>NC_031773.1:22906839-23076372 GCF_001522545.3 Parus major | reverse complement strand
GCCACAAGGCCTTGTTTGTACCATCAGAAGAAAGAAATGTACCAGATTGCAAAGATTAACCTTGTGTAGCCAGCCTGGAGAGACCTGTTAAGTTTTGTGATGACCTGTTAATAAACACGAGAAACAAGATTCTAACGAGCTCGGGAGTTTTCTTCGAATCGTAAGAACTGAGATAAGCAGGGCTCCCCACGAGGGAGGATCCTGAAAGAATTCAGTCCAAAGGAGGCTGAAAAATCCAAGAATAGAAAGAAAAATACAGAAGAGATGCAACAGAAACAGAGAAACAGAAAAAGGATTTTTTAGAGAAAAGTTATAAAGAGATGATCCAATTACTGTCTTCCATCACCCAATAGAGAGATGATATGGAAGACAGAGTCGCAGTCTTCACAGAATGGCCCAGAATAAAGACAAGAAGCAATACACACAAGTTCAAACCAGATAAATTTAATCCAGACCTAAGAAACATATTTTCATAGCGAGAGGGATCTGTGGGATCTCCAGCCCCAGAGATACTCAGAGCTCAGCTTGACATAGTTCTGGGCAATCCAACCTAACTTGAAAATGACCCTGCTTTGAGTGGGAGGTTGGAGTATATGACTTCCAAGTCTTCTAATATATCTTATCCTGTCTTTGTGATGTGTTTTTCTACCAACTTTCAGAGAATTTAAAAGTACAATTTAAAATCGGCCTTTGTTGGCCTATTTTCTGATGCAGTTTTTCCTTTTTGTAATCTAGTTCCCTGTTTCTGCTCTGCTTTATTCTGTTCTTTTTCATCCTCTCTATATGTTATTATACCAGTTTTTTATTGTGTGTGTGTGTTTCATCATTTTTTGTCTTCATTTAGCTTTGATAGAAAAGATAGTTTGTTACTGTTATAATCCCTATAGAAATGCATTTAATACCTCCAGTGTAAAAGTGATTTACTGTCTCAATTACAGTATGAAATGACCTGAACTTGCCTAATTTGCAATGTAGGCTCCCTGAGGATGCACTGGTTTTATTTCTAGGTGTAGAGAACACCTTGCTCAGTAATCTATACCAGTGCTGCCTGGGGTTTGCTGTGCTGCATTGTTCTCTGTCACATCTGCTAGCTCTTCTCCCATTATTTCTCCCAGTCTATTATTTTCTCTGTCATAGGTTCATTCCCAATGGCTTATTTTCAGTGATTTGCTTTTTACGCAGTGTTCCTTCTCTTCTGGATTATTGCAGAAGTCCTTTAGCTCAGGGTTCATTATTCCATCAGTAAAGCAGTATTTTGCAGGGAATCCTGAACAGATCTTCATTTACTTTGTCAGGCTGGGGAGCCCCTAAAGAGCTTTGTACCAGGACCAGGTTTTGGCACAGGAGTCTGCAGTCCTCCTGCGAGTCATCTGTGCCTGATGGCAACATAGGGAATTCTCATCTAGCTACATTCCCCTTCTTATTATCGCCACATTCAGCAATCTGAACACATAATTTATTAGCTAATAGCTGCATAATAGCCTGTAAAGATGTAAATTAATATCATTGCATAACTTCTGCAGAAAAATACATAATTCATTTTGTACAATGATTTCAGAAAAATACAAACAGTGCACAAGTCCTCAAAATTTTTGTTCAAATTTTGCTCAGACATGAAGACAACCAAGGGTTCTAATGGTTTCACAGTGTCTAGTTCAATAATCATAATGTTTGGTCTATATCTTGGCATCTCTGCATAACTAAATAAAAACCAGTGAAGACATGCCAGGGAAGTTAAATGTAATTAAATATTAGTTTTAACCATCTACATATAATACATGGTCAATTGCCCTCTTTCTTTCTACGTGTCTGTAGGTATTTTATTCATAGTAAAATTATAAAATCCCAAGTGCCACCACTGCATTTGGGCCAGGTTCTCTGTACTTGAAGTCTGTAGTTTCAAGTGTAACAGGTTTCAAAAGTGTCTGGGGTGATGGTTTGTCACGATTGGTTTCTAAACTTGTGTCAAAATTTCTGTTGTTTGCATGAAGAGAAACCTAGGGGTTCCCAAATGCTCCAGTAGCTCTTGCAGCAAGTACGTGGGTGAGTGGCAAACTGCCTCTGTGCTGAGTCAATTCATGTAAAATAGGATCAGATAATACTGTAGGGAGTAAGACAGAGAAGTACCTACATAGACACAAATTGATCCAGATGAACCACAGCACTTCCTTCCATGGCTGATAACGTTGCTAAATAAAGCTGTTTTGCTGTAAATATCTCATGATCTCATGTCAACCATGACTGCTTAAACTGAGTAAAATCTATCCAGACATTTTTCACTTGTTTTGTAAAAAAAAACATCTTTACCTCCCTTTTTATTTTTATTAAAATCTTAATATTACCGTGGCTTAGGGTAAGGCAGAAGAGGCTTGGTTGTCTGTTTCAATATTAAGTCAAATTGGAAGGTAAAACTTGTGTTAGGGATTTTGAAGAAATGAGCACTGAACATCATTCAACATATGTTTTTGTACAGGCATTCAATTTGTTGCATGTTAAGATCATACACAGCTTGGATTATTGTATTTGTACTTGGCTTTTTGGGTTGCTATGGAGAGGGATAGTTAATGCTGGAAGAGAATTACAGCCCAGGTTAGTTTAGAATCTTTCAAGATCTCTGCCTTCTTTACTATTGCTTTAAAAGCAGCAATCAAGAAAAGATACAACAATATAATTTCACAAAAAAATACAGCTAACATAATTTGAAATGCAGTGTGCACAGCTGAAAATATTGGGGGACTGTGTATTTAAACAAATTCTTAAGTTGCCTTGTGAGCGAGAGATAATGGAGTGTTATTGTGTGGCAGTGGGCTGTACCTAACAACTCAAGTGTACAGTGCTTCTAGGACATCTGTTGGGGAAAATATTGCTTCAGTGACTGATGTTCATAGGAGTAGTGAGAATAACACGTTGATGACATTTTAACAGTGAAAATAATATATAGGATAATGGAAAAGGATGCCTTGATTGCAAAGCTGTATTTCAGTCAAGTATTCTGATGTTTCCATAAACCACACTCAGATGGCCTATGACATCAGCACCATCAAGTTTTAGTAATCCATTTCCCTCCCTCTCTGTTATTATTTTCAATTTTAAAAATTCGTAAGATTAAGTATTATTTAATCCATGACCTGAAGATTTATATTGGAAACCTGACTTGATCTGCTGAATTTAGAAAGAATGCATGAGAGGAACATGGGTTTAATAATTTAGTATTAATCTTTGATTGCCAAATAGAAAATGAAAACATGACTGTGTTGGAAAACTGGTCCTCAGAGCTCGTGTCATCAGTGTTACCTGGCTTGCTAGAGTGTGATGGAAAAAGAGTAGTGTATTTTTACCATGAAAAACTTGTATTATTTTTGATGAACAGAGACTGTATTGGTCTGACTCTACAGGCTTGGTTGGTAATTTTTTGTAGGCTATACCTGTTATATCAGATGCACTTCCTTCCCCTGAAATTTAAAAATTCTGCAGCCTAAAACCCTAAGATAAAATGTGTAAATTTGCCTATGGAATTGGAAGTGTAATGGGCTTTGATTATGCAAACATTTTTGTTTGCCCTTGTAATGTGATGTTAACTGACATTCATGAACATTGTCTCAAGAATAAAAATAAACACAGGAGTTTTGTGATTAAAAGCTCAATGTAGATTTCTATTTTGGCACTTCATTAAGCAATTTATATGTTGTTTGCAACCAAGTATAAATGTTTTGTCTATGTTTGTTTTTCAGAATTGCAAGTATTCGTAAGTGTGACTTCCACACTCACAGTGACTTATGCACCATGTTTTCTTTTCAGCTTTCAGAATGATCCCCTATCCACTGGAAAAAGGACATCTTTTCTACCCTTACCCTATTTGTACAGAAACTGCAGATAGAGAACTACTACCGTGTATGTTCAACTTTTTCTTCTTATGATTGACACTCAAGAATTGTTCACCTGAGTCTTGTAGCACTGGTCTCCTTTGATGCCTTTTAGATTGAGTACACTGGATTAGAATAACCAGATTGACAGTGAGCCCTGGAGCTCCTGTGATGGTTCCAGAGGCAGCTTCTCAGCATAGGTCATAACAATTCACTGTATTTATTATTTTTGACAGCTTACAGATAGGGAGAGAGATTACCAAGGAAATCCAAATCAGTTAGTTCTTGCTGTTCTCTCTTGCCAAGACACTAATCTTTCATCTAGGTTAACATCCCATCAAACCCAAAGTACAGTGTCAAGGCCTTGTTAATCTTTGGTACGCACACTGGCTACTTAAATTCTAAGGCAGGATCCAACTTGCTTGAGGACAGCTGGATCATTACTGCAGCTAGTACTCATGACAGGCTATGTCACGTTTTCCAAGAAGCAGTCTTAAATAGCAAGAAGGGGTTTTCTTCATGTTATGGCATGTGTACTGTTATGAAGAGATTGAGGTGAAGTCATCTCTGTCAATTTTATGTGGGTTGATGGCGTGTATTAGGGAAGTGCCAGCAGTGTTCCCAGATACAGATATAAGGAGAGATCCAGCCCTCAAGAAGTGTTACAGTGCAAGTTAATGAGACTCATTGCAGTGCATTCAGTGAAGCAGAAGAATGCAGAGGAAGAGCCAAAGCAGCCAGTCTTGCAGTTACACATCATTCCCACATGTGTTCTCTCTGTGGGACTTTGTGTGAACACAAGTGGAACACACACAAGTTTGCAGGGTCAGGGCAGAGGAGGCAAATGAAAGTTGATCCAAGGAAGAAGATTCTTCTCTCACCTTTTTTCTCCTTTATTCAGAAGGAATAAAGAAAAATTTGTTCTGAACAGTAAAAATGAAGCCTGCTTCTGCTGGGAAGGCTATTTTTGAGGGCATTTGAACCCTTTGTAGTCTTTCATTTGGAACCTCCCTGTTTTGGGCTGAAAAAGGTGTTGCCTCTTTTTATAAGCCTACATGAGTAAACATTAGGTGAGAATAATACAGCGAAAATCCACTCATTGCAAGTCTCTCCTTTACAGCACATTCTTGCTTGTATTACGCAGAAATCCTTGGCAACTGACAGTATCTCCCCACCCCATTATAATCATCCTAATTATAACAACACCTCTCACAGTGCTCTGCTTGCTTTACTCAGAGGGATGCTGAGCTGGGGAGGGTGAAGTGTCAGGAGATTTAGGAATGACAAAGTCATGCAGAATAGCTCAGCATTCTCTTTTTAGATGCAAAACTAATCATTCTTGTCAAATGTTACAAGCTAACAGTGAGACTCTTTAACAGTGTATGCAGGCAGTGTGTTCTGCTCGGGCAGTTATGGGAAATGCCTTTCACTGCAAAATCTCCTGGGTTAGAGGAGGGAAGGGTTTAGCATACCGTGACAGATGCAGGTGGGTTAGAGGGGTTTTGCATACTTGTCTACACCCTTTAATTGTGCATGTTTTATGGGAGAGTCAACTGGAATTATATCAGAACACAACAATTGGACAGGCTTTCTAAATTAAAAATGTCAATTACAAAACTTTTGCCCTGACTGGATAACAGACTGGAACAGCAGAGTTGAGTCTGTGTGAAAAGGCAGTGCAAGAAAAGCACAAGAGATCCTAGACTTACGAAGTCCACGTTCTGGTATTTCTTACCTCTATTTTAAGTCAAAGAGGACAAAATCTATCCCTACTTCTGTTTTTTTAACTGGTCAAACCAGCAGATTTAAGAGGCATACATATTTTTAGTTTTTAATATTCTAATTTAAACTTATTAATTCCTGCTTTTGGTTTTGAGAACCACTCCACTCTGGATGAATGCAGTCATGAATGTTATCCTGCCATGCTACCCTGCGTTTATGTTGTTTGCAAGTACAGAGATTGGAGCTGATCACTGAGCAATGAAAGTAGGCAAAATGGAAGAGTAATGCTTCATATATATGAATAGCCATAGAATTTGAGTATATGGAAAGCCTTGTGATTGGTCCTATATGAGAAAAAAAATGTTGCAAAGTTTGCATTTATCTTGACCATAGCTCTAAACTATAGACTGAAGGAGTGAAACAGACAGGTAAGAGTCCACCCAACCTTTTGCCAACCCAGAGGAATTTTCACCTTGAACTGAGCTGCCATAAAAGTTTAAGGGATATATCCTTCTGGTAAAATATTCATTATCGTCTTCTAACCCTTTTAGTCATCTCAGTACTGCTTTTCCCAAAGTCCAGTGAAGGATTTTTTTATACCAGAGTCAAGGGAATTTCTGTATTCTTATCAGTGTATATTAACAAAAATCTTAAAAATTCACTGTTTATTTAATTTCCAAGTTTTAAAATACATGCATATATGTCCTGCTTTTATGATATTTTTTCTTGCTCTGCAGATAAAACACTCAGAATTTACAGTTACAAAGACTGTAGTTTTACAGCCTGCTTTAGCTGCTCTGCAGCAATGCTTCCATATGGTTGGGCTCACTGCTGCTCCTGGGCACACGTTGCTGCACTCTCCATGTATCAGCATTAGCAAACATGCAGCCATGGGATTAGTTAATGATGTACATTAAAATAATTGGTGTTCTATTTCTAAGTCTGTTTTCTGGGATTAGCTGTTGCAGAGCTGCTGACAGAAGGAAGACAAAATAACATGTACATAGCGCCAGAGTAAACCAGTAAACCAGATCTTTAGAGAGAATTACTTGGCAGAGACAAATGACACAAAAATTATATCCTTAGATGCATCAGATCTTCCATCCTCTTCTTCCCTCAAAAGCATCTTTCTGTGTCTCTGGTTGTTTAAACTATGTAAGAACATTGTTTGGTTTTGGTTGGTGTTGCGATTTGATTTTTTTTTCAATGTATAATGCCTTCCCCTTCTCATATCTTTTTCTACAGCATTTCATGAGGTTTCAGTTTATCCCAAGAAAGAGCTTCCCTTCTTCATCCTCTTCACTGCTGGACTCTGTTCTTTCACAGCCATGCTCGCCCTCCTGACACATCAGTTCCCAGAGCTTATGGGGGTCTTCGCAAAAGCTGTGAGTATTCTCTGCTGCTGCTCCCTTCTGGTAAATAAAGACACCAGTGAGGAAAAGCTGAGCTGAATACTGCCAGGTATTAAATATCTGCATATTCAGAAGCATCAGTCCATATCTGAGCAGGGAGACTCACACAGCTGTCAAGGTTGCTAATCAGTAAGACACAGCTATTTGTATTTTCTGGTTTATATGGCTCTCTTGGTAGGTTTGATGTCTTGTGATTTTGCCAGAAAACAGGCTTAGTGGGAGAAGATATATTTTCATATATCATCCCCTAAATAAACTAGTAACAGCTTGCAGAATCCCTCTATTTTGTGTAGAGTCATAATGGCTGCTGTGATGTCCAGTGCAATAGAAACTCTTAGTATGGGCAGAAATAGAGTGTACTGTTAACCAGGACAAATTTCTGGGGTTTTCCCCTGAACTGCCAAGGAGGAAGTAGTCTCAGTATTTCCCTCATAACTTTTCTGAACCAGATTCAGACAAGTTTCTCCTAACTGTGCTTTTTTAATCCACCAAGGATTAATAAATTTTGGAAGATGAGGAGGCAAAAGCCATGAATTATCCTAAACTAAACTTCTTTCTTTGCAAAACCAAGAACAGCACTGCTCCAGCATGCTAGGAGATGAAAAATCCACTAACAGAAAAGCTCTAGGATAGTAAAGAATTCCTTTTCCAGTAAATACTGAATATCTTCCATTGTAATATATTTTCTCAAATATATTTGTCTCTGTTCTAGGTCTCATGTTTCCAAACTGGCCTCCTGGCTTTGTTTTTAATGTCTTTGGTACTTTTGATTTGGGGGTGTAGGGAATGGGGTGGAGGAGGCCAGGCTGAAAGGTTTTGGCAAATTCCAGATTGTCAGTACTCTTTCAAACCCTTTTGCAAAGGGCAAGAGACTCCCTTTGCAGGGGAACCGGGTGTTCTGTTAATCCAGGCCTGTGAGTGATGGAGGCTTGGTACAGCAATGGGTCATGCAACAAGAATTTTCTTTCATTATCTCTAGAAGACAGAAAATAAGATCAGTTGTAGCAGAAGATACTTCTCTCAGTAAAAAGTGCTGAAATATTATTACTCATTCTTGTTTCCTGAGTCTGTACATAGGTGTTAAGTATACAATAAGTGTTTAACTTGGGCATATGATCACAAACTTCTCTGTAAAGCTTTTCTTGTATTTGGTGGTTGGGTTTTTTTCTGTTCTGTAGTTACTGAAGTTACTGAAATGTATGACCCTTGTTTAGCTCTTTCAATCAAATCTTTAGTTTTCTGATACTGTCACAGTTGCAGATCCCAAATCTGTCCCTTTCTGCCTTGTTCCTGTACAGCCTTGTATCCTGAACAAAGACTATATGCTGGCAGCACAAGGAGATTTTTTACTTAGTTCTGCTGCCACAGGCAGTGAGCTACTGGAATTGGAGAAAATTGTAGACTCTTTTCATGGGCTTAAATTACCTGGCTCTAGTGGCTGACTTGATTTCAGAGAGATAATGGAACTGGTGGCATGTTGGTAATTGTTTCTCCATGGTTTGGAGCTTGCAGGTTCTAAAGCTAATTGGTGAATAGAATCAGACCAGAAGGATCTATTCCCCTGATGTGTAAGTGCAGCTGCCATTGGTGTTAATATTAAGATAGATACCTCAAGGCTCTGAATGGGAACGAGTAAAGCCTATAGTTAGTAAGCACAAAGAACTGAAAGTGAGCTACATTATGTGCATAAAGCTGGCAAAATTACTCAAGATCTTCAAACTTATATGATGAAGTTATTGTGTCAGTTAACATGTATTATGGCTTGGTTCATCTATATCTTCATCTTCATAAACCATGCAGCAACTGAGGTTTTTCCATGGGAAGGACAGAATTTAAGAGCCTGGGACATTGATTTAGTAGCTTATAGAAAGGCTTCAATTCAGAAGGCTCATTTTTGTTGTCTGGTCTGGGAAAAGTGTCCCAGGTGCATGAGACTGAAGAAAATCATGGCAGACATCTCTTTGAAATGCAGCTGTATCAGAATAGAAAAGGTTGGGCCAGCCCTGATTCTTCCCTTTCAGATTTAGGGAAGATCATTTCATAAGTAACTAATTCCCTAAATAGTTCAAATATGAATGTGCTGTTTCTGTGGTTATGTTCATGGAATTACATATTCCTGTCTGCTTGGTAGTTATTGTGACAGTGCTATATTACATTGTGAAACTGTGCATGTATGCACATTATGTTGTACCTGGAAATAAGTTTGACTCTTCCATCAAATCCAGTTCTACCTTAATATTTTGTCAGACTAAGTAACCTTAAATTAACAGCAGATTTTTCAGCATTTTCTCTTGGCTAGGAAAAAACATTTTCATAGCTTGTGCTTTTAGTTTTTGCTGATCTTTCTAAGAAATAAATACAGGCAAAATTCTGATTGCATGGCTTGGATAAAATTGCCAGGCTGCAGTTACTAGTATCAAATTTCTTTAACATGCAGAAATTTAATAATACCTGGGAAATCATTAAAAACATGTAAGTGCAGGGTCTTTTGTAACAATAACAGTATTATCTTAAAATTGAGAGATGTATTAACACAGAGGTCACTGTATAATTCAAGTCAACAGATGTAGCTAAAAGTGTACTGCCTAGTTAATTTTTTAAAATAAGGCAAACTTCAGAAAGACTAATTTTTCTGATTTCATTCCTTTGTTTGCCTGAGATCACTCACATGATGTGTCTCAATATTTCCTGTGTGGTGGATGAGACCGCAGTTCAGCAGGTGGGTTTGCCCTGGGAGGCATTTCATCTGCTTGGACCTCTACAGATGCTGAGGTAGGGAACACATGGATCTGGTCACTGGGACTGAGCACTGAATAGTCAGTTTCTCCATGAAAACACCAGTCACACTGTGGAAAAGCTTGAAAAGAGATTACATGTGTATTTGAATCAAATGGTGCTATTCAGAAGGTGCTACCAGAAAGCAGCTTTGAAATAGCCAGGTTGATAGTTTTCTTTTCAAACACAAAATAATAATAGAAACCAGGTCTCTGACCACCCCTTCTGCCACCCTGAATTCTTACTCTGCTGGTGCTGCTTTTTTTTTTATCTCTGTGCAAAAAGACAGAGTCAAAAGGAAATGCAAAGCAGTTAAAAAAATCCCAGAACCAAACCCTATGAAGAAACCTCAGTGTGTATCATGCTGACTAAGCTCTCTTGGGTGCTGCCAGCAAGCTGGATAGGCATCTGCTCCTGAGGAAAGGAGCACCAGGAGCATTCCAAGGGCCAGAATGCCCCAGCACAGGTACTGTTACATCACCTTGCACAAGAGAGTAGGTGGCATCCTCAGCTTCTTGTCTGCAAAGATTTTGCTTGGACTTTATGGAAGTCAGGTTTTGGTATCCATGAATTTAAATGTATTTTGCAGACAATTGATTTTCCAGGTGGAGAAAAACTTGACTTGTTTTAAGTTGCTGATAATTTGCTGACTTTTTTATAGAATACAATCAACTACTTGAGCAAAAGAATTCCTATGAGTTGCAATAAAAGTCACTGTCAGGCAAATTATTCTTATTTCATTGATTTTACAAGTATGTAATTTGCAGTACTTAAAATCAGAGGGAATGTTTGTCCTTGGGCTAAGACACTTGCAACAGAAAGAGCAGTCTCTAGGACTGGGTAAGTCAGTGTTTCATTGATTCAGCTGTGGCTCATGCCATACAGCTTGACCTTTAGTACCAGAACTGAAATACCTGTTCTGCTTCAATTAGGTTTTTTTGACCTGTGCTAACGACAAAATGACATTACTAGTGGTGGTGTTACCTGGTTTTCCCATGATGCACAAGTTGTCCAGGATGTAGTGTCTGCAGTGTAGGCAAACACATCAAAGAGGAAAAAAAAGAATTAGAGTGCTTACTATTGCCTTTAAAAGGCATAAACATCATAAATGATGTGCCCTCACGTACACATGTAGGGCCCAGCATAGGTGTATGTAATGTTTAGAGCTGAAATGCAGGCAATGTAAATCACAGTTAATATGTATTTCTCAAATGTATTAATAATTAATTAAAATTAATATGTATTTCAATATATATTTCATGACTGTTTTGAATACCTGAGTTCTGTCTATGTAGCTGCCAATATTTTTTTCCTGAGATAAAATGTTTTCCATCTTGATTTTTTTTCATATGCCTGTCTGAACACTCATATATTGAAGTCTCTTTGAATGTGTGTTCTGTAATAGAGGATGTTAAGATAAATTTTAGTCAGTGATGCAGAGTGTGTTAGGATAAATTACAGTTGGTGGTGCCTCAGATCTGTAGATAACCCTGAACCATTTTAAACCTGAATCTCAAGACAAGCTTTTTGTCTCTGTGAGGTGGTCTGGCAGATCCTGTTATGAAAAAGCCTCTCTTCAGTGGGTTTTGGGTTGACCTTTTGGTGGCTTCAGTATGAGCTCCAATCTAGGATGTGAGATGTGTGAAAACTTTCACAGTTCATCACTTTGATCTTTGTAAAAATGAGGCTCTTGCTTTCTTTGCTGCAAAATCCAGAAATCTCTGTATATGCAAGGCTCAAGAATTTAAAAGTCTTTATGTGTGAATTATGTCATTTTTATCATGCTGGAGGACTTTACCAAGGAACACAGCAAGAATATCTTATTGAACAGCTTTCTCTTGAGATATATTGTCTTCTAGATTTTGTTCTGAATGTGTATCTGATTTCTTTGCAGTTTCTCAGCACCCTCTTTGCCCCTTTAAATTTTGTGATGGAAAAAGTAGAAAGTATCCTGCCCTCCAGCCTGTGGCACCAGCTGACAAGGATCTGAGGGAGCATGCCCGCTGACTGACTGCCATGACATCTTCTGTGCCAACTTTTTGTTGACCACAAGAAAGCATGATAAAAAGGGAAGCAGTTCTAAGACTTAAAAATTCTTCATGGATTGTCTGTTCTCATATAAAAACTGTTTTGTTGTACAAAATACATTGATGTTAGGTTCTATTATATTTTGCCTTCAGAAAAGAAAAAAATAAACTTTTGTGTATTGTAGCATTGCTGTCTTTTGACTTTTTCAGAACACAGATTCTACATTTTGTTTTTTAAAAATGTGTTAAAAATGTAACAATTTTTTGTTAATTGTGTTTAACAATCCAGGCAGTTTGGATGGCACACTGGGCTTCTGATTCCCTTCGCTGCACAGAGGTCACTGTATCCTCGTTTGAATTTTCAAGCCCACATACTTGACAGATTTTCTTCACACCCCGGTGTTTCAGGTACCTTCTGAAGGCTCATTAGCAAAAAGGGTGTTCATGCACAATTAATAGAGAGGCTGGTGTTTCACTATTAGCGCTCACTTCAGGAAATCTTATCCTTGTGCCGTGTCTGTTTAGACTAAGTATTCATTTATGACACAGTCACTGTCCATGGAAACTTCCGATGCCAGCTCTAAGATGAAGATTTTGATCTGGCAATTGAAGCAAATAGTCCTCTGTCAAGAATTAAAAGTGCATCCTTACAGACGCCTCAAGAATTTGTTTTCCAGCTGACCTTCCAGATAAGGAAGCATAACCCTGATGCAGAGGATCAAAAATGCTACTTTATCATTTCAACTTTGCTGTTACTCTTAAAATGCTGAGCAGTTTAAGGGACTGTGATCCCTAGCAGATGGGTTTGTTAATCAATGAGGAAATGAGTGAGCAGAGACAAAACTCCCAGTACTAGAACTGGTAAAAAGGAAAGTGTTTCTTAACAATAGAAGACGCATTATGTTATTTTTTGTTCCCTTGATCGCAGACACATTACTCTAGTAGAAGACAGATGTTTGTTCAAGTGAGCACAAGTACCATGTAAATACTGCTGTGCTATGAGATTTTAAAAAGGCAGCCCCATTCTAGAAGAAATCAGCTGTAAGAGTGAGACCTGGCAGTAGTTTGGCCTTCTGTTCAAAGATACTATGATCTGTGTAGGAATTACTACCTGTAATAGTCTGATAAATAGGAATGCTTAACTCCTGGAAGAATCACATTCTTTCCTTGAACTATGTGGAATATTTAAGAATTCAAAAATATCTATGCAATTTTATTTCTACTATTTCTAGTATCTATCTCCCTAATAAACAATAATGTGCTATGGATTTTTTATCTAGAAAAATCTCTAATTATAATTCTAGGCATCTGGAAGACTAGGCAAAACTGACAAAAGGATTTTCTTTTTCACTGGGCAGAGTTTATTGCCTTAGGCTTTGCTGCCTCTGACATGTTTCCTGTGAAGTTCAGTATGGCTTAGATGAAAAAGTAAACACAGCCCATGATTATAATGATGGAAAGCCTCTGGCTTAGTGCAGAGATGAGCCTTGTGGAAATCTGGTTCAGATAATAACTCATCTTCAAATTTAGGGGTGGAGAAAGCTTTTTAACTTCAAATGTTAGCAGTTCCTGATTTTTTTTCTTTAAAGACAACTTAATAGAATTTGTATGCACATTATCTCTTTGCACTATAACCTGCACAGAACAAAAAAGGAGAGGACCTCCCTGGGAGTGCCAAGTCAATCTGGTCCCCTTCTGTCCCTTCCTCCCACTGGATAGATTTACAGCTGCTCCCTGGCAGGAACTGCACTCAGAGTGCTACACCAAGGGGAGAGCTGCAGCTTTCCCTCTCATCATTTGGGGTCTATGCTCAACATACAGACTGTTTTTCCAGATCATGGAAGTCCTTACCCTAGCAGAAAGGAGGAAAATTATCAGGAGTTTTGCCACGTTAAAGAAACCTGCAGAAGCTAAGCATCCAAAGGAAGCTTTACCTCTTGCACATGCCACACACACCCCTTGGCTGTCACCCTGTGGTGGCCCTGAAAACCTCAGTGGCTGTAGTTACAGCAGATTGTAAAATGTAGCCCTGGCTCCACCCAGGCTCCAGCAGGGCTCCTGCCCAGCTCCCACCACAGAGGGAGCTGTCAATGTACTGATTCATATGCATTTGCTCGTTTCTCACAAGAGATCTTAACTTTATGAAGTTGCATCCATTTCCCCAGGCAAATGAGCTGTTACACAAAAGAAACAACCCAAAATCACGTTTGTGGTTACAGCCCATGAGCTGCCTCTGTCTTTCTGATAATAATACAAGTTCATTTCTATCATTTGAAGTGGCAGGTAAAACCTGCAGGCTGAGACATGTGACCACAAAACCACTTCTGCCCTTGGATGCAGCCACCACCTGCATAAAGCCCTTCCCAAGAGTGCAGGACAAATGCCATGGAGAAGAGCGAGCATTGGTACATTTGTGCTGCCACAGGGGAGTAAGAGCTAGTTTTTCTTAGCAAAAGCACCCTCCCCAGATCCAGATCTTCACTAATCCTCGAACATTCCTCTTCCCCTTGCCACCATACACTGAACAAGCTGAACATGAAGCCCGCAGGCAGCAACCAACAGCTGTGGTGTGGGCATGCAGCTGGATGCCCTTCGGCAGCTGTGCAGCACAGGACCAGAAATGCAGCCTTTTATTTCTAATTCACGTCTGCAAACAAATACACATGGGGATGGGGGAGGCCAGGATGAGATGCACGAATTGATTTCTGTTATTTTTCCAGGAAAAGAAAAAGCAGAAATCTCTCAACCTTTAATGCCCACATGCCCTTATATACACCACCATTGCTAAGTCATTCCTCATTTTCCATGTAGTAAAAGAAAATTAAACTTTTTTTTACAAGATTTCACCTATAACAGCCAAACACACTTTTTAGGGTAAAGTTTGCTGAAAATAGTGGGGAGGGAGCAATCCCAAAATGCTTGGCAGGCTAACAGCTTTTCAGGGCGCTGCTAGATCCTGAGTTCATGCAGCAAATTAAAGGGAACTCCCTCGAGAAAATTGGACTGCGTATTTAAAAATATAATCCTACAACCTTTAGCTTCAGCTAACATTATTCTGACACTAAAATGTCTACCCAGAGACAGCTGTTTCCTCTTCATGACTAAATACATGAATAAATTTATTCCGTAGAACAAAACTACAGTATTATTTCATTTGCCATGTCTATTTCTGTTTCTTCTTTTTTTATTTCCTCTTTTATTTCCCCTCTTATATTCTTTGTTGGATTTGCTTAAGGAGGGGCCTTTCTAGTGATATTTACATCTTTGAGTGTTTTTTGCCAATAAGAAACAGAAGAAGTTTCTGGGAGTGCATTTCTTTGTGGAAGAGGCAGCAGAAATGCCTACAACTGTAAGAAGTCTACCTTGAGCTCTTAAAAACCCCAAAAAACATAAATCCAGAAAAAACTGTCATCAAGTAAGTGACCAGCTTAGCATTTACCCATTTGTTATGCTGTGAAGTATTCTGGGTTTCCTCTGGTAAAGCGGTTTTGATGCAGGCATTGCATCACGGTTTATCACATGCCCAAAATGGGAACATCAGCCTGCTGTGCACACCTGGGTGGGCTTGCTGCTGGACAGAGTGACAAAGAACACTGAAAAGGCCAAGGGACTCAATGCCCCCATTGTCCTGGTTCTACTGGTAAGACCAGCCTTCAGGAACCACATGTCTCTGATCCAGAGGAAGGTTTGCGACAGGAACATGTGCCTTAGCAGAGGAGGACCAGGTTTGGGAATAAAAGTTAATACACTTTTAATACAGTGTCTCCAAAACATTTTATCTGGGACTGCAGAATTCAGGTGAGTTGATTTTTCTGGAATATTTAAGAAGAGATCTGATTTCATTACCCTTCATTCAACTACCTAGAACAAGTTCTCTTGTAAGAATGAGCCTTTTTTTCTTTTTTCCAGAACATTGAAATATTTTCAGTTTTATTAAAAAGGTTCTTTTAGACCACTCAGGCTCCCTGAATCTTAAAAAAAAAAAAAGGCTCTAAAAGGTTAAAAATTATTATACTGCTTTTAAATTCCTTAAGGCTTAAAGTATGATATTGTTGAGGCTACGAACTACATGTGGATTTCATTTCACAGTGAAATCCCAATAAAAATTCTCCTTGGAGCTCACCTTTAAATACAATTAGATATGAATTTTTCCTTATCCAGCCCAGAGCCAGAATTGGCAGCAATGAAGAGGCCAGCAGTATGAGCCCTGAGCTGCCTGTGGGCACATAAATACACATTATACATACACTGCACGTGCAGGGACACGTGGGCAGGGCTGTTCCCAACAGCAGTTGGTTTTTAGACAGAAGTGTGATGATTGTTACCTCTAGCCATGATCATTTCCATATACACTAACTGAAACATTATCTCACTGTCCAAAAAAGAACTTTCTGGAGCCTCCTAATCTTTTAACACCAGCTGTGCCTTCTGGAGATGAATTGCCCATTTTAATTATATAAACTTTTTTTAAAGCCTTGCAGATGTAAATGACTGCTCCCTCAAGACCACTTAATGCCAAACACCCTTCTTTTTAAATAGTCTTTTAAGAAAGTTCCAAAACGAGAACATACACAGAGTATTCACTTTATTGCCCTGGTTAGCTACTTGGATATTATTTTTTCTTGCAGTTTGTACCTGCAGGGTTCTTCCAGTCTATTTTGTTTTCACATGGAAATTTCACCTCCATCTACAATGTGTTCTATCACTCATTCAACCTCCTTTTCCTATGTTATTTTTTCATTACCTTGCCTGTCTCTACTTTTCATGGTTTCTTTTTCAGAGCCTTATACTTACTGGTACAGAGCCCATTTTTCTTCTGGTTAATGTTGCTGATCTCTGCCCTGAGGAGAGACAGCTGGACCCTCTCTGACCTGGTTCCTTTCCACCAAGGCTGCAATTTCTGGGCCTCATAAGCCTGCACATCTTTACAGCAACTTGTTTTGTGCTGATCCCAGCCCAGCATATGGACCTGTAATTGCCTCCATTGCAAGCTGATACACTCATCTTAGGCATGCAGCTTTGCAGAAAATATGCAGAAAAAATCTAATTCAAATTTTGCCATCTGAGTAGATAGTATAATTTTGAGCACATTTAATAGATCTATTAACTTTAAAAGAACATAGAAGCTGGTAACTACTTTAGAATCCAAGTCATTACTAAGGCAAGGCATTTCCTACTCCAACACTGTTCACAAACATTTTTCCACTATTGTGTAGGTGAAAAAGTGGAAGCCTAATCCTTAGGTAGTCGAGTGTCCTGTACCCAGATTTCACTAGGGTGAAAAACCATTCTCTTCAATCCTTCAGGTCAGGAAACAAAAAATCCTCAGCAGTTAATATTCATTACTTTTTAAAAGCTTTTAAGGCAAGTTTTCACAAACATATAACTATAACATTTTCTTTGATTCCAATAGTTCATCAAACTGTTGTGGCTGAATACATCTCCTGCAGTTTCCTTTGTTTTAGGCCATGGGCCAATTCCTGCCCCACAGGAAGCCACAGTGGGCTAATGGTGGCCTCAGGTGGCCACCTTACTGGAAACTCCAGTCCACTAGGGATGAACAAACACCTTCCAGTTAAGTTTTTCACCAATCTGGCTGCAAATTGTCTTTCATGGGGAAATCACCAACCAGTGCTCAAACTCCTGAGCCATTTGGTATCCAGGACTCAACTGTGACCTGCCCAAAATCATTCAGAAGATGCTTGAGCAAGCCCAGTCCATGCAGCTGGTGGTGGTGATCTTGTAAAAGTGCCGTATTTTCTATCTTCTTGTGTTCCTGATGGCAGGAATGAATTGCCACTCGGATTCTGGAGGAGAGTTACACGGTAGTTGGAACAGTCCTGGCATAAGTACATCCTTCCAGAGCTGCATCAGTTCATGCGGAGACAACTCTGCAGCAACACTGTCATGCAGAAATGCGAAGTAAATGCTGCAGGGTTTTTATCAATTTTTCAGCAGCTTCTGTGCAATGAACAACAAAGGCAAAACAGGCATAAAAGTAAAAACGACCTCTGATGCATTCCCTGCATGGGTCAGGAAGGGCAAAGGCTGTGGTCCTCAGCATCAGTAGCCTGTGTGTCATGTCCGGGAAATCCAGCCAGCGCTCTTTGGCGCTTTGCAGGTGTGAATGTCCACCACCTCCAGGCAGTCCTGGCATCGCACAGCACAACACCAGTGGAATTTGCACTCGCATTTTGTCATCCTGCTGACGCGGGAGGTGTCGTAGCCTCTCCCGCAGCACATCACTTCACAGCTGTCCATGCCACGCGAGGTTTGGTTGCACACCCGACCAGCTGTCCCAAGGGACCCTGCAAAGGGAGCGCAGCAAAGGTCAGGAGGTGGATTTTAAGGAAGGACAGTAAGCGTAAGAAAATAGGCATAGGAGACATAATTTGTGATGTATTTGATCCTTTAACATCATATCACCCAGGATTCAATATCAAGCCAGAGAAATGCCTATAAATGTAAAATTGCTCCCGTATTTCCCCTAGGAATCAGGCCTGGAGATGAGAAGGAATAAAATGGATGAAATACTTAAAGGGTCTGCCTGATTCTGTTAATATCATCGCATTTTGCTTCATCTTTCCCTCGCACTTTCTCCACCTCCAGAGAGCAGACATCCTTCCCAAGGCAGTCCTGCTCCCTGCACCCAGGACTGTCTGAAATGGGATGCCCAGGTGGAGCATCCTTGTGGTGCTCGGGATCTCATGGGCTTCGCTGAGGAGCTCTGGGTGTGCAGGAAAGAGAAGACCACAAAGTTTGGTGGTTGTGATGGACTCAATGGGTAAAGTAACTGTGCTGCCAATGAGTAAAGTCTTGCAGAAGTGAGTGCTGTGCCCACCCACAGGCCCCATTCTACCCATTCAGGTCTCTGTGGGGTAATACCAAGGGTTCTTCTCTCCTTTCATGAGATTACAAGAAACTTGTAATTACTAATTACAGTCTGCTGTGGACATAAAGAAGGAGAGGAACCATACCACACCTTGTCACGTTCTTGAAACACTCAGGAGGAGTGGCTGAAATGCCTGTACCTATATCCACATGGCGTAAAATGTCTCTGTAAGGCATATCTTAGTCTGAACAGTGACTGTACTGCATAGGAACCACTGTTCATCTAACACAAACTGATTTTAAGGTACATTTTAGGATCAATACTAACTACAGCTGCTGACAGGTTATTACCACCAATCTGAAAACTTTATAAAAATTAATTGCCTCATCTAATTTCCTATGTATTGCTATTATGAATCAAATGCAGAAATATCCAAAAAATTAACATTCTTCTCACATTTTCCACAGACCTGATTACAACTCCATTCTCATCTTGGGCAAGGTGATATTCCCTAAGTAAAGGCTGTGGTCAGTAAATTAACGAAATATTTTACAATGTGTATTTGCAGGTGCACACCAAACATGAACAATTTACATTCTTAAGGAAAACGAATACATGCAAATATTAATTAAAATTTGCACGAGCTAGGATAGAAAACTAATCTTAATCAATAAAAGTGTAAACTGCAGTTAAATTGTAATTATTAATAATTTAAGCTGAATAAATTCCAATTTTCTTTTTTTTTCCCCTACGGTGGATTTATGGTTGTATGCACTGATGCTGCTGTCTCAAAGCAGTTGATAACATACAAGTCTTCACTGTGTCCCCATCCCTTGCTGCCTCCCCAGCATCAGGAAGACTTATATTATATGGGGTCTGACCCCAAACCACTAATGAATGCAATGAGGGATCTCAGGAACCCGACCAAAGTCACCTTCTCAAACTGTTTTTTCATGGGACTGACACATCACCCAGCCTCTCAGCCACAGGGGTGCAAATTTTCCTCTTTTTGCACCAAATTTAGGACGGTCTTCAACTGCTGTCCTGGAGAAGTTCTTCAGCCCCTAGAACACATCTCAGCTTCCTTCCAATGGCCTAGATTCCTGTATTTATTTAAATATTTCAATATTCATTGGCTAGAGGTATACACCCAGAGAGCCTCTCTGTGCAGTGGCTGGTTCATGTCTGCTGCAGGCAGAGCAGAGGGGTGTTGGTGGCCACCAGCCCCCCAGCTCAGCACCGGTGCCCATGGCTGCCCATCCCGGAGCCACGCGCCAGCCCCTGGCCCTGGCTCAGGATCCTGAGCTGCAAAGGTGCTGCCAGGCCACCCCAGAGGGAACTGACAGAGGGAAGAGAAAACACACTGAATGGAGCCAGAAAAATGCAGCCTGATAAATCCCACATCTCCTTTGGGGTCTGAGCATGTTCATGCTGCTGCCTATGGACCAATGCTCTGCCTAACATCCCTGGGGAGATGGGCTTTAAAGAAAGCCCCTGATATTTGGGGGGAGCATCTCAGTTGGCTGTAACAACCAGTGATGTGGTGTATCAGGGACACCCTGCACCAGGAAACCAGCAGTAACTCCTTCTCCTGGCCTGCTGTCCCTATAGCTGGTGCCAGATCCCCTGCAGGAAGGCCTGGAGAGGAGAGGGTCCCCCAGCAGTGACCCACATGGGCACACACTACACCCAGCAAGCCCTCAGCTGTGCAGTTCTCCCTGCAGAGCCAGCTGCACTGTGGCAACTAATGGCATATGTGATGCCAAGAAGCCTTTCCTAGGTCTTTTTTTCAGGAATCACTCCATTATGGGGGAAGAGAGGCTTCCAGTGGCCCCCAGTGCCTCCAGAGGCTGAGGAGTTGGCCATGCAGAACTACATGATGCACCTGTGGTCCCACAGGAAGCCTGTGGCAGAATAAAAGCCAGATCCTGCTTCCCAGCCATCACACTCTCCTCCATCCATGATGCTGAGCAAACAGCTGGGATACCTGAATGTAATTCATGCTGTTTGTGTCAGCCCACAGCAATATGCATCACAGCCCAGGCTGTGCAACATACAATCAAATTCACAGAAAGGGTTATTAGACACTGGAATGGATTTCCCAGGGAGGGGTGGAATCACTGGCCCAGGAGATGCTTAAGGAAAGACTTGGTGTTGCACTTAGTGCATGATCTAGTTGACATGGTGTTCGCTCAAAGGTTGGAATTGATGATCTCAGAGGTCTTTTTCAACCTAATTGATTCCATGAAGAACCTTTAAAGGCACTTGTCCTGCTCTCTCTGCTCAGACCAAAGAAACAGTACAAAGGCCAAGCTTGTGACCCACATGATTAACATTCTGTATCAGAAATTCACACCAGTGGAGGAAAAACAAAGCTGCCCTCCACCTCAGCACAACTCCCAACCAGGTGCAGAGTTGGGCTGTGTCATTTGGCTGCTGGAGGTGAAGGAAGACCCCATGTTCCCCCACATCCATCAGGAGCTGCTCAGAAAGGTTTGACCACATTCCACAGCCCAGGCACAAGTTAGTTTTCATGTCAAATGTCCTTATTTCCAGATGTAAGGGGAAATCACACAGCACTAAAGGACAACCTAAGCAGGATGTATCCACTGCTTTCAACAGGAGTTTTGTCCTAGCTTAAAAAACAAAATTATTTCAGACAGTCAGAAACTGGTATCATCTGATGCTGACCACAAAACATCAACATTTACTACATAGTTAGGACAGGAGACTTAACAGGATTAATCCACAGATTGTGACGAAAGTGAAAACAAGCTCATATGAAGGCTTAGTTTTTGAGCAAAACCAAGCTTTTTTTAAAGTTCAAAAGGCATCTTCAGAATCTCTGCAGCTTTTCTAGTGAGAAGGAAAATGAACTATAACCAGCAGTGAGGAGCCAGAGAAGTTATTGCGCTCCCTGGAAGGCCCAAGTGATGAAGGCAGCAGAAGACACTGCACAAAATAAGGCAGAGTTTTCTGCCTGCTACCTGCAATGCACCACCTCAGCACTTACGAGGCAGGAGTAGGTTCTAACTTGTAAAAAGTTTTTGTACAACCTCTTTGTTTTCATTTCAAATGTTGGAACTGCCATGCCTACACACATTCTACCGGCCAAAACATCCACAGCTTTTCATACTGCCAATTTCACAGTCTGTACATCAAGTCCTTTCTTCTTGGTTTGCAGTTATTTTTGGAAGTCAACATGTGTTATGTTGAAAAATATTTTCTTTCCATTCTTAAAGCCCTAAAATGTATTTATTAGTATATAATGAGAGCTTTTTCCTTCAACTTCTACTGATTAAAATCTGGTGTGAAGCAATAACATCAATTATGAGACTTTCACACACACACACATACACAACAAAAGCAAAAAAAAAGTGCAAAACCAGTGAAATACCCAACGACAGTTTCCTCAGAAGTGTTCTTGGGGAAAAAATAATTAAAGGAAATGTTCACACAAAAGTAGCTCTGAAGCTACTGGATCTTATGGACAACACCCAGCTCAGAAGGGTTGGAGAGAACAGGCAGTACACATTGGAGGCAGCTTTGTCTGGAGGAGCTGGGATTTCCCAGGCCAGCACTGAAGAGATGGCCATGTGTTGATAAAAACAGAAGTTTACATAGGATGATTTTTAAAAGCTCTCTGGGATGTTCTGTCTCTGTTTCTATCTAATTTTGAGTATGAAATTGTGAGCAAAAATTATTTCAGCAGAGTTATGCGTGCACAGTTGAATTAATTTTGAACACTTCTGAAAAATCTCCATTTGGTCCTTTGTGAAATATTAAGGCAAGAAAAGAGGTGGTCAGGTTATTACTTTATCTTGCTATTGAGTTACTATTAGTGATTTCCTATATTACACCCCTCCTGAAATCAATTACTCCTCTTTTCCTTTCTAGAGAAAACAAACAAACAAACTACATTTTGGGGTGTTCCATGTATTTATGTCCAGCTGCACCCTCAGAGAGAATGGTAGACCCAGGGTGGAAGCTCCAGTGGGGAAAGGGAAGGTATCTGCTTTTTTCCTGGGTAGGCTGCTGATGGCAGAATCCTTGAGCACTTTTAACTCCCTGGTTCTTATATGCTAGCACAATCAAGCCACAGAGGACACTGGCTTGGACATTCTACAGTCTGTGAAGTTGTCTCCTGGTCAAGTCATGATGCTTCATAAGGTTTGCTCTGTGAATCCTTCATTCAGCTCCAATACTAACCAATCTCCAGATAATTTTTTTTTTCCTGAAGCACTAAGTTGCTTGAATTCCCTAGAGAATGAAAGGCAGAGCTGTATTCAAGGACATACATTGTGGTATTAGATTCAGCTGACGCTGAGATGCTCCCCACCTACTTCCAAACTCAGACTTCCATAATCTCATTTCATTTGCAGTCATTTAACAGGGCTGGCACTCTGCAATCCTCAACAAGGCAAACCAAAACATGAGAAAAATGTGGTGCAGCTACCAAAATCATCTCACTCAAAGTCAGATCAGGTTGTTTGTGTGGTTCTTTCTTTGCTCCATGCAAGCAGCAGGGCATCCCACAGCCCATCAAAGGTATACTGCAGTTTTCTAAAAACATGCTCTTCCAAACAGCCACATTCTCTGAATTCCAGGCAGCAAAGAAACACCACCTCAGCTGCATCCTTACATTGAGCTGAGCCAAAAAACATGTCAGACTTTGCCATCTCTGGCCAGGCTTGTCAGTGTCTGGCAAATGCACAGAGTACGCTATGATGAAAAGAGCCCACTCTCCTCCACAATAACAAGACTGACAGAAGAGATTAGGCTTAGCACAAAGATATTATTAAATGGATTTTTGATTTAGAATTGGGTAATGTAAAAGTTCTTCTTCCAGGGGAAAAGAAATCATGTTTTTTACAATGAAGAAAACCTAGTCTGCAAAGTTAATATCTGCATGATTCCACAATATGCCCATTTATTCACATGGATTAGACTTTGCAGTACCAGCCACTATTCAAGAAATGGTTATGTGTTCATGCAGCAAATAAACATCCCCTGCCAAAATAATAAATAACATTTAAAATTATGCTGACGACTTAACTAACCAGAAACACTGTACAATGTAATTGTACTGGATGAATTTCTGGATTCATTGAAGTCAATACAGTACATGACAAGGAATTCACATATTGTTCTTATTTAAGTACAGCTGTTTTGAAATGTTTATTCCGAGCAAACTTGGATTGTAAACACGCAGCAGTGCCAAAAGGAGTTGAGCTGTACTGCTATCCAGATACTTAAGGATTTGTCATGTGGGGTGCAATCTGGTCCTATTAATTAGTTCCACAACTTCTCTCATACATTACTCAGTCTGCCTCTCTTTTCCAAATTTCTGGTTTTCTAGTTGCTAGTTTTTAATTTCCACATCAGGAAATACTATACATGGGTCAAGAGCAGTCATCAGGATTCCTGGTGCTTGGCAATGCCTTGAATTCTGTAACACTAAGTGTGTCTCTATTGAATCTCTGAAGCAGGAAAATCCAGTGTTAACAGCAGCACCAATACTCTTATCTCTTCCCACAGGGTCTGGCACAACTGTTCAAAAAACGTGATGGTTGTCATGGACAGAGCCAACACTGCCTCTTAAAGAGGAATAAACAGCTGTGTCACCCAGCTGAGTGTGCTGCATCCCACTGGCCTCTCCCCCTTCATCCACCTGCAGTCCTCCAGCTGCCTCACCCCATGTTACCCACAGCTGCCTTGACTGGTGCAAGCAGGGCTGGGCTGGCACAAGCTGTACCTCCCACGTTGGATGGGGACACAGTCCAGTACCACAGTTCACAGTCACAGAGAGCTGTGGGAACATGTAGATGAAGGAGGGCACCACTGTGATAGCATAACAACGTGGAAAGGAAGCAATGCAACAGGAGGTGGCATCACAGCGACACCATGGGACTTGGGGCAGCTCTGGAGTAAGCCGTGTGGCACAAGAGTGTGTGGCTGTGCCCAGTATGGACCTGCCTCCAGAGCACAACTCAAACTTGTACTGAAAGCAGCTTTGCCTTACAGCAGCGCCAGGGCTCTATAGCATCTGGCAGAAACTGCTGAATTATATTAGAACAGTTGTACACCTAGAGACATCAAGGAACTATTGTGCTTGTACTGAGTTCTTCCAAAACATCTTCTTTCATGTTTCCTGCTGGTTACATGCATGGATTTATATATTTATTTATTTATATATATGTATATACACATATACACACACTCTCAGTAAAATTATAATTTTTGACCTTTGAAGTACAAATGTCTTAAATAAAAGCATTCACATGTAATGATAGAGGCTTACCTACATCCCTGTCCCTGATACAGTAGTCTGGAGAGCTTTCAAAGTATACCAGGTCATTCTTAGTTGGCTTCTTAAATTTCTTATTAGCCACAGTGAAACCTGTGCCATCTTGATTCATGACCACCTGAATTGCTCCATTGTATTTCTTCCACAGATAATCTCCTGTTTTCCTAAAGTCTGCCATGGCCAGCCAGCAGGTCCTTAGAGTGCACGATCCACTCACACCGTGACATTTGCACTCCTGTTTCAAAAACCGCTTCACAGCCTGTTTGGAAATGCACAGGTAAATGTAAATATACACAGGTAAAACAAAGTGTAATTAATTGCTTCTCAACCCTTTTCCATCCATCCTGTAGTGCCAGGCCTGTGTGATGGCTCTCCAAATTACGGTCTGTAGTGACACCCACTGGTAGCATCAAGTCATCCCCATGTGGTTGGTCTGCTCGGGTTGCTTGACTCACACAATCCTCCCACCGGTGGGCTTACCTTCCTGCTCCTGCCACTCACCACAAGGATCGAGGTGGTCTATAGTGCTAGGACACACTGGACAGGAGGAAATTATCAGAAACGGCCAGAACCATTCAGCCCCTTGGGAGGCAAAGATGCCCCCTTTCCCTATTGTTCCAGCCACAGAATCGCCACGCTGACTCTCTGACCCTCTCCAGCTTCATGAAACAGCCTTTTACCCTGAACAGTGTTTCAAATATTGCCCAGAAATTCATAGGCATTTCATACTTAAACTACTTTTAAATGACTGTGTAAAGCATTGTACCTGTGCCAGGCATCAGATCTATACAGAATTTCAAAATACAGTATACTTAAAATGCTTATACAGCTTTTAACAAACATTTTAGAATAAGACCTTCATTAGTTTGCATTGGAGAGATCGCCCTTATCATTAATTTAACATCTGGATAGCATTAAAGCCATTTCAGCTTCATCTCAGACATTTAAGATATCTGTATGATGTTGGAGAACAATACATGGGTTCATAGACAGTAAATAATTCATGCCCAATTATGTAGATATGGATATTTGATTTATAAATATTATGCCTTAAGGGTTCATGAAATATGAACTTTTCAGAGTTTGTACAAGAGGCATGTCATCATGGGAGGAAGGTAAGAGAGAAGAAATCTCCATGATTAGAAGTGAGACTGATGCACAGTGGGGCAGCCTTTTTTAGTCAAGCGCTTAGTAATAAAGTGAGAATGTATTATAAAACCAAATGACTTTTAATTTTCTTTCCAACTTGTAAATGATATGACTACTTCAAAGAAGTCACTGGGATTCCCACAGCCCCACTTCATTGCCATATCACAAATCTGGGATTTAAGCAGATGTTTGGTTTTAATTATCTGAACAGAAATCAATTTAACTATTTGTATTTTTAAAACAACTTGCTGAAATAGTGGAAGAAACACATAAGGAATGCAGATCTCTTTTTTCAGTGATGTTCCTATACTGATATACAGCATATTATGTTCTATTATACAAATGGCAATATTATAAATATTTGTTCTATTTATTTTTTAAATTAACACAGCTGGAATAGTCTTGTTTTAAAAGAAATCTATCAACACCCCTTTTGGGGGCAAGAAAATAAAAAGGGCACAGATGGTCTTACCCAGGTCAAAATGCCAGGATTGTGAGCAGCTGAGGTGGTGAGATCCCTGCAAAGCTAAACCTACACTACACTGCACTGTGAATACGAAACAGTGTCTCTGTCCAAAAAGCAAGTCCTAGAGCATATGAGAACATATTCATTATTTTTAATTGAATATATTTATTAAAATTTCTTGACCTTTCTCTAAAAATCTACCTTACCAGTACTACCTTAATATTTGGCAGAGGTGTTTTTTAAAACTTTAAAAGATGCTCAAATACTAAAGAAAGGACTTTCCATCATGAAACTTATTCACCCCTAAAATAAATCTTTGTTTGTGTTGTAGACTTCAGCCTCTTTTGGACAGTAACATAAACATGACCACAGTACTGTGTGTGCCTATCACTGATCTGAATAACCTCATCTGCCTACATTAAATATTAGTTACACCTGCTGGCAATAAACATCAAGGAGGAAAGAAGCTGAAGAACAAAAATTTTTCAGGAAAATCATCTACTTGCAGTACAAACAAAGATCAGAATACAAACAATTTAATTCCTACTAAATATACATTAAGGAAAACCAAAGATAAGACACAAAAAGTCTATACAAATAATTCCAGAAGTGCTCAGTCTACACAATAAAACTTTTTTCTCTATTATTTCAGATGTCCTGGGAGCAGCAAATTCTTAACATGTTTTAAATAACGAAACAGCATATTACAGTCTCATGCACTATTCTTACTTTTTATAGCTACCACCACAAAATGTTAGTGCAGATATTCCTCAGCCCTTGCGCCAGAGATGGGCAACACACCTGGCAACTACTCCTACTTATCTACAGTGTGAAAGTAAAGACTCTTTCAGCTGCAATTCAGGAATGGTATTTTCATACAAAGTTTAGAAAAGGGATTGTAGGTCATGCTCCAAGGACATTGCTTTTTTGGAGGGACATGTATTTTGGATTTATTTTCTTAAAAAGTGGAGTAATTAGCTTTTATCTCTGCTCACTTTGTGATTAGGTTTAACATATACATATATAAAAGGGCAGAATGGACTTTCTTCTCAAGAGTTATTTTGAATTTGTTTTTTGTCAAGCCCGTTCTTCAGTGTGATCTTCAGCCTCTCTTAGGAATTTATATTCTGTATTAACCAAAAATAAAACTCCTGCTTATCTAAGAACTAGGCTGAAAACAAGACCTCTATCCAAACTGGTCCTGCAGCTTAGACTCCAGCTTAACTTTCCACACAAGGAGCGACTGAATTGACTCCAACAGGAATACTGTTAGGCAGTCTGTTTGTAGATCTCTGTCACACAGAACCTCCAAGGGAGACAGAAACAGCAGCTCAGGCTCCTGCTCTTCCCGTATTTCTTCATAACTGCTGAGCCCAGACAGCAGGGGCCAAGCATTAACTGCCCCAGACACAGGAGAGTTCTCCTAGAACATCTCTAGGCATCTACCTTCCTTCCTACCTTCCTGAACACCCACCTTCCTTCCAGCTCTGTTGTTGTGAAGGTTCATCAGCGCCCTGGCATCTTTTCCTTTCCGTTCCTTGGCATCCACAAAGGCTCTGGCAAATTTAATGCCATAGTCAATGTTATCACTGCAGCCACCCCAGTCAAAATGGCCCTTGCTGTCCTTGGCAGAGCCTTTCTTCTTGGGATCACAGGAGCAGGATTTCAGCTCCCCTTGGCTACATGCCCTGGTGATGGCAAAAACAACTCCAGCAGAGGAGATGGCGTGTACAAAAGCAGATTCTCGACTACCTGAAACAAAAAAAGTCACTTTAAATACCATTGGGGTATCTACTTTGAGTGGCTGTCCTATATCCAGACAGTTAGTCTGGACTTTTTTTGCAGAGTGAAAGATAAATTAGGCTGAAATCACACAAATGCACATTCCCTGGAGCCAGAATTAGTCATGGTTTAAACTTGGACCCCTCCCTGGTAAAAGTTCATCAATATAGTGTTAGAGTTGGAAAATATTAAAGATTTGCTTCTGATATTGATGAATATACTTTCATGGATCAGTTGTTTTATACAGATATGTGACTAGGACAGCTGGCATTCCTATCATGTTTCAAGAATTTAGAAGAATATATTAAGTGCGATTTGAGAGATAAGTTTAGGAAATTATTAAATAGGGAAACTAAAACGTCATGTACATTGCAAAATACTGCAAGTAACTCCTGAAACCATATTTTCTTATCCTGAAGCTCTTGAAATAAGACTCTCCTGCTTAAAACATGCTAGGGAGAAAACCTGGGTATTATCTTCTGAAAAATAAGTTAATATTAGGTTTTCTGCCTAGAATCAAGCCCGTAACCATAATTCACACAAATAAGTTCCATTAAATCAATGGCAGCGCTTGTGTCATACTTGAGGCAGGATTTGGTCTGGAAGCTGTGATTTCTTCATGCCAGCTGCTCTGGCAACTTTCCCATCTCCTAATCAAGATACTTTATTATACCAAAGATTACCTGAATTTGTAGACTATGCCCACTCATAGGTGATTAGGTACATATTTCAATGTAATAATTGCTTTTATTTTAAGATTTAGTAGTTTGCAATACAAAGCTACATTACACTACCACAAATCCATTTGTGGAAATGGAATATTTTCCTACTTTTAAGGTTTTTAGCATAGGAAGAATGACAAGTAGATTTTTGTGCAATATCTTGCACAAGACTCGCAGTGAGAAGGACCTCTTTACAGGGCTTGTAAGCCTTAAGTAATGTTAGCACAGTAAAAGAAGACCCCAAAGACAAATGTTAACTGTGATTTTTTTATAGAGGCAGAATTACACCATAGAACTTACTATTTAGTATTTCAATTGCAGTAGCAGCAATATGTTTAACTTACAAATGAACTGAACTTCCACATGCTGTGCAAGCCTTTTGCAAATGGCAACTAAAAGCTTACAAAAGGACTGGGAAAACCATGCTTCCTACACTGCCTTCAAAATCAGGCAGAGGTTACCCTGGCTTGTTACAAATCATGCTCTTTTGAGGACTCATTTCTGAGAAAACTTATTCAGAAATATCAAAAATTTGTAAAGTGTTAATTAAAAAGAAACACTTTATTTTGTTGGAAAAGGGTTTTTTTTAGTTTATTGAAATTATCAGTTTTAATAGAGCGCTATCTTGCTACATTTCCATAGCATTCACAGCCTGATCAGGCTCACTGCAGAGCTCAGAAGCCTGATGCTGTCATTCTCTCACATGAGCCAACAGTGAAAACTTCACTTTTGGAAAAACTGCATTTTTCCCTTTTTTTTTTTTTTAATAGCCTCATCATTATTAGGCTATGTTCTGCCAGACATGTTTTCCTGAATATCAGAAAAACCTCATTGAAAACTTCAGCCGGTGGGTGACGTTACTGGTTACTCACAAATAATTGCTGAGGGAACAGGAACCAATGGCTAACCAGCAGAGGAACCTAGCGCAGAATGAAAATCCCCCTGCTTGGGTCAGCACCACTATCTGCCATTCTCCTCTCTGTCCCCACCGCTGGGGCAATGGTCCCAGGGTACTTTCCTACTCCCCTCCACGCTGCTCACAGCTTAGATTCCAGGGACACAAGTGCCAGGGCAGGGCCAGCCCCACTGGCTGCAGACCAGGGAAGGCCATGTGCACAGGGTGTGGCACTTGGGGAAAGAGCTGCAGTTAACAAGAACCTCGGCACGTTTATCCCCCGAAGGATAGACGACATTCTGACACAGGATCAAATTCTGCCATTTCTTTGAGTCGAAAAGGCCACATTTGAGATTTGAAGACTCACTAGGCTGCCTTATTCCGACCTCCAGATGACACCACCACCCTGTTTAACCATCCTCCCTCAGCGCGGGAAGCACAATGTAGTCCTCAATTGCTCGGGGTCTGCACAAGCCTGGCTCACCTCTATCAGATCTGTGTGCCCTGCCTCTTTCTCCCCCGGAGCCTGACCTGAGATGTCGCAGTGCCTTGGCGGGCAGTGCTGCCCCGGCATGGGCGCAGAGCCCTCACCCCTCACACAGCACAGCCCTGCGGGGACTGCACCCTGCTGCTGTGCTTTCCCCAGGAAATGCTGCTGTGCTTTCCCCAGGAAATGCTGCAGCGGGAACCGGCCCGCAGGAGGGATTGTCTGTCGTCTGCCATCGCAATGCGCTGGGCTCCTGTTCGCACCTGAGCTGCCCCTTTCAGCAGGCCCCATCCCGAGTACTGGTATCCTGAGGCTGGGCTGAGATGGAAAGACTTCTGTCCTGCTGCCACATTCTGATGCCTCAATTTCCCTGTAGGCCTTAACATGTGAGCTTGATAGCCATTATACACACACAAAAAAAAAAAAAAAAAAAAAAAAAAAAAAACCAAACCAAACAAAAAAAAAAAAAAAACACAAAAGAGTAAAGTGGAGAACTGCAGAGCCAGCATTGAATATGCCAAACCCTCGAATTATCTCCCCGATTTGATACAGGTTTTCAAGCAATACAGACCTTCACGTTATAATATATGCTGTTCTCCTGTCCCTGAAACCCTATAATTACTCTGCATGTCCTCTTCCTTTCCTCCTGAAATGTAAAACCAAGACCACGGATACAGGTGGATGGCCACCCTTCGCATCACTCCCGCACACTGCCCACGGCTGCCGGCCCCCGAACAGCCCCTGTTGAGGTTTCTCAAACCCTTTTGAGAAACACTCGTACCCTCACGCCGACTCTCCAAACCCCTTTTCCCTCGGCCCGCGGAGGCTGCAGGCCGCACCCGCGCCCTCGGGAAGCCCCTCCCTCATCCCGCGGGACTCACTGCGCAGCAGGACGCGGCCGAGGAGGCGCTGCCCCCGCTCCAGGGCGTTGCAGTCCCAGCGGTGACGGCGGAACTGGTGCTGGCATTCGGCCGTCCAGGCGGCCACGCCGCGGCCGATGGAGAGCATCGCCTCGGGGTGCCGGCGGCACAGCTGCCGCTGCCGGCTCACCAGGCCCGGCACGTTGTCGCACATCACCCGCGACGAGCCCACGGCGCCCATGTACCTGCGGGAGGGAAGGGACAGGGCAGCGCCGGGGGCCCGCGCCGAGCCCCGGGCACCGACTCCGAGGGAAGGAGGGTCCTCAGCGCCCCGGAGCCTTCCTCCGGCGGGTCCCGAGCAGCAGCTACCTCTGCCTTTTTGGTGGAAATCCTTTACAATTAGTCATCGACCCTGTGTTTTTTGGATTTGTTTTTTTTGTTGTTGTTGTTGTTTTTTTTTAATAACGTGGAGCACTCAGGAGAACCCCAAGCCCCGCTATTGCAGATCCGTGCAGTACTTTAAAAAAAAACAACAACCAACAAACCAAATCTTGAAAAAATTAAATTACATCATCTGTATCCAGATGGTCTCTATTAGTCCTGAAATGTTTCGAAAGGTACCTTTCATAAAATCCAAACTTCTATAGGTGTGTTTTGAAGGGATCAAACAGAAGAAAATGTCCTTTTCTTGAATTTTCATTATTTTATACGATCATAAAATCGTTAAAGCCGTGACTTCCAAAAATATATAGTTAAGTGGCATTTAGAAGACACCATGACAAAAAGATATCGCAATAAATAACGTCTATACGACTAAGGACACAGATAGTCATTTTATTGAAACATGCTCCGATAAATCGGGCTTTGATCGCGCATCAGCCAGAGGCAAGGTTAAATATGTTCCCCAGAATTACAAGAAGAGGTTTAACTCCTCTCCTACACCAAGACTTTCCAGCCTGGGCTTGGTTGGGGTCCCCAGTTGGAGGGGCAGATTTATGTTTCCATTCTAACGCGTTTTGCAGCGAGCTGCCTGAGACGCCCCACGCCGACATCAACTATCACTTGAAGCCGGACTCTGCGCTGCCCGGTGGGCTCTCAGCCCTCTGCCCTGGCAGCTTACAGTTCAGGGAGGAGAAACTGTAAAGGAGGGACGGGCGGGGGAGGGCGAAGAAGAAGGAAAAAATAAATTAATAATAAAAAAAGCAGCGCCGCTGTAGCCAATTCCCAGCGCCGCCGGGGCGCGGAGGGGCGGCTGCCAGCAGCAGCAGCAGCGCTTCGCCCGCGCCCCTCGGGCGTATTCCCCTCCCGCCTCCCTGCCCTCGTCCCGCTCCCTCCGCGGCCCCGCCGCCCCGGGCAGCGCCGGCCGGGCGGTGCCCGCTGTCCCTGCCGGGCGGTGCCCGCACACCGCTGCCCAAAGCCCCGGGTAGCCCCCGCAGTTGCGCTGTGCTTATGCAGAGGAGGAGGTCGGAGAGCGGGGACGGGGTGTGGGAGGAGGTGCCGGGACCGTCTAAATCCGCTCGCTTTAAGGCAGGACTTTCTGGACCGGAGCAGCTGGCAGCAGCGAGCTCCGCTTCTGCGAGACTAAGAGGGAGAGGCTTCCCCCACCTCCCCTAATTCACGATTAATCCGACCCCACCTTCCCCAAGAGCAAATAAAAATTTCTGGAATTGTAAGCTTACCACCATGAAGAGGTGACTGGTGGGGTCGCCCAGACCAAGACCAAGGGAAGAGACCACCAGATCCCAGAGAGAAAGTTCATGTTAGAAACGCTTCGGTCCACATCAGGTCAGTTGCGGGGGACAGAAGAAATCCCATGGAGCAAGAAGGACGAGCAGGGCCAAACCCACCTTGAGAGCTGCTTCTTTCCCGTGGGTCAAGCACCTTCACATCCCCACACGAGATTGCGGGGCTTACTGATCCCTTGCCGGGATACGGGGCATGCCGCTTGGTGCATCGCTCTGGATTCCTCTCTGTTCGCCCTGCACCGAATCCCTCAGGACATGGAGTTCAGCCCCGCTCCCATACTTCATCTTTGCCCCGATCCAGCTCTTCCCTGCAGTCACGGCAAAACTGAGGGGCTGGTGTGGGCTGCTCTCAGACTGGGTGGGTTCTGCTTTGGTTGGTGTTTTTTTTCCTCTGAAACTCTGATGGATGAAATGATGTCAAGAGACACTGGGGGAAGAGGAGGAGGTAACACCTCTGATTAGGCAAGGAATCCCGAGGAGCCAGTTGCTTTCCAGTAACCCTACAAGCAGACAGTGAGCTCAAACCCGCCAGCAGATGCTACACGACCTGCTGCGGAGCCGGCGGCGGCCCCGGCAGGCTGTTACAGACCGGCAGCACTTGGCACCTCTCGGGGTTTGGCACGACGGCAATTGATGGCTCGGTTCGCAACCGCTAACACCGAGCACGGACCGGAACCGCGATCCGGTGCCAGAGGAGAGGCAGAGAACTAGAGCAGTCCCGGTATGGGGTGGACACTGCCCGGCTGCCTCCCCTCGCCCCGGGCCCCGCAGAGTCGGGCCGGCTTCTCCGCGGGCACCGGCGCCAGGGCGCCTCCGCCCCGGCCGTCCCTGCGCAGCCCCGCGCCGCGGAGCTCCCCGCCCACGGGCTCCGACTGCGGGGCAGCCTGCGCGGCCCTTCGCGCTCCCATCCCGGGATGGGGGAACGCACCGCAACACGGCCCCACAGACGACTGCCGGGCCCCGCCCGAGAGAGGGGCGATGCGGCCGGGGCTGGAAACAAACTCAAGAATAAGGGATTTAGCAACCTTTTTACTTCGTGTCCTCTCTGCAAAGCAAATACAGGCTAACACGTATTCCAAACAACGAACCCTCATTATCAAGCTGGAGATGTCCCATTCCGGAGACAGCATTCGTTGGCTGAAAAAAGACAAATGCCCAAGGTTGCTAAGTGAGTTAGGGACTACACGGCTCTTGGTACTAAAAGAAGCCTGCAGCTGTCAACTCCAGGTGAAAATCCTGGAAGAGCAAGCTAGGAAGCACCCTTTAAGAGCCGCTGTTCTGGCTGCATGTTAAAGCCATTCTCCTGTTTCTCAGTATAACTTCTCAAGATCACAGCCACAGAACTAGACGTAAGCACCATTTCATAAAGAAAATGCAAAATGTAGAATTATGTAAAGTTTTGACGTAGTAGTTTTTTTGACGTGACGTAGTTTTGACATTCACCCACTTGCCAACTTAACTTGAAAGAAATACCCCAAACAACCCTCAGAAACCAACACCAAACACTCTCCCACAACTGCAATGGCAAAATCTTTTGACTGCAAAGGCTTCCGAGTAAGAATAATTGAAACTTGGAACACATGAATGCTTCTACAACAGTACTACTTGCCCAGAGGTAACTACAGCTCCTCTTACTAACTCCACCAGGTCTTAAAAGCAACAGATGAGCATTTATCTATTTGATAAAATGCAAACAGTGTAAAAACACTCCAATTTTTAGCTTCTGGCCAACTTCTTACATTTACAATACACTTTGGATCAACTACCAGGGCAGAGAGACACCAGTGAGAGGACACCAAATTCCAGCAGTATTTTAGACCCAAAGACAGGCTACAATCCTCCCTGCTACCATCTTTCTCAGGTTTGCAGTAAAAAGCTGACTTCTTAGAATTTCTCATGCCCTTCAGTATTAACAGGAGGTCCTTTACCTGTGGCTACCCCATGAGTGGCTTATCAGTGATATATCACAGTGATATCAGCTTTTCTTCTCCTCAAGTCATTTACCCCATCTGCATTCCAGCTTTATTGCTATTCAGATTCTTTCTCCAACCCCTCCACTTCATGCCACCCATACAGAAGTTCACCTTGGATCCATTGCTTCTACTAACAACCACACTCCCACTATAGAGAATGACAAGAGTTTGGAAAGGAACCTGGCAGACCACACTGGTTTTGCATGGCCAGGTTTAGGTAGCAGGGGGGCTATAGAGATGGTTTCTATGAGAAGGTGTCAGAAGCTTCCCACATGTCTTGACAGAGCCCATGTCAGTCCAGCTCAAAGCTGGACCTGCCACTGGCTAAGATCAAGCCCATCAGTGATGGTAGTTGCATCTATGGGACCACTATTTGATAATGTGAAAAAAACCCTTCTACAACAGCAATCATGCCAAAGAGCGTTAGACCACGTGAGAGGAACAGTGGAGACACCCAGGCCAGTGAAGAACAAGAGGGAGAAGGTGCTCCAGCACTTGGGCAGAGATTCCCAAGCAGACCACAGTGAGACAGGTTGTCCTGCAGCCCAGAGAGGTCCATGGTGGAGCAAACTCCACCTGCAGTTTGTGGAGAATCCCATGCTGGGTTGAAGGAGGTTGTGACCCTTCTGGGAAGCCCACGCTAGAGCAGGGTCATAGCAGAACTTGTGCCCTACAGGGGACCCACAATGGATCAGCCTGATTACTGAAGGACTGCATCCTATCGGGGGAAAGGGGGGACCCACATTGGAGCAGTTAGTGAAAAACCACAGCCTGTGGAAAGGACTCATGCACGCTGAAGTTCACGAAGGACTGTCTCTTATGAGTGACTGCTGGTTCCTGACGCAGCCTGGAGAGGCTGCTGGCCTCCCTTGCTGCAAGAACAGACTGAATCTAGAAATCTGTAGGTGTCTTCAACAAGTATAAGGTGTACATTTTCTCATACAGTTAAGAAATCGCACCACATACAATACAGATGATAGTGGTGTAGCCAGAGCACTGAAAGCCCCATTTTCTCCATACCTTCTGAAAGCAAGCTGAGGTTTTTCAATACAATAATGAAAATAATGTAGTTAAACCTGTATTTCTACACTCAAAGACTGTTTTCAGGAAAGCTGAAGGCATGCAAGTCTCATCTGAATTTTTTTTTAAGAAAAACCCCACCAAACTCTTAAGTAGAACATATCTTCCCATATATATTACAGCCACTAGCACATCTTAAAAGAACTGAAAATCCTTCCCCAGAGGTATCTCCCTAAGTCCCACTTCAAGGGACTATGGCTCTATATTATATGAAACTACACTATTTGGATCAGGATAAAAACTAGAAGCAATGTATTAGCTATTAAAACTGTTGAGGATCAAGCAATTAATTTCGTATCAGTAATACCCTACTGTCATATCTCATTCATACATCAATACAGCCCCATTACCTGAAAATTTCTATTTCTGGAATAGGGAAATTTAAATTTTCAAACACATACTTTCTCCTGCCTCCAGAACAAAGAAATGACAGCACACATCTTTAAAAGCAGAAATCTGCAGTTCTGATACCTGTTAGACCTTCAAGGCTTTGTAGCCTTGCTACCTACTAACAGGTATCAGAACTAGTCTGTAGTCTCTCTACATAAAGATCCAAAGCAACATTTGTAGCTTTACAGTGTGTATTACTACATTTGTAGTAACACAGAAGTTTTATTTGGGAAAGACTACTGCAGAACTGGTGAAACAGAGAAGGCAAGTGCAAACAATCACCTACTCATGAGGAAGTGATAGCTTTGGAAAACACCTTTAAGGGTTCAAAGACAACAAAAGAAAGAAGAATAAAATACAACTTTTAAGTCTTGTCCTCAATAAGGCACTTGGATGAAATAAAAGAAGATAAACTAAACATATACTGAGGTCAATGGAGAATATAATGGGAAAAAAAAAGCTCACTTTCTCAATTTAAGAATACACATACCCCAAGCTGCTCTTTATCACTTGTAATTGACTAGCAAGAATAATTAAGGGTAATGCCTTATGAAAGGCCAGTTACTGCACAAGTCAAATTTAAAGAGCAGGGTAAATACCAAAGCACAGAAGAGATACACAGGACACACAAGCCATAACCTATCTTAGATAAGAAAATTTTAAAAAAAATCTTGCAGTTCCTTCAGATCTCCACAGGATCACCCAAGGCCCTGATTTTACATAACAGCCTGAAGATTCAGAAAACGCCACGGTATGAATAGCCATCCCTATGAAGAAAAGTTAGGTATCCAATGACCTTGCAAGTAGGAACCTCGCTGCATCTTTAAGCAACCAGGTATCCCAAAGGATTTGGCCCGAGGTCCAGTTCACACAATCCTCAGCACCTCAATTTGCACTACTGTAGGAGGAGAACAACAGCAGCAGGGCTTCCCAGTTTACCTGCTTAATACATGCAAAGCTCTTTAGCATTCTCCTCCAATCCCCTCATAGATGTGCAAATCAGTGTATTCTTACAGTTCTGGGATAATGACTGCAATTTGATGACTTGCAGAAGGAGGCCTCTCAGCAGGGATGTTTTCATATGAAGGCCCCCTTAGGAGGTGCTGGTGGGGTAAGAATTCTGACAGTGTAGCTCAAGGGCCAGATGCTGAAGGAATCTTTTTCTCTGCTTCCTGCCCTATCACTACCATACTGTGACACCTTGCCAGAGAATTTGAAAGAGGCACTGCAACAATATGAAAGTGAATAAAGGATCTTGAAATGCATCATCTAAGCCCGAGTCTGCAATCCAAGAAGGTAAATGCAATTTTTATTTTTTTTTTTTATGATATGGTATGTTAAAATCTTTGTTCATTTGGCTCTTAAAATGTCCTCCTAATGCAATGCTGTTTCTGATTGACCAGTTAATGAAAACAGCTTAAAGTGGTTACTTCAAGACCCTTGCTTCTTGTGAGTGGCTCATGGAATTTTGAACACTATACTTGATCAGTGTAGGATGCCAGGGATTCTGCTGGCACAAAGCCTATGTTTAACCCAAATGATGTTCATTCACACGTGTGTTTGCAGTAGTGACTATTGCATCAGAAACAGGTGATCCATAAGATAATTTAAAAGGACCATCTTCTTACAAATGTATTTTGGAGGTAAACTCCTGAAGTTCAGGCCTTTGACTCACTTCTGCAAAAAACACTTTATTTTAACTGTCACACTTGAAAAAAAATTAGCAGCAACTATCATGCATTACTTTTTCCCTCCTAAGTATTATACACCAAAGGCATAATAATTTAGTTAAATACTGATAAAACTTTTCTGGAGCAGATTTTCTGCTTAACCACAAGAGCTTCAAGTTAAGCTTAAATGGCTTCCATCTGACCAGATCTTTTCTTAAAATTGATGGAAAAGAAGTTTAAATTTTTGTTGTCTCAAATGTCAAGATCTACTAGTGGCAGGAAATGCATCTCTTGAAATTAAAGCTATATTCAGTGTCCTTTGAAGTGGCTTTGTTAATGCAAATTGTCACTTAAGTGGAGAAGTAAGCACTAAGAAGCAGAACCTTTTGAAGGGCAGAAACCCTACTAGGGGTTGAAAGAATTCCACTTAACTAATGCAGAACTACAGGCAGGAAACAGGCTGAACAATATGCCTGGCCACTCCTCCTCCTCCACTACCAGCCCCAAAAACCCCAAACAGCTTCACCCAAAAGAAACTCACAGAGGACATGAGGTGTCAAAGTTCTAGTAGTACCTGTGAGCCAACCCATCACGGAGCAGCGGCATTTGAACCATATTTCGAGCTGATTATAGGAGGACTGGTGTGCATATAAAAGGTTCTTCTTTCACAATATGCACCCTGTTAGTTTAGGATTAATTCTAAGGTAATATGAAGAAATAGAACTATTTTTTAAGTATTTCCTTTTATATACTTTGTTCATGCTGATAGAATGTTCACTTTCACTTCTGGTAGATGGTGGGGCTGAATACAGCTTATTCCCTCTGACACCAGGTCGGGAGCATAAAAAACCAGAAAAAACCTCCCCAACTCAAGTTGATTTTGCCTCTGGCCTCGTCACTGTAGGATATTCCTGCCACTCAAGGATGAAAGGAGGTAAAACAATTGCAGTAACAAGGAAACACACTAATGGCCAGTGTAATTCTCTAAAAGAAGCAGAAAATAGCAATAACAGTAATTAGAATAGCACTCAAGTTTTTATCTTTTCCTTACTAGTCTCTAGAGAGAATACCAAAGGTTGACTCCACACAACATTTCTGACAACCCAGAGACCAAAAGTTTCACAAGACCAAACGTTGCACACACCCATTCAGGTTTATGGTTTTTTTAGACTCTTTTTATTTTGTTTTGCAAGAAAAATGTTCCTTCCCAAATATTCAGCATTTTTACAGATGTTTACTGAAACATGCAAAAACGTAACTAATTTGAATTCACTTGCACCAATTTCCTTTTTTCCCAAAATAGCTGGTTTGATAAGCAGATCAAAACCAGTTACGAATGTTTCACTGTGGGATTACAAACACATTTTTAAGCAGAGAAAATATTTAGAAAAAATATGTAGTGAAAGACCAGAACAAGAAAAACCAAGCTGTTATGCCTTCTAAGCTGTCTCTGTTCTTATAGCAAAGGACTACTACAATTCTTTTAATAGATGTCAAAGTCTTAATAGAGGTGAGTTTCCCGATGGAAGCAGATTTCAGGCATAATTTAAGTATCACAGTTCAGTGGGAAATTACTTTTTTGACAATATGTAACAAGATCACCACAGTTCTTTTGATTCTGAAAAGAAAAAAAACCCACATGAATCTCTCTGCAAGAGAAAAGATCTTTATCAACATAAAACTGAAGGTGATACTTAAAATATTTTAAACCCCAAAACATATCTGCATTATACACAAACATGTGATATATAACCAGAATTTGCTTATGTTCAGCTCTGAACAGGAAAAGTAAAAAACTGAAACTAGTAATTAGTAAGCAATAATCACAGTTTTATGCCAAAAAAAGAAAAGCAGCTTTGACAAGATTTTATACTTGCATTCTATACCAACAATGAATTTCAAAATAAAACCCTAAGATACTCTTAAGCAACAGTTTTAATTTTTAATAACTTCATTTTTAGATCAAAGTACATACTGGATACAAATACTACAGATATGATGAGAAACAGCTATAAACTAGGGTTCTCTTTGCTACTATTTTAATTACAAAGAAGAAAAAACCAAATCCAAGCAATGTTACCCCTCCCATTTTTACTAATCTTTTTTCCAAGGTGTCTGCTTTTTCTGGAAGTTTCACTTGGTTAGGTTTATTCTTCTCTTCATACTGAGACAGATGTTAAATCCATGTAAGAAAAAAAAAAAAAAAAGGTTAGAAGGTTAGTGTGAAAGCTTCTTAAGTAGATTATAAAGTACCCAGACCTAAGAATCTGCATGTATCTAGGATTGATATTACTTCTTTCTGTCTCTGTCCTACTTAGTTTGAAATAAATGTGTATAAATGTTCATCTTATCTGATGTTCCACCATTCTGCAATGTGTATTAGAAAAACCAACTGTTTATTTACAAACTTAATTGCTCAGAAGTAAAACACTTATTATTAGTGCTTCAAAAATCCAATAATGAAACAACTGAACTCAGACTATCAAATGCTTTAACTAGAACTTCTGCCATTTAATTACTAAAAAACCTGTTGATTTAAAAAGGAAGTTAAATATGTAACAGATCAGATTTTTTTGAAATTAAAGGGAGAGGGGAAAGTACCTGACAGGTGCCTTCTCAAATATATGTTGAACCTGAGTGAAACCTTGTCATAAAGAACTGCCAGGGTTAGGTTCTGATTTCCTACCTCAGTTCACAATACCTGGAAGGCGATCTCATTTACTGTACTTTCAAAAATTACATGCTACAGACATGCACTGCTGGCAAAGTCTTGTCATGACTAGGCTTAGAAAACAGTACAGAAGACTTCCAGGGAATTTATACAAACATTTTATGTAAGAGTTTTAACTGTTTCACTTAGATTCACATGTTCATAATAAACACTTGGGTGCTCTACATTCAAAACTGCTCCATCATAAATTAAGCACCACAAAAATATCTTGTATTAAAGTATTCATAAATGAAATTCATAAAACATGATTTTAAAAAGAAGGATTTACATTTTTGAAGTAATTAGAAGGCTGTTTCACACAGGAAACAAAGACACCATGCTTTGTCTTGACAGCTGTAAAACCTTGCATACAGATAAAGTCAAGTGGCACCGAACCTGGAACCCTCCCAGCCCTTATAACTGGCCTGCATATGTAAGAGGCAAATATATACACAATTGATGATTGCATATGCAAAAAATTAATAAATAGCTAATAAGTTATTTGCCACAGTCTCTACTTAATATATTTGGTGCTAAGTGATTTATTGGGAGAAAGCTGTTATATTACATTAAATTTACTTAAACTACAGGAAATTGCATTAGTAGCATTTATACTCAAGGTCTGAGTTCCACATGGCTTCGTTCAGCAACAGATTCCTTTCTGACACTGATGCTCCATTTACCCTACCCCAGCAGCCGTTCATTTTACCAGCCTATTACTTAAAATGACCCCATCTGACAAGAGAGTGTCACTGTGTTGGTTTGAGAATGACTGATGTGGTGCTAACATCTAGCCTTGACCTCTCCCACCCTCTTCTTTTGTCACTCTGCAGAGTTATCTGGGATGCCTCCCATTCAATCCATAAAACCTTAGTATCTTCCTTGAGAGTCAATAATTCCAAACAAAAGATTCCTTAATTAAAATGTACGAGTGTAAGTATTCAGCATGGCATCTATGCCACAGTGGTTGCCCAAGAGCACAGGGATACATTCCAATTAATTCTTTCATGCAGTAGAAAGAAAAAGGTAGACTGTGCTTTCTCTTTTGGAGATTCTCCACACTGCCGTGGAATATTAGAGATTATTTCTCATTCTGTCCATGGAAAGGTGGAAGGGGGAGAGATCGATGCAATGTCCAAGCTAAGGCTAAACAGCCTTTGGCAGAACAAGGTATGAAACATTTCCCTGACAGATGTCGCATTTGAGACTGCATCAGAAATGCGTACACAGTATTTAACAGCCTCACTCACACACACCCACCTCCACCACGAGGTCCTTCAGTCTGCCAACTTCTTCTCCCAACTTTTTAACACTGCAAATCACATCTTTGCAGACTTCAATATAACATTCAGTCGGTGCCCACTGCAGTACCATCTGGTAATAATTACAGTTATTTGCCATAATTACATAATTGTAGATTATAATTTAATATTCTACACTTAATGTATCACAAATGACAGTGCCAGAAAATGTTTATAACTGCATTTATGCTGGGTTTTAATTGTATGATTTATGCATAACAAGCTACTACTCCCTAGCAGCCTTTGTTGGAAACTTTTGTCATCTTAATTCTCCTATCAGTAGAAACATGAAGAAACAAATATATCTCTTTTAGTTGTGTGGCCCAACTCTTTGAAATAAATTATTTTTAAGAAGTGTCCTTTAGAGAAAGAGCATTGGACAGCTTTATGTAACTATATAATAACCAAGATGGTTGACAAATATTCATAGTTTTTATTTTACAAGGTGGAACAATGCACTCGAAATCAATCCTCTGTTTGACTGAATACCTTGTGAGAATTTTTGAGGAAATGGTTATTCATGGTCTGCACAGGAATGATCAGCTTACTACACTCTTTATTCAACTTCTGAAGAAACTTGAGCAATTCATCTTCACTAGAAAAATAAAATTATATTTTGTTATTTGCCAAATGCTATAACTTTTTGCAATCTGAATATTACCTATGGATTTCCAACACTGGTTAATGAATTAGACATGCAGTTTCATAATATGCAAAAAACCCAGTATCATCTTAGAAGTGAGCAGGTAAAGATATTTAACATCTTAGCCAGTTGGTTTTTTCTTTCATCTTGTTGGTCCCATCCCCTCCCTCCCCTGCCTTATTTTGGAAGGACAATATTTCTGATCTGCAGCTTACATTTTTGAGGTAGATGTGAGGAAAAAAGTCTGGTTTGTACTTTGGAGCTAGGACTGAAATGAGTAGGTTTAGGGTCATTTAGTCTCCAACAGAATTGAAGAAAATAAGAATCAGTAATACGAGCTTGGCCCTTGGATCTGGAAACAAGTAACTGAGAGCCCAAAATACCTGATGTTATCTATTTTGAAGAAAATTCTTACTTGGTACTCAAATATAAAGCAGGAGGATAACTCTCAAAATTAGTTTGACCCATGTCTACAAAAAGTGGAGTGAAGGATAGAAAAAATTAACAGATTATTTTCAGCTTTAAGTTTCTAGAGCTTCCACATGACACTGACTCAACTTTACTGGAATGTCTGAGAATTTCAGTCATAAGTTATGGTGCTGGCCAGAAATTTGTTGCCACTCACCAGAAGAGGGAAGAAAGGCAAGGAAGATCATCCAATTGCTTTTACAGAGTGAGCTCTCAAAACCCTGAAACTCCTGAGAAGTGTCTGTATCTCCAGCAGGAAAGTTTCTGCTAACTCTTAAGCTACTTGGGGGAATGACAGGCAGGGCCAAAACAAGAGACAATTATAATTCTTACTGCAGAACTTCCTGTTCTGAAGATTCATATGATCTAAATAAACTAATTCAGACTCCATTTTCCTCTATTGTCCAGGTAATCTGTTATTAAACCTAAATGCAACATACTCACACCACGTGCTTCTTGCTTCTGAGGGCAAAATGGTATCCAGGAAATTTGTGAAAAGGTAAATTAATCTACAGGCCAATGCAGTGCAAGTATCTAAATGAAGATGGAATTCAGGCCATAGAGTGTAACAGAGTGCTTTCCTTCAACTTTGGGCACAGGATCATTAGAATTTCTGCCACTGCTCAGGACATCTGTGATTTGCAATAGTGCTGAACTGTTAAAACTTAACATTTAAAACAGAAATATATAGAAGCATTATTAGGCATGTTGGAGGTTTAAAACCAATACTGCATGTGGTTTTCATGAAGATCGGGAAGTACAAAAGCCTATTGGTTTGTTTTTATAGAATGAACTATTTCTTGTTTCAGAAAAATGTAATTAAACTGAGTATTACAGGTAAAGAACCCAAACACTAAACATCTGGAGATAGTCCGAAAGCTTCTCCCACATTACTTTAGTCAAGCCATAATTACAAATATTTTCTTCTACTTAGAGAGATAACTTTTTAGCTGGCTGGGATCAGTTATGGCATCTTTCGCGTTTAATCACAAAGGAAATTATCTTTTGGAATTCTGAAAGGATTCTTGGCAAATATAAAGTATGTCATGGGCTTGAATTAGGGTGGGTGAAAAAACATTTATTCTATCATACTACTTCACTAAACCATAGCTCTTAAAAAACTCCCCATCTTAACATAGAATTTTATACCTGTTGCAATGACATGCTCTTATATTTAGAAATGGAAATAATGTCTTCAAAAAATTATCACTTTAAAAAAGAATTAACGGCTGTCAAAACATCAGTGGCTAAACATTGCTAGACACTCCATAAGTTTATAATCAATCAGTTCAAGATTTTCTACTATGTTAGTTTTTCTATGACTTAATGACTGATTCTCCTTCTCACAGAATGACTTTGAACAAGTGAGAAGTAAAATCTTTATATAATAGCATGTAAACATTGCCAAAGATTTTAGTCTAAAGGTCAGATGCCTAGAATACATGTCAGGCAATTTTCTAGAAAATTCTGCAGTGCTTGCCATGACTGAAATGCTGGCATATTTTGCATACATCAATCTTCAATTATTTTCTGGTTTTGAGAACTACATACGATCTACACCGACACTATACTGGGAATATAAGGTATGTCACCGGTGTGTGAGACTGCACCAGATACTGCATGGCTATTTCACTGTATTTGGCCACACACAGTGAATGGGTAATTTTTGGATTTCTCTACTTACTCCCTCTGTTCAAATTTTTAAGCTGCTCTGCTTGAATATGTGTACTAAACACTATTGTGGAACAATCAGAAAAAAAACATATATTTCAACAAAAAAATGCATAAAGCTTAAACTGGGCAAAGTCCCCTTAAATTGTAGCTAATTTTTGCTTATTGAAGAGTCAACACCCATTTCCAAAGGCACTAACAGATTCCTGGTCTACCACCTCAGCCCAGCAGCAAAGTCTCCATTTTAATACAAATGTCCTAGATGGAATTAAAGTATGTATGCTGTTTCCATATCATACTGGTTTATATCCTCCTGCTTGCTGGAACTTTAGTTCTTGCAGTATATGCAGTAGATGTTCTTGCAGCACATGTACATGTTTGCAGCTCTTCTGAAAGTACACAGGTGTTTTGATGGAGAATTACAGAATCATAGAATAGTCTGGGTTGGAAGGGATCTTACAGATCATTTAGTTCCAATCTCTCTGCCAATGCTATGATAGGGACAGCTTTCACTAGACTAGATTGCTGAAACTTTCATCCAACCTGGTCTTGAATGCTTCTGGGAATGGAATACCCATAGCTTTTCTGGGCAACTTACTCTAATATCTCACCACCCTCACAGTACAGAATTTCTTCCTTACATCTCATTTGAAGCTGCCCTCCATCATTTTGCAGCAATTCCCCCTTGTCCTATCACTACATGCCCTTGTAAAAAGTCTTTCTTCAGCTTGCTGGTAGGCCCCTTTTAGGTCTCTCTAAGGTGTCCCCACAGTCCTCTCTCTTCCAGGCTGAACACCTCCAAGTCTCTCAGCCTATCTTCATAGGACTGGTGCTCCAGCCATCTTGGTCATCTTTATGGCCCTCCTCTGAACTCCCTCCAGGCTGATGTCCTTCTTATCTGGGGCTCTTGGAGCTGGTTGCAGTAGTCCAGGTAGAATGTCGTAAGAGTGGAACAGACAGGGAGAATCCCCTCTCGACCTGCTGGCCACTCCTCTTTTGATGCAGCCCAGGATATGGTTGGCCTTGTGAGCTGCAAATGCACATTTGTTGGGCACACTGAGCTTCTTCCAGCAGTTGAATTTGATGATCCTTGCGGGTCTCTTCCAGCTCAGGATATTCTGTGTTTCTATGATTTTCATCAACCAATATCCCCAAGTCCATCTCCTCAGGGCTTCTCTCAATCCATTCTCTATCCAGCCTGTACTTGGGCTTGCTGAACTTCATGCACCCACCACTCAAGCCTGTCAAGGTCTGCCTGGAAGGTATCCCTTCCCTCCAACACACCACACAGCTCGGTGTCATGGGTACACATACTGAGGGTGTACTCAGTCCCAGTCTCCATGTCTACAGCAGAGATGTTAAACACCACCAGTCCCAACACCAACCCCTGAGGAGTGTCACTTGTTACTAGTCTTCATCTGGACATTGAGCCATTGCCCGCAACTCTTGCCCAGTGTGAATATCCAACCAATTCCTTATCTTTGAGTGGTCTCTGAATGAAATCTCCTCACAGACCAGAAGAAACATCAAAGTCCTCTATCAGGACATGAACTCTCCACTCTCCCAGCCCATCTCAGTTTTTCAAGAGCTTCCTCAAATGCTTTGTACATCTTCCCAAGTCCAACAACTCAAACGTTGCATTGTGCTGCAAAAATGTTCCTCAAGCAGGCCACAAAGTCTCTTTTTCATAAACCAAGTAATGGATAAAGATACCAGCACAGCACCAGCACTGGGAGCAATCAGTTATGAACGACTGGTTGGGAGTGGAATACATACTGGACAGTCTCATGGAACTGGGACTGTTGTTAAACACAGTGGCAGGATCATTAACATGACTGCTAATTCACAATGTCAGCGCAATTCAGTTGCCTCCAAAGCATGGAGACATGCACAGATTGAATTTGAACCCAAGCACATTCTTTGGGCTGATGAACAACGTAACTAACAGGGACTCTAGCCTTACAGCATTCAAATAGTACAGACAGCTCTCCCCAGTACTTTGGAGAGGGAAGGGGTATCTGAGAGTTCCAGCACAGCTGTCAAATCACTAGTCAAGAGGGATATACACACTTCAGAGAGGAACTGAACCATTACTATTTAATCCATTTTTAGTAGCTATACTTCTCTAAGTCTGGGAACTTAGAAGAGGAAAGATATGAGCATGGGATTTAAATTCAGGTCTAGATGTATCTTCCAGGAAAAAAAAAAAAAAGTACTTCCAGGATAAGAGATTTCAGAAACCTTAAGACTCCTTACTATATTGTTCATTTTTCATTTTGTGCTGGATGTGGAGAGCTCTAACAGTGCTTAGGGAACTTACTAAGTTTAATAAGGTTGCTGAGGAATGTACCTCTCAGTTCCATGGCCTGGCTTCCATGGTGCTGCAGAAGACTATACTAAAGAATGAGAGGTGTTGCAGAGTTGATGCCTTAATAGTATAATGAGAAAAATTATCAAGTTGGAATGGGGGTCTAAAGGAGTTACACTTTCTTAAAAAATTTTCCCTACTGATTTATATAATCTAGGATAGAGAAAATAGCTTCTAAACTGCTTAATTGGTAAGATAAAAAGATGATATATTTTGAAAACCAGTTAAAACTGCATCCAGCGGAAAACAATGACAAAATCTGGAATCTAAACAGAAGTAGTATTTATGATTTAAGATATACATGTATAAGGTATTATTTTATGAGCTGAAAATTAAAGGCCTATGCAGAATTGCATGCATCTCTCCCTCCTGCATTTTTTTTAATTGCATCTTACAATCAGACAGATTTGATTGGATGACTAACAGAGCCTACCTTGTCTATGCTCCCAACTTTCTTTGTGCAAAACACACCCACCACCAACTCTCATAATCCACTAATTTGCATATTTTCATGAATGTTTTGCATTAAGAGATAAGGGTGTGAGACAATTTTACCTTTGAGCCACAGAAAATAACACAGTCACCTTAAATAGTTAACATTTCCTTAGATACACTTAATACCTCAATTCCAGCTTCATAACATCAGAGAGGTCTTCAAATTTTTTTTCTTCTGTTTGCAGATCGTTAATAGCATCTAAGAGTTTCTGCTGATCTCCAGCATTTGTAATGCCAATCTAAATTTAAAGAGCAATTCCAAATATTACTTACTTTTAAATTTACTACACACAACAGTACAGTAACACATTTCGCTAGCTTCTAAATATTAAGATTCAAAAGAAGTTCTTCTTAAGTTATTGCGACCAGCTATAATGTATGTAAGTGACAAAGGAAAAAATAAAACCACAGAAAATATTCAGTGGTGCAGAACAAAATGACAAAAGGAACTGCCAAACTGAAACTGCACAGGTTACACAAAAAATCTATTTAGAGTTTATTGAAAAAAATAATAGCATTTTGCCTAAGTATTACCCCAGTCTTGTTAGGCTTCCCATTTCAGAATGATCTGAGTCATCTCTGACTGCAATATAGCAAAATATCATGATGGTAATACAGCATTAACTCAGAAATAAAGAGTAGAAACTATCAAATCAGAATTAAATGGAGAATTTTACAGGAAGACATCTTTTTTAACTGGAGGAAAACACAAAAGATATATACTATGTAACAGATTCTCCAAGTGATGCCTGGAGCAGAAAGCACTGGCAAATGTGCTATCCATCAAGTATCTCAGATTAAATTTTAAGTCATATTTAAATCCTAGGCTGAGAGTTTTCTTGTAGAACACTTGAAGAATAAGAATAGCTCATTTGTAAAAAGGGAAATGCTTCTGTTGCACATTCAGTATTTCCCCTGCTCCTCTGACAGGCTGCTGTGCAATGCAGGACTTCTGGCCTTAGCAGCCCTAAGATGCCCCTTCACACAAGTGAAAAATCTCTTGACTTTGCTCCTAAGGTGCCAGCTGGAGTACCTGACTCTACAGGAGTAGACGACTCTGGTATTTGAGACTCAACAATTACAGAGTCTCCAAACCTAGACTATATGGGATCCTCACTGATATTCTAAGGACTTCAAGTTACCTTCTGCACCCCAAGAAATCTGGAAGATGCAGTCTCCCAAATTTCTGTCACAAAGAATTTTGAATGAACAGCTGACAATCCACATCAGATTGACATTCTAGGAAAGAGATTGTGCCTAGAGAAATGCTCGCTTTTATCTGAGACACAATGTTCTGACACCCATCGTTCATTGTGACTGCAAACAACTGTCCTCCAGGTTCTCCATCAATTAGAGGCAACAAATAACTATGGGCTCACCAGTGTACTGTTAAACATTTCAAAACCATCTTAAGTTTATAGACAAGTAAGTTCTTCAGTAATGAAAAATCCCAACAAGATTAATTGGGAATTTAACTACAGGTGTCAAGAACTTTTGAGTTTGTAATAGGATTCCATGGGTCGCTGAATAAAATTGTACTGAAGTCTTTTTAGGAAATACCACTAGCAGCCTTAAGACAGAAAGATCTGGGCTTCCAATAAATAATTTGCTTCACTTGTCTTGAGCTGTAAGTTTGCTCAATTCATTAGTTCTCAGGTTTGCCTTGTGAAGCCCTATCTGGTATGAACTAATATTTTCTTAAGGCTTACAAAGCATTACAGCAGTCATTTTATCATGAACAAGTAAGCAGATTTCTACAATAGCAGTTATTCTTGAGGAATTAAAACTGTCTTGCTTAACATAGGAAACTATTGTGAAGACTGCCTTTGCTTTTGACTCCACCTCCTCATTCCCAAAAGCAGCAAGTCAGGATACAATTCCCCTAGAAATAAAACATCATTTTGTTCTTCTGCAAATGGATCACTAAGCACCACCACATCTTCAAAATACATGTCAGGAAGTAAAGAATGTGATAAATGTCACTATAGCCTTCTACCACCATAGTAATTCTGCACTTAGTGGTAAAAGGTGCGGAAGTTAAGAACGGAAGGTTGATAGATCAGTCCAAACTACTTCCCAATTTCTAGAGCATCTCTGCAAGAACATGAAGTGGGCCAAAACCTGACAGATCATGCAATAATGAATTCATGGAACAACCAAAGTGCAATAAGCCCTTCTTGATGGTTAAGTGAATTTTTAGGTTGGTGTTGGTTCACTTGTGCTCTACAGTCCAAATTATGCAAGTATTACTGTGAAGTGGCCATGTTTAAGAATGCACAAGTACTGCACAATAATTTGGCTATATCTGTAAAACAGACTATAAGCACTGTCAATTTTAGCCAGACCAACTCTAGGAACAGCTATTTTTTATTTACTTAAATACATACAAAGCAGCCCCTTGAAATCCAAGCCCCAAGTTCACTCCAGCATGAATGTGACAAGAGGTGAGATTACCTCAACGACTGAAAAATTATATACTGCACAGATAAAACCAGTCAAGCTATGCACAAACCTGACATCAATGCCACTTTGCCCAGGTAAGCACTAATTTTAATAATCTGACACATTTCTCTCAAATATTAAATGCTTTTTTCAGAGTGGGGGCAGAAGAATGAGTCCTAGAACTGTGATATAGACATACATAGACCAGATAATTATCCAATTATGTAGTTAAAGTTCTGGATTATATTTTGAATTTTGATGTCTCAAGTTTTCATTATACTTTCTCAAATCCAAAACAAGACACCAATTTCTCTTACTCTAAACTAAATAAAATATAAGAAAAAAAAATTTAATCCTAAATGCATCCAGAAGTAAAATTACTTCTCTTGCTATTTTATGAGAAAAATGCTTAAAAAAAATAAAAAATGTGAGCCTCGTTAGTAGTGCAGACAAAAACCTCCAAATGTTGAAAAGACATGTCTCCCAGTATATTGAACACATTTTTTCCAGAATGGAACAGTTTATAAGGTTAAGGAATGCAAGGATTTCAGCTTGATAGACTCATTGTTTAGGCTCTGTTGTAGAATAATATATATATTTATAGATAAAGATATTTACAGAGAAAATATCTTCCTATATTGTTTGATGGAGGAAAGCATATCATGTTAATGACAGGATTTCTCCCCAGTTCTCTGGATACAAAGCAGCTTGGTTCAGAGGCATCCATCAGAGGTCATCATTAATCTTTGTAGTAATAAGATCCAGGCTCTTTAAAACAGCTGGCTGTTAGCTGAAGGTCTGCTATCACAGTAAAAACTTTCAACTCTGAAGTTACAAGGAAACAGATTAGATTTGTTCTATCAGCAGTGCGGGGAGAAACCCTTAGCAGAGCTCTAAAACTAGACTGCATAAAGAATTTAGGATAACTTATGAAGTGCTAATAAGCCAGGGGTGTTATGCCATTTTTTAATGTCTCCTCAACTGAAGACTCACTAATTAATTTATGTCCATGCACAAAGCATGACTTATTTTTCCTGTTTCCTGCTGTTGCACAGTTAGCAGACAAAGCAATTAAATTCTTACAGATATTATCTTCTTGTGTAGAAGCAGCTGATCCATGTAGTTGTTTCAGTTTGTTCAAAGCTTTGTTTGCTTTCATAATAGCAAGCCTCAAACAATTTAGAACACTGAAACAGAGTTATTATTTTGAATGAAATTACACGTCTTTGGAGAGGGAACCATAAAGCTTAGCCATTCACTGAAGTCCACAATTCTCTCCTCTTCCCACGTTTCCTGGACAAAAACAAGTGATAACTACAATACTAGAGCAAGTGATCAATATGATAATACACTCAGACCAATTTACAGTTTAATGCAATCATGCTCAACACAGCAGCTCACAAAATATTGAGCAGAAATCCACAAGAATCTCCTTAAAGGACAAAACTACTATCAATAGAGGCTTTAGAGTTCTAAAAATTCCAGGACGCTGTCCAATGATCCTGAGGCTTCAGAAAAGCAGTAATATGAAAACATACTGACATGTCTTATAATATTTTGCCCTAGATGAACTCTTAAAAATCTTTTAATTGACAAAGCTCCCTATGTGAACACTATTATCTACTGCTATTCCTAGCACTGATTTCCCTTCAGAGAAATCACAATTAAAACCTAAAAATGGTAACAACTAAAACTTAAACTAGAACTATTTCCTGTTCACCCCAATCACTCATTGGTCTGTGAGATTACACACTTCAGAAAAGCCCTGTCTATATTAATATTAAAATTCAAAAAGTTGCAGAAGATGCTGAAGGAATTCTTGCAAGGTTGGACATTTATAATGAGAAGACATTAGAAACATTTAAAAAAGAGGCAAAATTAAATTAAATTCTAAAGTAGCAAACTGACCTGTATTAAGTCATCTTTTTGCATGATCAGAAGTTGTCTTAAAGTTATACCTTGTTCCTGTAGAAAACAAAGGGGTTTCTGCCATCAAAAAGAATTTCAGAATAAAAGTTTTAACTTGATTTTCTTCCCTTTTTTACTTCAGTTTTCAGGAACAAAACTAGGTACAAAACATCAGTATTGAATACTACAACAGTATTGAAGCAATAAAGTTCTGTCTATTTTAGAAATATCAAATGTTGTGACTAATGCACATAATCAAGAAATCCAATTTAGTCCACTGCAGTTTAACCTCCCATTTTATAAATAAATTTCTGTTTAAGGAATGCAGTAGGTGCATTTTGCCTTCACAGATTACTTCACAGGTAGCAAATATACCACAAAATTACCTCCAATAATCCTCTAATGTGTTCTAGACCAAGACCACGTAAAAACACTTCCATGTCATGAAAAGTTGAATAGGAACTGTAAAGAAAATTAATGAGATTTGAGTTAGAAACAGTGGAAATTAAAAATAGAAAAAAACAATAAATCCATAATAAAATGTTACAGAAAAGCTCCCCAGACATAGCACTTGGGAGGAACCTGAAGCTGCACACACCTGCTGATGACAGAAGTACCTTATAAGCATACAACTTAATCTGTCAAAAATTTATAGATGTCTTTTCTGTCTAGGAAGTTGAATTGAGCCCAAAGGAGATGACTTTTGTACCTAAAAAGTCACAAAACATTCCAAATGAACCTTAAAGTTGGATCACAAAAGCCTGAAAAATGTGGAAGTTGGGTTAAGGAAGGTAACTATGTATTCTTATCAGACAACATTCATATTAATTGGATTCAGTCCACAACTGCAACCCTTCTGGTTCCAGTTAAGCCAAAAAATGTTAACAAGGAAACAGGACTGTCTGTAATTAAATATAGTGGAAATTACTCTATCAAGAAACTTGACAGAAGACTAATGTTCCAAAGGTAGACTGAGGAAGTAGTTAACACTGAACTGTAGGTTCAGAGTTTAACACTTGTAAACAAATATAAAATATCAACGTTGATCACCACTCTACCAATGGATATAAAAGTATATGAGGAAAAATAACTAAACAATCAGATAAACTATAATGAAATTAATTAAATGGAAGAGCAAATCCTACAAAATCCTGAAAGGACTACTGCATTTGCTACAACAAACTCTATCCAAAATCCTGACTTATGATAATACTTTGCTCTGTCTTTTTGTATGCCCTGAAATGAAGGTTTGCCTCCTCTTCCCCTCAAAAACTGAAGGAGCATCTTGAGTGCCATCACATGGCATATACAGGGCAGCCAAGGAAAGGGGCCCAGCCAGCATGGGTTTAGGAAAGATGGGTCCTGCTAGACCAACATGACCTCCTCTGAAGACAAGGTGACCCAGCTAGTAGATGAGGGAAAGGTTGTGGATGTTGTCTTATCTAGCTGGACTTCAGTAAAGCCTCCAATACTGTCTTCCACAGCATACTCCTGGAGAAGCTGGCAGCCCATTGGGTTAAAAACTGGCTGCATGCCCAGGCCTAGAGAGTGGTGGTGAATGGAGTTACATCCAGCTGGCAGTCACTGGTAGTATTCCCCAGGGCTCCGTGTTGGGGCCAGTCCTGTTTAATAGTTTATCAATGGTCCAGAAGAGGGGATCGAGGTTACCCTGAGTAAGTTCACACATGACACCAAGCAGGGTGAGAATGTTGATCTGCTGGAGGGTTACAAGGATCTGCAGAGGGACCTGGACAGGCTGGATCAATGGGCCAAGGCCGACTCTATCAGATTCAATCAATAAGGCAAAGTGTTGGGTGCTTACTGACAGATGAATATGAGCCAGCGTGTACCCATGTGGCCAAGAACACCAATAGTATCTTGGCTTGGATCAGAAATTGTGTGGCCAGCATGACCAGGGAAGAGATTGTCCCTGTGCACTCAGCACTGCTGAGGCCACACCTCAAGTTCTGTGTCCAGTTCTGGGCCCCTCCCTGCAAGGAAGACATTGAGGGGCTGGAGTGTGTCCAGAGAAGGGCAACAAAGGTGGTGAAGGGTATGGAGAGTGAGTTGTACGAGAAGCTGAGGGAGCTGGGGTTCTTTGGCACAGGGAAAAGGAGGCTCAGGGCAGGTCTTATCACTCTACAGCTGCCTGAAACAAGGCTGCAGCCAGGTGAGGATTGGCCTCTTCTCCCAGACAACCAGCAACAGAACATGAGAGATGACCCAAGGGAGGTTCAGGCAGGATATCAGGAAGAATTTCCTCACTGAATGGGTGGTCAAGCATTGGAACAGGCTGCCCAGGGAAGTGATTGAGTCACCCTATCCCAAGAAGAGTTCAAGAAATGACTGGATGTGGTGCTTAGTATTAAGGTTCAGTTGGCATGGTAGTGTTTAGTCAAGGGTTGGTCTCATGGAGGTGTTTTCCAATCTAAATGATTCTAAAAACACGATCTGGTGAAGCTTTGCCTGAAGTACTCTGTCTGAGACCACCTCATTGTGAACTGCCATCAGCCCATCATGTCTTCTTAAGACGACGCAGCTCAAGCTGAAGGACACAAGTGGTTGGTTTGTTGAGGACTTCTTAGCCATGCTCTTGTACAAAATCGTATCAGGAATCTCTGAAGTTGCTGAAGCGGGTGCTGATTTCAGGCATAGGGCACCTTCAATCCTCAGTGTCAGGGGCACACTGCCAAAATTTCCAGAGCTTAACTAGTATTCATACTTAATTTTGACTTTCCAATTGATTCAGGAAAAAAGAAAATGGCATAGCTCTTCTTGATGCAATGAAGCTGAACAGACATTCAGTGAAAGCATCAAAAATATAACGTGATAATGAAGATTTTATCTAAGCACAGAACAAGAAGTATGCAACAGGGGAGACTACAAATTTAACAGAGCTGAAATGAAGCGACACTGGCTCTCCTATACTTTACACTAAATGAGAGGAAAGAAAAATCTAGAGCATGCTTTTTGTTTATATTGCCAAGGAACTTTGTAATCTTGAAAAATTGATCGTACATTAATATACTTACTGTGGACTCTTGGTAGCATTCCAAACAAAACACATTATGTATCAAAACAACTTAAGCATTGATATGAATAAATACAATCTCTTAGGAATTTTTATAAGCTAAAATTACACTACAACTGTATTTACCCAACACTGTGGTCAGAGACAGCAGTCAGAAATTTGCAGATAGCCTCTTGTTCAACTGTTTTATGGTATCTCCCTTGCATGTGATTTGCAGCCAAAGAGAGCAAACTAAATATCTGGAATAGCCAAAATGAATTAATTATTATTAAAACTCAAAATGTAAAAAAAATATATAGGAGTAAGATTACAATCAATTACTACTTACAGGGAACATGAAACATCTGCCACTTCTCTAAAGCATACACCTATAACAAGAAGTTAAGACTAAACTAGGAGTTGACCAATAGCGTTTCTGAATTAACTAAATTCCAGCACAACGATGTACACAGAGCAGAGTGGTGTCTATCATATGGTCTAAAAAAAGCATCTGCCACTACAGAAAAAGCCAAACACCAACACAGTAATTTTTGCTGCTTGTTTGCAAGAATTCTACACACTCAATGCAATAAGTTCTCTAAAGAACACAAGTCATATGACTCTTTTAATGTCTCCATTTCTAGTGCATATATAAACATAACATTTATCAATTTACAACTGACAATCTAAGTTAACTATATCTGACAGACAGGGATTCTTTCAACTGATCAAAGAAGAAGCCTTCTGCTAGGCATCACTATGCAGTAGTGATGGATTGCAGACATTGAACTGCCTCTCTGTGGGTTTTGAGATAGTTACAGGAAAATACAGCAAAAGAAATAAAACCTCAATAAAGCTGAAAGAATAGTGAAACCACTTGCCAGAAATTTAAAACTGGGCTAGCCAGTTCTATATACAGACACACAAGTATGTGGGTTGATGCTGGCTGGCAAATAAACCCCTACTGAGGCCAGCAGGATGGGCAGAATGAGACATGTAGAAGTGAGAAAATTTCATGGAATGAGCTAATACAATTTGATATGTGAAAAGAAAGAAAAACCCAAACCCAAAAGCTAAGTGATGCAAAAGCAGGAACTTGCCACCTCCCACCAATAGATGAATGGCCACTCACTTTTCAATTTTACTGCTGAGCATGATGTTAGAGGGCATGGAATACCCCTTGTGTCAGCTGGAGTGAGCAGCCCAGGGCTGTGCCCCCTCCCAACCTCTTGCTCACTCTCAGTCTACTCGCTAGAAACGAGAAACAAAGAGGGCCTTGATTCTGCACAAACACTGCTCAGCAATAGCTGAAACACTAGTGAGTTATCAACACTGTTTTGGTGACAATCCTAAAACACAGCATCCTATACAGGTTGTTTGGAAGAAAAGTAACTCCCAGTCAAATCCAGAATAATACAAAAGAAAAATATTTTCCATCCCAGAAAGTTTCTGCAGACATCATCTGTATGATAGCCCCATGGGTTGTCAACAGCCTGAAAGCAGACCCTGAAGCTAGAAGCAGCTCATGACCATTAAATATCTCAATACCATCTGCAAGACTTTGCACCAATTGTGTGAAAGTCAGCACTTCAGGTCAAGAGGCAAGAGCCATCTCTCAAGTGTGACAAGCCTGTATTCCCTCCATGTCAGAGAAAGTCATGTTATAAGACAATGGCTGCAACTTGCTGAACAAGTTGTTTATCAAAGGCAGAAAGCATTTGTAACCCTTTCTAGTAACCTGAGCTAGCAGATCACTGAGCCTCAGACACAGACCTTGCTAGCTTCCACTGACAGCTCTATGCATAGTTATCATTTTTGCTCCTGCCTAGCCCTTGAGTCTGGCACAGAAATTTAAAAAAAAAAAAAAAAAAAAAAAAAAGAGGTAAGAAAAAAAAAGCTGTAAATTGCAATTCATAAGAGTGAATTATACATTTTTGAAGAGCCAGTGTAAAAAGCCACATCATTGGTAAGAGCAACTCAGAACAAAATACACAGGAATATGGTCTGACTGATCTACCATGTATCATCTGATAACAGCAGTAAATGTATTTGTTTTAGGAGAACACATGTTGTCTTCACTAGCTCTCTACATTGGTAATTAGGAGCGGCTCTTTCCATGATCTGAGGGCAAATTTACATTATTTTACACCTTCCTCCTAAAAATGGCTAATACCAACTTCATTTTTTTTGGCTTCAGCTTTTCACTTCCAAACTCAATGTGAAACTATACTCTACAAATCAGTTTGATATCAGCATTCTCTCATGTTCTTTGGCAGATAGGTAAAAAACAACACAATTTTCTACTTCTCATATCAACACAGCAAACATGAATAATCCCTTGTTTTGCATTCCACATCTAAAGTCAGTGTTTCTGAAAGAATAAAGAAAAAAGGTTTCAAAACACTACAGTATAGCCTTTACAGCACTGTGAAAAGCTGTGATATCACAAAAAATAGCCTGTTATAAACATAAACAGCAGTAGTATTCAACTAGCTGCTATAATGTCATTATTGAAGTAATACTTCTACTGAAAATTATACAATTAATTAACAGATTTTTGACACACAACACAGAATTTGCATTTCTAAGAGAAATTAAATACCTCTAAATGTTTATTGATTTTTGCTAGCTCTGCTGCTGTTTTTTCATCCTTGGTCTGTAGATTTTTGTCAGCTCCTAGCTCAAGCAACTTCAAAATTACACTTTTATGTCCATGCTGTGCTGCCCATATTAATGCCTGCAAAGAACAACTTTGTTTTACCAATTTTACATATGAAGCAAACACCAACAGTTTCAATAAAAGCATGGTGCAATATGGAGACAAAGACTTAATTAATTAATGCAAGAGGATCTCAAAGTAGTGTTAAAGCAGAAAATTATGAGGAATGTTTCTCAGAAAGCTGTACTTTGAAACAAGCTAGTGGATACTTGCTTTTTAAATTTTTTATCATTAAATACAACACACAAAATAAATCACTTACTGTATATCCGTTTTCATCTTGGGCATTTATGTGTGATCCATGAGCAACAAGAAAAGCAACAACCCGAGGATAGCCTTTTCTAGCTGCATACATCAGTGCAGTCATTTGCTTCCTGAAAGAAAAGGTGCCAGTTAAAATAGAGTACACCAAAATGCATAATGGAAAAATAAAGGTTCCACACTTCAATTTTCATTAAAAAAATATTTTTAAAAGGCACAGTCTAAGTGATGTGTTCTACACACTTTCAATCCAAAGTCTGGAAAAATCCGCAGTTTTATCAAGGGCAAGATACAAAGCACAACTGAATACGTAAGAAAATTAGTATTGCAAACAACAACCATGTTCATAAATGCAAAACCCTCTCTGGCAGAATCAGTGTAAGCAAAAGAATCACAGAGCATACAGCTCTTACTACTGTGCAGAGGCACGATGCAATAGCAGAGGCTGCACACCTATTACTAACAGTAACCCCAAGTACGCCCAAGTGAATTACATATACAGGTAATACTAAAGATCTTAACTTTTCAAGTACTAAAACTAAACACAATCTTCTTTTTACCCTTTATCCCATTTTTATCTTCTGCTCACTGAAGTTGCACCAGAGAAAGTTCAGATTAGATATTAATTTTTTTTGTTTTCCCCACTGAACAAGTGGTTAAGCACTGGAAGAGTTGCCCAGAGAGGCAGCAGAGTTACTGTCTCAGAAGTGCTCAAAAGGGGCCTGGATGCAGCACTCTGGCATATGGTTTAGGAGTGGTTATGGTGGTGCCAGGTTGTTGGTCAGTCTAACATGATCTTGAAAGTCTCTTCCAATCTTGCCAATTCTATGATTCTATGAAGTGTATCTGTTGATACCTTCTTTCCCACACAGCTTACTGTTTCCTACAGCTGCTGAAAGAGTACTTAAGACACCACCCTTTCCATTACTTAGGTTTTTTATATCCCAAAACCATGAGGACAGCAGTCTACTGATCTGTTTTAGGGTGTTTCCTAACCATATCATATCCCATAATCATCTGTGCCCCTAAATCATTACAGTATCTTTAAGATCTTGTAGTAGGGGACCTCGTGTGTGTGTATGTGTGTGTGTGTGTGTGCGTGTGGAGGTTGCTTTTATATGTTCTAAGTGGCTCCAGCCCAGCTGTTTCACCTATTGTGCCCACTGTGCTGTGCCTTGCCATGGGGAAGCTCTTTGTCTGCTGCTGGAACAGCTCTGTAAGGCTCCTGCCTTCCAGGGAAGGCTCTCATGCCATCCTGTCACTCCGTCCTACAAAGCCTGAAGCTCTCCTGCCAGGCTCATTTCGGGAACAGGTAGTTTCCAGCATTTCAGGTCTCTCTTTGTTGCAGTGGGGTATGAGGTCTAGCACTTCCTTTTTTTCCCCATGCCTTTCAGCATTCTGTTTATTAATAAACCAATGTTTTTTCTGCTTTCATCTCTTATCATTAATCTCTTATTGGTGGAGAGAGATTGCTGGAATACTTAAAGGAGATGACTCATTCCAAAGTGTTCTCCTTTGAACTGTCTCAAACCAAGACATGATCTTATTGTTCTAGACATGCTTACAAGATGAAGCCATTGTAAAATATAGCTCAAAAACTTCTGTTTGCAAAGTATCTTCCCAGATCCATGACACATTCTTTGGTGGAACAAGATTGGAGAATTAAGGAAAAAAAAAAAAGCACTACTGGAGAAAAAAAGATTGTAGAGTTTCTGGTTGTTACTAAGTAATAAGATTTAAACCAAAATATTTTACTACTGTTTTTTTAATTAAAATCTATTGTATTTTAAAAAGCAACTGTTTTACATGAAAAAATACTAGATTTTGCTTGTGATGTATAGCTCCATGTCAAAAATCTGGTCAATAAAGATTATTCTATTTTGCTAGGATATACCTGAGAGGGGGGAGGACTTCTCAATACTGTCTTTCTTAATACTAAGTTCATTGACCACTAGAGGGATCCCCAAATTCATGTCTTAAAGCAACTGCCTTAGAATTTCTGTCTCCTTCCAGAGAGCTTTTCTAGAACTAAGGCTTTGGACATCTTTCCTTGGTTTTGATCATTCATACAAGGATAATGTTTTGTCTGGTGCAAACACAGTTAAAAGCACACTGAATGAAATCCAGTAACACTACAAACTTGAAACAACCTTATGCTAGGGGAAAAGAGTCAATCACACAGAGATAAGCAAAATTAAAGATAACAAGACCTTCATGACATACAGCCAACAACATAAAGGAACTTGGTAAGGAAGCAAAAAACTTGCATCAGTCTAGAACTAACTTAGTTTATCAACACTACAAAAGCAGAAGTTCTGACTGTGTGTGAGGAGACATTTCACCATGGAGCACAGCCAGTCAGTGGAACTGGTTGCTCAGAGAAGTTTTTTAGTCTCCATCTTTAGTGGATTTCAAGACCAGATGGCAACCCAGCCCTAGTTTACAGCAGATGTAGCTTTAAAGAAGCTGGACTAGAAACTTTCTGAAATCACTTCTGACCTGAATTACCCTGTGAACCTATGCAGATTACTATAAAAATTGAGAAAGACTATCATCTCCATCTTCAAATTAGTAATTGGTATCTATACATCTCGCTATCTCTATAGGTCTCTATGGATATGTCTATACAGAGACATATACAGATATCTATATTTTAAAGTATGAGCAGAAGTTGATTACAACCTAATAATTTGTAGCAACAAAATTCAAACTTGTTTGCGTAACATGGACACTCACTCCCATGCTTATTTCTTTTCAGTGATAGGTAGCCTTTGACAAACTTCCCATGCCATCACCTCTGACGCATTTACTATTTACATCTGACTGCAAAACCAGTCCAATCATGCCCAATTTCATTTTCATTTCTCCTGCTCTCAACCTTTTTTTTTTTTTTTAATTTTGATACTACTTCACAATTATCTTCTGCTTTTTCAAAGGAAAAATACTAAACAAAAGCCCTGAGGCTACAGAATAGTCTGTTCTCCAAAGAATACGATGCAGTTAACAGCTGTATAGTACTGCAGACATGGTATCTGAAATCAACTCAACAACTCAATGACACTAAAGCTACTAACAGGATTGCTCCATTTACAAGTAAAACTCAATAAATACAACATTTAAAAGGTCCATCATATGCACTGCAAGCACTTCATTTCAGGGCTTGATTTTTAGTTTCAAAGGATACAAGCTGTTTCAGGACAGAAACACATGCACTGCTGCACAAAGTTGCACCTCTATGTGCAAGAGGGGGCACTGAACCACCCCATGAAAGCAGCGTCCATTTACAGGTACGGCCACAGGAGGGAGACAAGAGCACTGGGGAAAACAAACCTTGTTTTCCTAACCCTGAAATGAACCCCCACAACCACAACAGCAAGCTTTAACATGGCAAATCCACTTTCCTGCTTAAGTTGAGGAGAAACTAAACTTATTGGTACGTCTCAGTGCAATCTAAAAATGTTCATAGAGAGTATAATGATAATCATCCAGACAGACCTTAAGGATCCTTTCATCATTTTGAGCAACTGCTGTATTTCAGCAGTCTGGCTTGCAGATGACCTTCTTGTCCAAATACCCACTAAGTCCTTTTGTATGCTACAATTTGCCACATGACATTTTTCCATATTGAGTATGATACTCAAGTCACAGTCAGTAAATAAATAAAATCTTAAAAGGCATATAAGCTATTTATTAATAAAACATCTATGTTTGCTTCCAGTTTTGCAGCACCTATATTAAAAGCAGGGCTTCATGCAAATGAAGAGAGATTTTTGTTTGTTTATTTATCTTTAGAGTCACTGAAAATTTTGAGTTGGAAGGGACCCACAAGGATTATAGAGTCCAACTCCTGGCCCTGGACATGACGAGCCCAAGAATCACACCACATGGTTGAGAGCACTGTCCAAATGCTTCTTGAGTTCTGTCAAACTTGGTGCTATGACTGTTTTCCTGAGCAGCCTGTTCCCATGCCCAACTACCCTCTGGCAGAAGAACCTTTTCCTAATATCCAATGTAAACATCCTTTAACACAGCTTCACGCTCTAAATCTCCCTGCTTTTATATTACGACTGGAGAAAAAGACAAAAATAGAAGCTTTTTCAGTTTCTAGGGCCATCCAAGACTTAGTATGTGATGTTCACACAAAGATACAACATGTGAAATTCTTACAGGCTCACTTCACCTTGTGGAAAAAACGGGGAAAAATTTACATCACAAAACAAGCTGAGTAGAACAGACCTACTACCCCAAAGCCTCCTATCCTGGATGATCAGGAGCCATGACAGAACTGGTGATAATGTTTTATCTCCTTGAGGGCAAGCATATGACTCAAAAATGTATTGAACAGCCATCGTTAAACTGAATCTGTGGTGCACAATTCATTGCACTTGACAAATAAACATGCTTATGTTTGGGATCATGATCTCAAGCAAGACAAACTTCACCTTCCTAGAAAATTTCAATAGAGGAAGGAAAGATGTCTCCTATTTACACACAGGTTTCTTTCCACTGGGGAGACATCTATAGAAAATTCACTATTTCAAGTTTCTGGTCTTGACAAGTTTTAAGTGAAGTCTCATAACTGTATATGTGTTTATTAACAAGATCAGTGTATCAATAATACTAAAAAAAATACAGCAGGTAGAAAACAATTTAACCCAGAGTTTAGTCTCCACCTTTTGAGATCCCAAAGCAAGGAAATGATACTGCAAGACACTACTTTAGTCTATTGATCTGTAAACTGTATAATGCTTCAGATAAACAGGAAGCATCTTCAGAAGCTTTTGGAGCCAGTTTCCCTACTCCACTGCTGCACATTAAGCCTGGAACTGAGAAATTAAGTGGCAACAGTGTGCCCACAGCAATAGAAGATAATCTATCTGCCCATTTTCTGGCTTAGTCGGATTTAGTGATGAAGTGGGAAACCCTATATAACAAGTAATATTGGAAGAACAAACTTCAGTAAAACTTTAGGAAAGCACTACAGGTTAAAAAAGGTTTTCAAAACACACTACTTAAAGATTTCCAGGCTTTAGATAGGGATAAAGCATATAATTTACATTTTGAAGCAAGAGGAAGGTGAATGACATGAGATAAGCAAAACAAATTTCTCAAGGTAGCACTCGCTTAAATGAAGCATTCAGTCTATAGCAGCTCTACAATGGCTGTTCAGAGCGGGTCTCACAATGTCTTCTTGTTTCACCTCGTCATTACTCTACTTGTTTGACTTTCAAAACCCTTTAGCTAGCACTTATGCTTTGATACACTACATTCTCATCAACAAAACTGTTTTTACAGCCACCAGTACTCAGTTTCCAATTTTGATTCAGCAAAAATATCAGAAGTTATGCTACTGAATTCTTTTCAGAACAGTATCCCCTTGCAAAGAAACCATCTACCTACCCATTCCTACACTCACCTTCTTTCTCTGCATTTCAAAAATCAGTTTCTTTCCCACTCCACACACACTTTACAAATTAGACCCACTCCCTTCAGGTTTTACCACCTCCAGCTGACCTGAAATAAAAGAGCCTACTGGTTGCCCTGATGGTGCAACAGAGAAAGGATAAACATTCAACCCTGCCTTACATGAAGGTTAAGCATTCTGTTTTGCATTCACACACATTCCAGCAGGTGGTAGACAAAAGAGAAGCTTCCCAGAATCATTCTGGTCCTTACATGCTGAGAAATCCCAGTAATGAGAACCTTAGTTCTTCACCTGTGCTAAGCTGATCACACAGGAAGTACTTTCACAATAATCTCAATACACTGACAGTTCAGATCACTCCCAAGGACATCCTGCTTGTTCTAATGAAACAGGTGAAATGGGACTGCAGTGCCACAAAGAGGGGCTGCTTGATCCCTTATCGTCACATAAGGCAGTTTATTGTGTTTTATTCTCATTTCTGAACACAGAGCAAGAAGACTGTGAGAAACAGCAGTGGTTTCCTGAGCAGACCCAATGATGGAGTGGCATGCACATATGCCAAATACTGGAAAGGCAGCTCAAAGGTTTGAGATAACAAGGTCTGGATTTCTCAAGCCTCTGCTTTTATCTAGCACAAGTATGACATTTCTGATTGTCACTTAATTTATCTCTTCATCTGAGAAAGACTACACTGCAAAAATGAAAAAGTTACCACCACATCTGCTGGATGCATGAATAACTCATGTTAGCACAAGGTCTAAAGACAAAAAAAGATAGTAAATAAATATTTGTATATGACGATCAACCATGCAAAACATACTCTAATTTTATAAATAAAATTTAAAAATTAGAATTCCTACCTCTTGTGTCAGCATTCACACTGTTTTCCCCCAAAGTTTAGCCAAAGGCCTGTCCAAATGCAAACCTGCAGCTCTGCACTCTCACTTACATTTCCAACATCCAAGACAAAGTTAATAATGCAAAGACCTATTTTTAGGTCTTTGATTTTCTGCATCATTAATAATGCAGATTCCCCTATATTTTAAAGCAGGATGTCTATTCTAACACAAAGCTATTTGACAACAACAATATGTAATTATTTCAGAATATGTAGCTTTCTCTTTTCTCATGAACAGTTTCTAGTCTCTCTGATAAGAATAAAAGAATGGTGTTTAAATTTGGTATCAGACATCAGTTGCATTTCAGCAGAACTCTGTTTCCTCCTTCCTCTTCCTCCTACCATCTATCAGCAATATACTCATAATGAGGTTCAGGGCCTTGAGTAATTGAATTCTACTTAGGTAAACCAAAGGCCTTCAATTCTATTCTACTCAGTCTATATATCCCAGGTAATTATATGAAAGAGGTGTAGTATAAAAAATTCTGTTAAATGAAAAACCAGTTGACCTAAACAGTATTTTTTTTTTTCAGCAGAGGCAAGACAGTTTATCCGGGGGTCAGTCCAGAATTTATTTCTTTTTAATGTAAAATAAAATATTTCATCAGACTGTATAACTACAGACATCTCACAATGTACTGCTTCAAACTGCCAAGACACAAAGTTGTAACTGAAGAAGGATGCTATTACTTGTTTCTAAACGGAGCTTAATCTTTTTAATCAAAATTATTCTAGATTGCAGTGGAATAAATGTATTTTATTATAGAATTTTGTTTTCCACAGGAAACACTCTGTGAAAAGAATATAGCCAGATATCCACAAAAAGTTCAAAAGTAGGATATAAATTTAATTAAAAAACTAATTGATTTAACTGCCATTCCTATGCGGAAGCAACAATATAATTTAGGAAAGACAGAAGACATATTTCTTGCCCTTATATTTCAGTCAAATGAAAAATTAAGATTTTTATTTTTTTTCAGCTGAAGAATATATTTGCAATTTGATAAAGCTGATCACAGTTTTATTTACTCAGACTAACAATTGTACTAATAGATATAACTGTCTGGATACTAATCTTTTCTTATACAAACAGCAGTGAAATTACAAGAAGTACGTATGCTTCATCTTAACCACCATCAACAGCTATGTCTATAAACACATTACATTACACAGAGATAATTAAATTTTGTACTGTATTCACAGATGTGGAGTTTTCAATACCTGCAAGTAAGGTTAGGGTCAGCATTCCTTGATAGAAGAAGTTCGACAGTGTTCAAGATGTTCTCCTCTGAAGCTTGTGCAGTACATGCTGCCATCAACACAGTGTATTTATCTGTTTGGAAATTTGTAGTTAGAGAATTACATATGTAAATACCATGCTAATCCAGGAGGTCCTTTTAAAGTCTTCATCTTTACTAGAGTTGCTACTGAAATTGTGATACTCTATGATATTTGGAAAAAGGTTGTAATCTTGTTCTCCTGTCTGTGAAAATCACTAGAATGACCAGGTAAGACAAAGGCACCTGAGGAGAAACTCCGAAAGATAAACATCTATTCCTAATGAAGTTTATAATGGCTTGAAAGTACTCCAAAGCTACAATAGGAGCTTAACTATAGATGTTTATTTCTCAAAACACATTCCACACCAGTAGATTCACTCCCTGTTACTCCCCTCTAGTAAATGGATGTAAAGGCTGTGATGGGTTAGGGTTAGGTTCCAAGAAAAATGGAATGTATTGTGAATATATAGTGATACTGATTTTGGGGAGAACAGAGGCCCATACAAAAGCCACTGGAAGCGAAAGGGCTTCATGATACGTCTCAAGGAGGAAGAATTAAATTTATTAACTTACTATGGTCCAGTAGTGGCAGGAGAAGTATTAAAAGTATTGGTTTAAAAGGGGATTTAAAGAGCATCTACACAGTCCATAAGGAATACCAGCATATTTACTTCTCCAGCTCTGAAACCAGCTGGGTGTTATATACCACCTTAGCTCACAAATCAAAACTGTACAACTGCTGTTTGCCCACAGAACACAACAGACTTCCTTTCCCATGATTACCATGGTTTCCATAGGGGAAACATAACACCTCAAAGACCTTAGTTAGTTGGCCCCAGGGTCATTTAGAAGACTGCCATTTGAGTAACTGCCCATTTTGTTTATTGCACAAACTTGTTCACAAGTTCCAACATGCCTTCATCCATTTAAGAAGTATATTAGCTGCACCTACTTCACATCTTATCAGGTGTTACAACATATTTTGTCATTTTCTTGTAGAAATTTTAAGACTGTGTATAATTAAAATCTTCATTCTTCAATGAGGTCAGATTGCACCATATTTAAACATGAAGTTTGTTATGGATGCTATGCCCACTGCTCTCACCACTTCTTGTCCTTCACCTCTACAGCTTAGCTCTACATTTAAATTCACTTGTTTTTATTCAAGATATTAAACCTGATTATCAACTAGAACATGACTGGAAAGATGGTAGGACTTTAAATAAAGCACTGTCAATCTGCGAATGGTATTTGAGAGAAACCTACAGTTGTATTTATATTCATTATCTCAGTCAATGATAAAGACTGGGAAATTAATTTCTGTTAGCCTACCTATAGCTCATACATATGAGCAAGAGACAAAAGGGAAGAAACACCTTGGAATTCTTAGATTTCTCTTTTACAGACAATAATTGCTAAAAGATTGCAAAAAAAGATAACTTTATGTTCAGGCTAGATGAAAACTCCAGTAATTCTGGTGAAATTATTCCTCAAGAATGCAACATTTTGAACCTATCACACAGCGAATGATATATTAGTTCTTGTCAGCTACCAAAAAGGGTAAAATTAAGTAACTAGTCATAAAGAATGATTGAAGAGTGACTCAAGGTGATTAACAGTATAGCTGTTTATTAGAATTATAAGCGTTAAAGGGTAATTATTATAGGATCACTTGTATGATTGCCTGCTGACGTAAAAAATAGCAGGAGGGCGGTGAGATTTAGTACCCCCTTAGGATAGCACAGCTTTACTGAACATACATGGTCTGACCCAAATCAATGACTTACAAGACTGCTCCTGGCTTGTAAGGAGCTCTGCTGCCCACATGCCCTAGTTACAGTTTCCCTACACATTCTAACAGGGAAGCAAACCAAGAAACCTGATCCTAGCGAGGTGCTACTTTGGGCAAAGGCAGCTGATCACACAAATGAAAAAATGCATGGCATTGGTTACCTGGTCAGCCTAAACTACTGCCCATAGCAGTTTCTTACCCATTTGTAGCTTTCTACAGCCATAAACAAGGAGCAGGTACAAGCTGTAGGCAGACACATATAAGTTCTCTGAAACTGGCTACAAGGACAGTGAATAGAAGAAGTCATGACTGCTTTTGGTGTAGGCAATTTACTCTAATCTCATAATCTGACCAAGTGCTAAGAGGTTAGAAAAAATTTTCAGAGCCGGATTTGCACCTGCATTTCAGTCTACTACTACTACTGAAATACTAGCAAGTTACTGGAAAGTATGATGACTGCTCTTACATACTTGGCAGTACTGTGGGATAAATATGTGTTGCAGTGCAATCGAAGTGATTGAAAATAACCACAATTTCAGTAGGAAAAAAGTTATTATTAGGCCAATAAAGTTGACAGAGGAATTGATACTACTTAGAAGCTACACTGAACTGCAGAAAAAGGTGATCTAGTAACACACTGAAGAACAGTTTTCTTAATAGAAAATAGAAAAATTGCACTCTAGTTTTAGGTTAGTCTACATTAGAGTCCCATGAACTGGAAAGCTATTCATGTTATTTGAGATGCTACCTGGATTCTGCATATACATAGTTCACAAGTGGATCAAACACAGCTAGTTTTACCCACACAACTTTATACTACAATTTTTGAGCAAGTACTTTCCGAACACTTTTTAAAAAAATACTTGGGATTTGGGAGGTGTGGGGGAAAATGGAATTGAGAGAGAAAGAACAAGAAAATGCATCAAGCAATTCCAGATCAATTCCAAGAACACAGTTTTTACTTTAAAACTACTTTTCCTTCAGAACTGTGAAACGTAGAGTGAGTCTCAGTTCCACTGTGAACTTTTGATTTTTTTTTCCTTACACCTGTAAACAAGAGAATAAGAATAGAGACAATGTCTGGTACTGAGCATTACCAGCCAGTATTTTTCATTCCCATCTCACCTATTTCAAAACATGCATTAGCACCTCTGTCCAGAAGAAGACGTACTACTGCAAAGTTAGCTACGCTGGCTGCACACATCAGGGGAGTCCATCCAAACTGAAAGCTAGTTTCTATGCTGATACCTGTCAAAATTCAAGAAATGAAAATCAAGAAACTGCATCATAACAAACATGCTTTTTATAAAACTTATTCTCAATGTGTATCATTACGAAGGTTACACCTGGTTTGCATTTAGTACAAGGGAGAGCAATCTCTTTTGACATTTCCTTTTTTTTTTAATACAGCTTCATTCAAAACACCATAAAACAACTCTTAAAACTGACATCAATGTAGCCCAGTTTTAAATCCAAGGAGTTAAGTACCACAGAAAGACTACATTAAAAACCTCAAACATTTAGCTGCAAAAGCAATTTTGATAAGCACACAGAATCAGTTTTCTCTACTTCTGTGCAATAGCTTTCTTCCATCAAAATGAAGAAATTTGACTCTTGCCAAGCCAACAAGACTGCTGTGGAAGCAAACTGCTTGTCAGGCAATTAAGATCACAACATCTAGGGTTTCCTGCTTCACAGCTCCTTTTATTCACTGTCCTGCAAGACAGTTATCAAGCAGATTTGTGTTCAAAATATCATTGCCATAATAAGAAGAAATAGGAGACTATGCAAGGTTCAAACACAATCACCAGAATTGTTTGTTACTCTTTGTAATAGCCACAATGACTAAAATGGCTAGAAAGTATACCTCCCAGATAGCCCAGCTCTCCCAAATGCACCGAGAATCAAGTACCAGACTGAGATACTTGTCTGACAACTTTCTAATAAAAACCTCTATGCATTTTTCAATCCTTCAACAAATATTACTTCCTCTAGAAAAGTTTACATCATTTGGTTCCATGTTAGTCCTACAGTGACCATAGATAATTAAAAATACTTCTTTAGGAAAAAACACTCGAAAAAAACACCCAAAATTGTCCTAATAAATTTGTGGCATTTATTATTAAAAATTATTTTCACACACTAGGCACCCTCCCATTCCTGTTGTTTACTATTACTTCAAATTCCCTGAACTGGCTTACGAAAGATGAGGTGAGCTCCAGCACTCATTCAAAGATACAAGTGGAACAAACTGTTGAAGGAAAATGGGAGATCTGACTGTAGTTTTATCTTTAATCAGCCTAACCTGTCATGAAGTCGTAACTTTTAATTCCATTTTTGGACACAGAACACATGAATTATATAGTGTTAAGTATTTTACTCCTAAAGCAAACCAAAATGTCCAAATCATCTTTGAAGGTGCTACTTGCTTGCATTACTTTTTGTGACACGTACTTTGGGAACTTTTTCCTATGTTGCTATTTAACCAAAGTGGTAAGGAAAAACATTGTGCTTGTCCATCTCCTAAAAAAGTTCTGTGAAACTGCCTCGACATCAAAAATACTACAGTAACATCTAACCAAGCCAGAAGACAACACAGTCTCACTCTACCTGAAGGAACAGCCCCAACTGTTGCTAGGAAATCCACTTCCAACACAAACCTTGAGTTTGGCTGACTGCTGGTACTGAGCCTCCTACAAGCTCTACCAAACACATACTAAAGGTACTTCTGGAGGCAAAGATTTAATGTGAGCACAGATGCCCTGAAGGACAATGTGACCTTTCTTCAGAAAGGTCATCATAATAGATACTGTGCTCTACTGCTTTGCAGAACAGGACTGGATGGATCAGAATTTACTGTTTTCCATTTTAAGAAAATTATATATTATTTTATAATACTGCCTTATTCCTTTCAGAAGACAGGAAACTAGACTATATGAATCCTCAGCCTGAACCTCTGCTCTTACAGAAACCTATTATCATCTTCCAACAGCACAAAACTGTCCTCTGTGTAGCAGGCATCAGCACAGAAAGTGAACTATTGCTGTTTGACTGCAATACAATAATTTAAAATGGGTGGTGTAGCAAAACAATTAAGCAATCTGATGCACAGACACCTACCATAAATAAAAATTTAATTTAATTTAAATTTAATTTCTCAAAGCAAGACATATTTCATGCTTGTACTGTGCTTCTTGTGTTTCAGTCCATGCAGTAGTTTTGCTTAATTTAAAAAGAAAACCATTGCCTCATTGTGTTGAGAAACAGTTGGCTTCTAAAAGGGCAAATAATGTCATTGTTTCAAAACTCAGAAAAGCCCATTGCTAACCAAGAAACTACTTTCTTCCCTAAGACAGATTTTCCTCAGAGAACAAGCTCTTGGTTACTATATTCTCCTTGCCTGCTGAAGCAGAACTTCCTGACAATTATCACTAGGCAAGTCAACTCAGCTATGCAGTTTCTGATTGCCCTGGATGCTTCAATAAGTGATCCAATCTTCCTAACACTGATTAACAAACACATTAAAGACAAATACTGAGTAACACAACAGGGGAAAAGGCTTTCAGCGTTAAAACAGACTACTTTTTAGTGAGAAATGCCACAAAAAGCCTGTTAGACCTTTTAGAATCACAAAATCTTTGTTCAGCTGATGTTGCCAGGACACCAGTATTACACAGGGCACATACCAGACACTTAACAGTGCTGTGAAGGGGAGAAGAAAAAAAAGAAAAAAAAGAAAAAGAAAAAAGAGGAAAAGGAATTTCCAAACCAGAGGAACATTAAAATAAAAAAGGCTAGCCTCCCCTTTTTACCACATGCTGTACAACCTTCAACGCCAAAGACCACACACTGAATTCTCCCCTTCAATTTAAACCACCCCTAATTCTGTATTTGTAATTGGTATTTGTGTGTTAAAGATGCATCTGAAAACAAATAAACACCTTATTTCATAGCTCAAACACTATATTTTTCTAAATTTCAAGGGCTCCTGACTGACAAACATAAATTAGAAGGAATGTGAATCTGAGTCACTGAAAAAGTAATTTAATCTTTCAAGATGTGTTGAGTGCATGTAGGAACATGTGAATGTTATCAGTAAAGGATATAATGTCTTGTTTTAAATAAGTTTAGTATTCTTGACGTCAATAAAAAATATTCAACTTTGTAACTGACTTTCCCCACCTGAGTTTAAGAGATCTTCAATTAATGACACATCACCACGAAACAGGGCCTTCTTTAATGCCTCATTCTTCTCTGCCTGCAACATTTGATCCAACTGCTAGATAAACAAAGAAAAATTAAGTCAAAATCTGGGGAGTATTTAAGGCAAAAACAATATAGCTTGGTTTCAGTATAAAAGCATTAATAACCTCTGAAAGGACATAGCACAGAAGAAGAGGGTAAAAAGCAAGGTAAAATTTTTGTTCCTCCATCTCTGTAGATCTTTTCAGGGTCTGCTATAAAGCCTAAGTTTTAAAATCATTTTTTCTGAGAAGTTCAATTCTCTGAAAATGGAAATATCTTCTTTCTCAACAGACCTGCTATCCTCCCACGCTGCTCTCAATTTTACGTACCATCATTTGATTTCAATTAAGATTCTTTTTCATCTTATGACACTAGAAAAACTTTGCAATGCATTTATGTACTTTTAACTTTTTTTTTTTTTTTTTTTTACATTTCACATATTGTGAAGTACAGCTATCAGAGATGAAAGTTTGAGCTTGAGTCAAGTGACTTCAGTGACTATCTGTCTGGCCTAACAGCACAAGTCCACTGCTGTGAACTGTCATCCTAATTCTGTGGTGGCAGAGGCATTTGTAGTGCTGCATCATAAACGTTCTGGCTGAAAAAAGTACTGACCAAAAGACTAGCTTATGCATCAGACAGTTGCCCAATTTAAGTTGCTTTCAAAAGCATCATAGATTTGTTCTCCATTAAAGATGTAGCTGCAGCTGAAGATTGCTTCTGGAGCTGTATCAAGTGCAAAAAACATTTACATACACTGGGACGCAGAGGACTAATTATTTACTAGTTTCCTTAGACAGAAGTGGGTATGAAAAAGAGTTGTCTTTTATCATAAGTTTTTAATTCCCAACATTATAACTTAGACATACACAATTTTTACAGCATATTGTGGCCCATCTTTCCAGTAACTCTTGCAAAAACTAACAAAAGTGTCTAGAGAACCAAAGTGGAGAAAGAAAAATAGAACAATTTGGCCCTATTTTTAACGTACTCAGACAACAATTTTCAAACAATGCACATCTTTGGATAGGAGCATCTATTTAAAGATCAAGGCCTCTTAAACACTGGCTATAACCTTCAGCTTAATACCTCTAGAATTCACTTGTACTTCCATTTTTCAATTCTAGTCATGAGACAAACCCACAGTTAAAAAGCCTCACAGAATCTACTTCACACCGATGGAGACTTCACACCTGTTAGAAGCAATAAAACTACTGAAATCTTCCAGTTAGCAAGGAACAGTCTCAAGAGATTTAAGATATAAAACAGCTTTACAGGCCCCCGGCCACTTTCAAATTTACTCTCATGCTGAAATATGATTAGGACTAGAGTCCACTACCTAAGGGAAGAGCTTTTAAATAAACATTAAGAGCTTAGAAAGTAAGATAAACTTAGGTAATGAGATAAACTTCTACAATTCAGTATTCATTACAGGACTGAGGGTACACCAGCACGACCCTGGTAGGAAACAGCCTCAGAGGAAGCACCAGCCGCACCCTCCCCTGGCTGCCACCGCGCTCCGCTCCCCCTCACGGCTCCAAGCCGAGGCCGCCCCTCAGCCCGAGACCGCGCGGCCCGAAGTGCAGGGAAGCTCAGCCCCACCAGCGGCTCCTGCCGCACGACGCCAATGTCCCAATCGCCGTCGTCGCTGTCGCTGCCCTCGTCGCCGCCCGCCACGACGCGGGACGAGTACACCACGGCGGCCATGGCGCCTTCCCGCGCGCGCGTGGCCTCAGCGCAGGCGGTCACGTGGCCGAGACGGCCGCTTTCCCGCGCTCCCGCGCTCCGCCCCCGGCCCCGCCCCCGGGCTCTGAGGGGAGCGCCATGGGCGGGAGCTCCGCCGGGAGCGGGGGAAAGGCCGGGCAGCTCCGGGCCGGGTACGAGGGAGAGGTGACAGCGGTGCTGTAAGCACGTGGGACTGTGACACCGCCGCTTTGTGGGTGCTAGGAGACGCAGCAAAGCCGCGTGTGAAGTTATGTCTGTAGATCTGTGGCTGGTTTGTATGTGTGGATTCAAGGTAAAAGATACGGGTTCCTCTCTTTAATTGCTGACGTCATGAACATGCTGTTTCCGCGCCACCTCCCCTAGCAGCAGCCAGTGACGTCACTTGTGTCACACGCAGTGTCACAGAGGGCCACGGCGGTGGGGACACTCGCGTGGGAAAGCTGAACAGCAGCCGCACTTAATGAGCCAGACTTTGGACCTCCAGCCTGGCTACGTAGGGCATTGCTTTAAATTTCAGAGCTGTGCTTAGAGTTCTTTCTGATGACCGATAATGATGTCTCATCCATCACAAGGCTCATGTGAAACTCTCTGAAGAACAAATGAGGAATGACATTCTGTATTTTATGCACAGGCATCATTGCTCCTTCAGCTTATCGTAGATCTTTCCCCTGGTTGAAGTGAAATTGATCATCTGCTGACAGAAGAGGAGTTCAAAATGATAAGTGTAGTCCTTATGCCCATCACACTGTAAAAATGTAATTTTGGTATGTTAATTTTAACAAAAAATTACCCTCGTCTTGATCAGAAGATGGCTATGAAGGTTTTCTTATTTATTTATTTTAATTTTTTGCTTAACTTTTGTTTCTTAACGCAATGCAATGTGCATTTTCTGTGTTGGGATTTGCGGGTTAGCTAGAGTTATGCTTAGAACATAGTAAGTGCTATAAAAGTTGCACTTATTAAAAAAGAAAACTGCATGGTCTGTGTATTTCAATTGTGCCTGCCCGACACTTTTAAAAGCTGCATTTTCTGGATTTTATTTGCTTGTCTGTTAAATATAACAGCCTGTTTGCATTAAAGTATAATGAAAATCAGATAATTAACCACAAGGAACTCTGGTGTAAGAACTAAGTGAACATTTTAAATGAACTCTCATGAGAGAAACTTCTACTTCTGGAAACTTGATAGAAATGCAAACCTCCTTCTTTTTACACAGCCTCCCTAGAGCAAAGCTTGCTAAAACTGACTCAACTGTAATACCCGCTTCTATATAAAGGCTTAGCTTTATATGCTTATTTTGGATTTACCTGTATACACTAAATCTCTTTTTAAGATATTTTGGTAACGAAGAAATAATGCTTACTATGTGTAATAATCAAAAGGTTTTGTAGCTATGTCAGTTCTTATAAAATTGTAACTTTTATTCTGGTCTGAATTGTGGTCTGAATATTTCTTATTTTCTGCAGAGGAAAAGTAGTATTTATGCCTTTTTTTGTGTAGCTTCTCTGTATCTGTGTTGAATCTACCAGTACTCAACTTTATAATAACCACTACCAGAATCAAGCTCCCGTATCATTATTCATTTGGCTTAGCTGTGTTACAAAAGATGGATTTCTAGTATAACTTGTATCTCCAGAGACTAAACTCTAAAGACAACTGAGTGTGACATTCTACAACTGATATCACATGTTCCAAGAGAGTTATTTCTAACTGGTGCTGCTACTTTGAATAAATTCATTACCTTTAATACCAATTGTTTAGTATTTGACAAATACAATTTATTTGTGCTGGTTTAGGTTTCTGATTTGGAGATGCTTGCTTTGTGATTTTTTTCTTTTTCTCTGCATTATAAACCATCCAAATTAAAATGTCACAACAGATGCTTGAAATGCAACATGCGTGCTGTTGCTTTCTCAAAGGGCACCACTCTAGGAAAGGTAATTTTCAGTAACAAGCCTGATAGTACCTAGTGTCAAAAGAAAAAATCCCAACTCCTTTCAAAGGCTCGCAGTGTAGAAGAGCCTTGCAGCCAGTGTACCCAATAGCTGTTTCAAATCTGAACAAGACAATCATGCAGAAGCTGATAACAGGTGATGTTTCCTTTTGTGTTTGCTTGGTACTGTAAATCAGACATTATTGTTGATGTAGACTCACCTAATTATTTTTCGCATTCTTCTTACTCCTGCTTATTTTGTGGCCTTGAAGTCTGTCTTCATTTTTCAGCTAGGCAGACTTATTTTGGTAAGTCCTGGCTGTCATCCATATTTGCCAAATATCAATGTGTTTTTACTTACTCCTATAGGAACACTTCCCAACATCTTTTCCTTGTTGCTGTGCAGTACTCATTTTACATGCGAGAGGTAATTATAGAAAGGTTCAAACTGGGAAAATTGTAAGAGATCCTCATTCTCAGAGAGGTGTAGCCACTCTGGATCTACATAATTGTCAAATTACCAGTAAATATTCAGCTGGGAGATGGTGAACTAACAGCTGTACGAGCTCCATGGTTAAGAGCAGTACATCCAGAAATTTGCATAATTTGAAAAAAGTCCCATAAAGTAGAACAAGTGATTGCAATTCAACAGGTAACATTCTTTAAACAAATGGGAAACAAAGTAGTTTACATTGTTCTGGATGAATTTTCAGCTGATTTGTAAATAGCTGTATCATCCCTTAAGGTATTTCAAGTAAAAAGGTGGATACTTACTCTCTAAAAAGCACTTAAGTGTTCTATATTCTTTCTGTGATCTGAATTCACCCTTAGTGTTGAATCAGTTTTAGTTTTTCCATCCTGAAATTTTGTTATGAGATGCTGCACTGCAGCATATTGAGTTGTTCATGATTATTTCAGTCATCATTCTAACGGTCTTAAAAAGATAGAAAGCACTTCATTTTATCTGTTTTGCTTATAATTAATTTTTACAACATTTTTACAACTCTTTTCTTCCTGTTCACTTTACCAAATCTATCTGGATGGTACCTGATGTAAAACTTTCAACCTGCTGCCAAACACATGAATATAAATTGCATACCAACAGTTTTCTGTTTGTAAAATTTGTTTTCTGGTAGAAGCATTGAACCATTGTCAAAATTCCCCTTACTTAGTGGGGAAATCATGGATATGATGCAAACCTGAATCCTCTTGTAAAAATATCTCTTATTATGACAGTAATGAATAAAAAAACCTAGAACAAGAATTAGGATTTTGAAGATACTTTCTTTTAGTGTCACTCAGGCACTATTTTTAGCTTTTTTCCATATAACCTAGAAGCTTTGGTCTGCATAGCCAGTCCATGTCAGAATGATTCCTGATATTACTAGATGCAACCTCTCTATTAAAAATTCCTCATTCCTCCACTATCTCTACCCTGTTCTATGCTGTTTCGTCCCCTTAATCTTAACTGGCAGTACTCCCACTTCGTTATCATGGTGAGTACCTTCTTGTTTCAGCCTGTTGACTCTCTGCTGGTACTTAGGCAACCACTTGTAATAGTATTGCCTGTCTCTTAGAAACTCAAATGTTTGAATTTTCTAAAGGCAGTTTTTAATGATCTAGTGCTGCTTTGAGCTTTCTACACCATTCACCTTTCATTCTGATATCTCACTTTGACTCACCACTTTTATCAAGATTAAAGATTATCCACATATTTCAGTATATTCATATATGTAATGTTTTTATTGGTTGCCACATTCTTATTTTGCTTTAACCAATTCGAAAGGAATATGGCTTCTTGGAAAAGGGACTGGTTTTGAATCAAAAGCTGGTTTTGCTTTATCATGTTTGGTGGTTTGTGTTTTCTTCTCTTTTCTTTTGTTAGCAAAGCATACAATCTAATTGTCACTTCTTTATACTGAATGGCCTTGCTATCATAGGTTTACCACAGGATGTTAAGTCTTTGGTTATCTCTTACAGCTGCTGGGGCTGCTCACCAGTAGTCTCTGGGCATTGTGAAACTCCCACACATATATTGTCTTCTGGACTTGTTTTGTTAGAGTTTTTTTTAAGTTAGGATGGTGTTTTATATTATGATCTATGATTCTAGCTTTCCAAATACTAGTAAGTAAGAGCTCCTAAAATCTCAGTTTCTCTTCTGAGAGGAACTGTTCAGCCCCTCACTGAATTCCTATGATTGCTAACTGGACTTTGCTACCAATTCCTTTAGTCTCATCCATCTCTTCTAGCAAAGTCAGCATCTCCTTTACATGTGCTTTAAGATCTTCTCTTCAAGAGTAATTGTGATACTGTCCACATCCCCAGCGGTATAAACTAAAATTGTTACAAATGCCAATAGTTGAATCTTGAGAACATGCTATGTGGGAAAACCATTCTAAGATGTTGTACTGTTTTCTAGCTGTCCTATACTTGCATTATTATTCTACTTTCCAAACTTAAGTGCCAAAGAGTCTACCTATGGAAGAGACTTTTATGATAATTTGAGCTATTCTGTCACAGCTGGTCCAAGTAACAGGAGACCATAACTCTTCCTTATTGAGTTTGTGGGAGCAGGTATGCACTGGGGTATGCTGTCTTTGGTTGACAGCAGACTGAACATGACCAAGCAGTGGCCAAGAAAGCCAGTGGAATTCTGGCTTGGATCAGAAATAATGTGGCCAGCAGGACCAGGGCAATGATTATCCCTCTGTATTTGGCACTGGTGAGGTGCCAAATACAAAAACATCAAATCCCATGTTTGGTCTTGGCCCCTCACTACAAGAAAGACATTGTGGTGCTAAGGGCAACAAAGCTGGTGAAGGGTCTGGGGCAGAAATCTTGTAAGAAGTGGCTGAGGGAACTGTGGTTGCTTAGCCTGGAAAAAAGGAGGCTCAGGGGAGACTTAATTGCTTTCTACAACTGTTTCACAAGAGGTTGTAATGAGGTGAGGTTCAATCTCTTCTCCCTGGTAACAAGTGATGGGATGAGAGGAAGTAGCCTCAAGTTGCACCAGGGAGCTTTAGATTAGATATTAGGAAAGATTTCTTCACTGAAAAGGTGGGAAATCTTTGGAACAGGCTGCCCAGGGAAGTGGTAGAAACACCATTTTGGTAGTGTTCAAAAGGCATGTGGATGTGGTATTTGGTAAAATGGTTTAGTGGTAAACAGGGTGGTGCTTTGCTAATGGTTGGACTCAGTGATCTTTTCCAAATGTAACAATTCTATGATTCTAAAGCAATGATTATTGAGCTTACATTAAAAGGTTCCTTCCCTCTAGTAAATCCCTAATATTTAAATGGCCACAGTCCAGCCTTCTGTGTGCTCATATAGAATCATGTTTTCACATAAGATCCTGTAAATGTATCTGCAGCTTTTTCTCCCTAAGTCTCTAACCACTGACATAACTTCTTGATTCAAGTTGGTGTTGCCATAGATATAGCAGTTCTCTTGTTACAAAAACCTCATTAGTTTCAGTGCATGAAATCAACAGGCACTAGTATAATAAAAACTATACCTTCTGTCCAACTGGTGCAGTAAAATACTTAGCAGTTACTATCTACTTTGATACTGTAAAATTCCCTGAGTCCTATATAATCCTATATACCAGAACTGTCAAGGCTATTGAAGGTAGCTCCTTCTTTCTTAATGTAGGTATATAAGCTGCCACCAGCTGTTTGATCTAGATTTCTTTATCATAATGCTTTCCTGCAAAGCTTACCTTGCACTAAAGTTTTGGAAACCAAATTGCCTATGAGGCGTTGCAATAATTGAATTTACCTCTGTCCCATATAGTTATTTTCTGTGTTGTTTCTTGAAACACCCATTTCTTTAACCAGGTCATCTAAACTCATCATGGAAAATGGACCATATGGCTTGCACTAAAGAGGCATGCTCATAGGTTTCCTTGTCCACATCAGCCAATTGTAACAAACCTCCAGTTAATCCTCTGGCTAACTTCCTGCAAAATCTCCATATGCTCCTTTGGCACCAAGCTCTTATTGGACATTTCAAGTGGAGAGGACAGGCAAATATTCCTGCAAACCTGCTTCATAATTTGCTAGTATCTCTACTTAAATAATTCATGGTGTAATAGAATTAACTTGCAGGAGTGACACTGATGGGATTCTTATTATTGTCAGCATCTAGAAGAGCAGACAAAAGACAGCGTGCTTTAAATAAGATTTTCCTGGTACATGGAAATTTCAACTGGGTGTCAGGATATCTAACCTCTGATTCTGAGTTTAGGAAAGTCCTTGGGAAATTAATGGTTCTAGCTAGCATCTTTTTTTGTTTGTTCAGTTTGGTTTTCTGTTTGTTAGACTTACTTGGCTTCTGTTATCTGGAATGGGATGGACAGATTAAGATGAAGTGACAATGCAATTAAAGTATCATAATGCTGTGGAGAAAAAAATAAAAAGGAATTTGGTGTGTTTGTTTCTTTTTCTTTGTAATGTTCACATATTTACTACACAGGTTTTCGAATTGTTTATATTATAGTTCTTTCTAGGCTTTGGATTTTTCAATTTCAGTTACAGTCAAGCACTGTATATGCAAATAGTAAAAATAAATCAGAAGACTTCAGCAGAGATACAAATATGCTGCTCTTTTACCTAGCCTGTTTTCCCATTTATTCCCACTTTTAACCATCCTTTTTCCATTCCAGCTCTGAAGAACAAGGCACACTATTCCACTCCCTCCTTTACATGAGAGATTTTACTGCTTCTACAGTTGATCTTGCTTAGTTTTACCAGGAGCTAAAAGTATCACAGCAAGAAAGAAAGCTGTGTTAATCATTCAATACCAGTTCAGTTTGCACAAAGATTTACCCAAAGGGGGAAAAAACATGGTAGGGGAGGAAAGTCAGTTACTCTTTGCACTCATCATGGAGGTAGGTAAACGTTTGATTTCTACCAAACTGAGGGCAGAGAAAGTTCCCTTTGTCAGGAGGAGGCCAGTGGACAAGGAAAACCGTGCAGCTCAGTAGTGCTGCCTGTTTGGAAAACCTTTAAGACTTTGTCCATTTCTTAAGAAGTCATCACCTTTTCTCCTTGAGCCCTCTGTTGCATCAGTACTTACAAAATACTGTTAAAAATGCAACACTCCTCTCTAGGCTTTGCTTTGGCTAAAATAAAATTAGATCAATATGTTAAAAATGGAATTTTAATATTTTTCTAAGCTGTGTTTATGCTGAACTGAGAAGGCCTTTACACACCAAATCTTTTACAGGAATCAGCACAAAAAGAAATACAATACTGAAAAAACATTTTAAAAATGTTCAATAGATTGTGATGGTAGGAAGATTATGGCAATCTGGAGAAGGAAATAGAAACTGAGACTGTCACAGTAGACAGTTATTTTCTATTTCAAATACTTGTAGAGATTTAAATGTTTACAGAAAGCTGTTTGGATGGTGATTAAATATATCGAAAAATGTTTCTATCATTCCATAACAACTTTTTTTTAGAAAAATTATGTAGTTCATACTGAAGTTATAGTATTGTATGCTTAGTACTGTTGTGGTCAGAGACACAAGCATTCTAATCTGGAATGACTCAAAAGCATCAAGTACCAGTTATTGATAGATATTGTTGTTAAGATTTATGTACTCATCTAGGAACAGTATTTATTATTTAAATATTATTTCAGCACACCATTATTTTTGTGTGTACTTTACCTAGTCTAGTAACTTTTGCAAAGCAGCTTGAGATCTTCAAATTAAACATCTGTGGAATTCTAAGATACTAAATTAAATGCACTGAGTTTTTTAACAAGTAATAGCTAAGACTCTACTAAGTCACATAGATTTCTCCTGAAGTGTAGTGTACCAGGAAATGGCAACATATTTGCTTACTTCTTGATATGATAATTTGGTTTTAGGCCTGCTTGCCACTAATTTTAGTGCATGAAGCACATAGGGTGTGTGATGTAGCTTTGTCTTGTGCTTCAACAGTATTTCATTAGCCCCTAGCACAAAAAAAAAATCATGATCTGAAGTCAGTGGAAATTTGATTGTCAGCCATGGAGATGGAAATAGATGGCACTCCAGTAGTTAAGAATTCAAATTCTGAGATTTATCTTCAGTCTTTGTAATGTGATTGTATTGTTTTCTTGTCTTCAGTCATAGGAAACACTGCATTATGTTACACTCATTTATCTAGAGCAGCTTGTGATATTTCTGCTGTTTTTTTAACCTGCCAGATTTAAAAATAAAAAACAACAGTGAAGCATGTTACATACCTCTTAGTCTGTCACATGTTCTTAAGTATGTGTTCTATTGAGCAGTGGTCTTAAAACCATCAAAGTACCTGTTTAGAGGTAGAGGAAGACATATGAGAAAGTAAATACATTATTGAACTTGTTATGGTCTTGGACTAATAATTTCTTTGTAGCAAAAATGAGCTAGTGCTGAAAGAAACACTTGAAATTGCACATTGTGTGTAGATGTGGGTGGTCAGTATGGGAAAATTCTATTTTTCCATAAACTTCAAGTCTTTTCAAGACTCTTTCTGATCAGTTTAAGTTGGGATTCATAATTTTTTGTATGTAAATTTGGTGTTCTATATAAAGAATATATGATTGTTAAATGGGTTTTAACAGAAATAGGATAAACCTCATCTAAGTCTCACCTACATTACCTAAACAGCATAGCATGAGTATGTACAAATAAATCTGTAGACTGCAGTGTTTGTTGAAAGAAACTACTTTTTTAAGGAATTAATGTAACTTTTAAAGCATATTTTAGCTTGAAGAGCATTAGCCTGGAAAAAAGGAATTAGTATTTCTTCAGTAAATTTGGAAGCAATGTTAAGGTTTTCCATGCTGTTGAATAATTTAGAGCAATTTATTTTCTTTTCTCCTGCTTGCACTGTTTCTAATTTTGCTACGTAAAGATGACTCGGGTTTAACATCTACTTACTATTCCAGCCTCTTTACTTGTATGCAGTAGCAAAATAGTCTTGTTTTACCTGCCCATGACACCGCTGATCATTTTGCAACACGTTCTAATGTTGCACCTTTGAGGTTACAAAGCTGTGAGTCACTGTGTGGAAAAGAGTCTCACAGTCAACAGCAGAGACTCACATCATGTTGTGTTAGGCAATTATCTGGCCAGAGCCCCAGACAATTCAGGGGCATAGTGCAAACGAGTAGGTATTGAGAATGTATAATCCCACAGAAAGGCATTGCAACCCCACACCTTGCATGCCTCTTCAGATCTGTCAGATCTTACCTGAATTGGTACTAAGATATTTGCTTTCATGTGTTCTCCAGATCTGTGAGACAGAAGGTGGTGCAGTGAATACAGTAAGAGCAAGGTGTTTACGATTGATGTGGTGTGCCTGAAGGGCAGGATCCCTCTGAATTAATAGTTCCTAGATGGTTTTGAGTATGAATGCTTGGTTTTAGTAGCCATACTGTCCCATCTCAGACTTTGCATTTTTACTTGAGAAAAAGCAATCAACAATCTTTTTGGATTGAGGAAGATTTTCTTGATTGTAGTTTTTTGCTGACATAGCTTAGTTTATTTGAATACTGCCAACAGGAAGTCTTCTGCCTTGTCTTTTTCAAGTGGCCTTTTTCACGCAGAGGCACATAGCTTTAATTCCTGTATGAATTCTTTTTGTCTAGATGTCTCTGAAATTTAGAGTCATGGAGGAAAAAGTTCACAGCCTGGGAACCTGTCTAATATGTTACCAGCAGATCCTGAGGAACAGTGTTAAATTTGAGCATAAGATGGTAAATACAGATCTTGGTTTGGGGAGTTTTTCTGCAAAACAGTAGTAGCATGTTTCATTACACTGTTATTTGGGAGGACTTCTGGGAAGGACTGCTTTTTTTTTATTACTGATGGATTCTTGTAATGATTGTGTTATGAACATCCAATTGTCATATTGAACTGTTACACTCACTGCTGTACTTGTTACAATACTTTTCGGAGACTGTTAAAAAACTGCAACTACTTTAGAAACAGTGTTAAAAGTTTAAAAGAGGTAATGGCATAAAAAATATTTTTTTTCCCAGAAAACCTGAAGAATCAGGAAGAATTTTATACTAAGGCTTCTAGAAGCAATGAGTAATTATTAAGCCACTTCTAGTGATACAGTTAATGATCAAAACAGCAATGACAGAAGTATAATGAGAACAGTGGATTAAGTATAAGGAAAGGCATTTGGTAATGCAGCATTCAGTTAATGGCTTTGAAACTGCTGTTTGAAAATAAATTTAATCATAAGCATAGCATGTGGGAGTAGTACATCTAATTGATCCAGAGATGATTAAAAAGCAAAAAAAGAGATTTTTGATTGATCAGGCTGGGTTTGGATCACATGCTTCATCTGTTACTGAGTTGCAGCAGAAACTTAAGGAACATCCCACATGGTTTGGTTGGGCTGCTGTTTACCGTCCTCTGCCTTCATTCTTTTAGCACTTATATATATATATAGATACAGATATATAGATACACACACACACATACACACACACACACACACATATATATATATATATATATATATATTTAATTGCAGGAAGTAGGATCTAAGGACTCTTTTTAGATAAATGATATCTGAAGCATTCTGGGTTTTGCAAGCCTCTGATGGGTGTGGACCCTGGCTTGGGTTAGGCTGAATGATTAAAAAATAATGCCAACCTCCTAGAAGAACACAAAGGATATTTTTTTAAATAGAAACTCAGTACCTAAAAATCATGGATCAGGCAGGGAAATATCACCAAGCAGGTGCTCTCTTGTTGGGGCAGCACTGATCTGCACCAGTTTTAATTTAATTTCTCATTAATAAATTATGGGGGTGGTATCCTGAGTGGGAATGAGCTGGTCTCCACATATGTACAACTGATATACCTACACAGCAAATTTTAGCACCCCTTCTCATGAGCTGTTATATGGAGGGTATTTCTTCTTCACTGTTCTATAGGTCATCTTTCCTTCTGTTAACAAGGCTTGGGTTCAGCTATGTCCAGATAGGGGTAGGTTACTCTTTCTGTGTTTCCTTTTTAAAAGGCTGCCTTTTTGCAATGTTTGCTGTTCCTGGTTGCCCAAGCAGACTATTTGTGACAAGCTACCAACTCAGGCTCATTGGATTTAGACAATGTGCTAGACTGGGTGTAGGCACTTGGTGTTCTAGCCTCTGTTTTGAGAGGGAACTTTTCCCCAGGCATTTGTAGTAAAGTAACCATATTTGTAGTTAGACAGTAAGTTGCTGGAATGGTCTCATTGCTTAGGAAAACTGCCTCCTCATATGCTCACTGTTCAGAATTCCTGTGACAGATCTCAAGACAATACTCTTGTTTGTCATTTTGGTGTTTGGGATTCTTTTACTATTTAATATTTTTTTTTCATTGATACATATATAAAATGAGGTGTGCCAGCCACACCAGTGGTTATATTTGCATTTTTCAGCATGGTATCCATTTAAAAATTCTCTTCTGATTTTCTTTCCTATCTTAATCTTTGAAGAATAAAATTGCATTATTTCTGTTACTCCCTTTCTTCTAGCCTTCAGTGTTTCTACTCTCAGCTTAGCATCTAGAATTCAGGAAATACAACCTTCAACTTTTTTTCTAGTTTTGGTCTTCTTACTGGGGTTCTTAATCATCTCTGAAGGAAGGGAATTAGAAATCTCACCACACCTCTGTTTAACTACATCTTTCAAAAAATCATAAATGTCTACTTCTCTTTCTGACTTCTCTCCACTTATGCACCCCTGCCCACCTTCTTCTAGGTATAACTGGGTGAACCTGCTCTTTCAAAAGTGTGTTTGGTCTGCTTGACTGAGACAAGCAGAAAGGTAACTGAGCTTGGGTAAAGAAGAAAAAGGGTAAAGCTTGGGTAAAGAGAAGCCTTTAAAATGCATGCTGCTGGCTCTTCTTCTTACAGGTTTTCTCACAATCTAAAAGTTTGTCTCACTTATTTGTCATATCTTACTTTCAAAATGAAAGCAGTTTGAGGAGAGTGATTAGAATCCTGATTTAGCTGACCTTTAGGTAGCACTGAAATAATAGGGAAACCAACTTACAAGGTAATAAAGTAAATAAATGGAAAATATCTCTTACTTTTAATTTCCAAAATGAAATTATTTTACATCAAACAGATGAATAAGTGTTCATATTATTTTGCTTCCTTGCTAGCACTCAGATGTTGTTTTCCAGCTCTAAAAGAAACATCTAAAGCTGTATTATATTTCTGTCAGAATGAAATTGTCTTTATTTGTGTCAGTAAAAAATTCTTTAGTTTCCTGCTGCCAAATGTATATGACAGAGCTATCTACTGTGGTTGCCGACCCTATTCAGGGTCCTGTCAAGGATATGACTGTGAAAAAAGTAAAGCTATAGTAGGAGATGTTTTGTGACGAACTGCATATACTAGATACTAAATTCATAGAAATAGAGATTGTCTTAATAAAAAGGCACTTCAGATTTTAGTAAATAATTATTGTAAATGCATTAAATATTTCCCTTCCTACATACATGTCTGTTTGTGTCCTGAGTAAGGACATAAGACACATAAGCTTAACAAAGCTGTGGGTCTTTGACTTTCACGGCTTAACTATGCATCAAATAAATTACTTATGTATTGTGCAAAAGTGTAAACAAGTCTTGATATTGTTTCTCTTTCCTGTATATTATTTCAAATACATAATTTTTTAATTGTTTTCTAACTTCTATGCTATTGTTCTGAGCAAAGATGAATGAGACTGAAACAAATATTTGATGAGAAATCATTTCATTTCTGTACAATATAATTAAATATTTTGATTATTAGTTTCTATCTTATAACTTACACCTTGTGTTGTCCACTCTTTTTTCATTGTGCTATCTACAATTAGACCCACAGAAAGTTCTTTCCCTATAGTGGTTATACTAGTTTATAACCCATTTATGTGCATGAATAGCTCACATTTTTCCTTTCACATGGACACAGGGAAGTGTAAATTAAGTTTTTGTTAGCCAGCAAGGGAGATGTCTATGTAAGGCTAGAGTATTAAATTCCTGTTTCTAATATCTGTGGTAAGTGCAGTTAGAAATAAAACTGTAAATATTTTCCCTTTCTTAAGTAATAAACTCAGTTTGTTAATTATAACTGTTTTTGTGTATACCTGGCTTTTTAAATTCAGCTGTAAATGTATTGGGCAGACATTGACCAACTTAATAGTCCTAATTGTAGCTACCTAATTATAGAAACCCCTGGGTAGGAAAAGAATACAGAACTTTTAAAAGAGCCTTTTTGATTCTAGACTCTAATCTGAAAATGCTTTCTCTGATAACTCTTCAGAACTGCTTGAGTCTATCATTTCAGTACTCAGTGTTGTTATATTTGTCCATTTTTTCTTATTTTCTCTCAGAATCCATTACCATGTCTCTCTACTCTCATGCAAAAAAAAACAAAAAACAAAAGAGATTATCCATTCTCCCATTTTTCTGTGGGAAGAAACTGAGACACTTGACAAGGGTGATTTGTGTGTTTTTTGTTGGCTGATTTTGTTTGTTTTTTCTCTATCAAATAACACCTTTCCTTTCACAAAAAAAAAGCCCAGAGAAACAAAACAAAACAAAATACCACATTGTCCCTCATTTGAAAGATAAGGGTTCAAATAAAGGATTGCAACTTGGGTTCCATAAAGCAGCTCATGACTGGGTGCTTGACTGTCTTCAAGTCAAATAGCTCTAGCAGAGCAAACTCAGAAAGTTCATCTCAGAATTATCATCCATCAAGGTCGGTCTCTTACCAGGCATGGAAGATAATGGCACTATAATAGTGGCAAGTTCATGGGCAGAACTCAGTGGAACATGAACTTCATCACCAGTTTTTAAGTCTTTGCAAAGTGCTTCAGCCTTTCAGTTGACTGGCTTTTTATTCCTTTATATATGTTATTATATTAGTATATAAAGTTTGGGGTTTTTTTAGTAAATAAGTCAAATGTCAGGGACCTGAGTTAATTTCTGTACCTTTATATTCCTTGTTCCCTTATTTTTGCAGTGTTAACAGTGATAGCCAGTATTTTACAATAAGCATTAATTTGCCTAGAGCCCTGGGAGGTATTTTTTGGTCTGCATTACCTAGGGGTGTGTTGGATTGAATTGCTCTGCAGGTTTACTTGCATCAGTAGCAGGCTGGTCTTGATGATCAAACTTGCTGATCTGGCAGTTTAGCAATTTTTATTAAAAAGTGTCATCTTAAAAGATCATTTCTTGCATCTCAGGAATTCCCTTTTAAGTGGAGGAATGCTTTTATATCAACCAGTTCTGCGGACAGCTTCAAGACTGATGCCTACTTTGTCACTGATAGCACACACCACTTTGCTGTGATTGTCTAACATGATTCTTATAATGTAATAGGAACATTTTTCTTGCAGAAAAGTCATAGGGTATTTTGTAAAAAATCACAGCTTAAGATAAATCTACACAATTTCAAGAGATCTTGCTCTTAGCCTCAAAAATCTAACTATTCAAAATACAGCTGTACCTGTTTGGTTTAGCACAAGTAGCTTCAGGATCTCATGAAAAGAAACTTTTAACCTCATATAAATTTTTCATTGTGTCCACTGTGAAAGGTTTTTGATTAAACTTAGTAACTCATATTCTGCTGACATCTGCCATTTAAAAAAAGAAAAAAAGAAAAGAAGAAAAAAAGAAAAGACATTTCTCCTCGTTTTGGCTGGGAGAAAACTTTGTAAAAATGTCAGTCCGTGACCCAATCCTTGTTCCTTTGTGCTTGAAAAGGTTATTGGTTTTCTGAAGCTTGACTAAATACAGGGCTTTAACCTACTAACCTGGATCTCAGCATGGCCTCTGGAAATGGGATGAATGTGGGCTGAGAGAACTGCATGGAAAATGGAGGATTGTATGCTGCCCCACCCTTTGTCTTCATGTGGAGTCCTGTCTGCCCCTTTACCCACACAGTGTGCTCAAAATTCTTGGATAACTTCAGGGGGAGCGATTATCTTGCCTTTTTTTTTTTTCTTTTAATTTTTATTTTCTGAATATTAAGGCGACTTCCTTATTGAAGAGGCAATTGCAGAGGCAATGTCAGACTATTTCAAGACTAGAAAAAAAGACCAAGTCTTACAGTTCTTTTGTAACTGGAATAATGGTGGTTTGCTTCCAGCTTTTTCCATTAAGTTCAGAAAATATTTGGACACATGTAGAGTTGTTTTAGGCAAGACTAGCATCCACCAAACTAATCGTACTTTCAAAAGAAATGATTTAAGGATCCATTGTGCTGCATGGATTCATATGATAGGGTTTATACTGCATGATCTTTGCAGTAACATTCCAGTAAAGACAATCCCTGTCTCAGGGCTCTGACAGGAACTCCAACTCTTTCTCTTTTAAACAGTTGTAAATAATTAAGCACTTTTTGTTATGCTCTAGGTAGTTCAATAATCTTTGTTGCTCAACTGTTTAAGATTGCCGGCGTGTGCCTTTTATTGAGTCACAGAAAGTATCAGTCTTGGATTTTTGCCCTTCTAACCTCAATAATACCATTGTTCTGGGATTATTACATGACAGTATGAAGAGGAAGAAGTTTAAGCTATCTTTGGAAACATAAACCTTGCAAGCTTGTGTGACTTGGATTTTCAGGCTCCTAACTCCTCTCACTAGTTCTAGACTGAAAGCAAACAAACCCTGAAGTTTTCAGAAAACTATTTTCTGCTGCAACTTCTAAAGAACCAAATATATTTTATCAAGTGCAAAGTGAAGAAATGTACCCTACATTACTTACCCATACCCCAAATGTACCTGTTGTTTTTTCCATTAGTTTCAACATTTGTCCAAAGCTGTCTTTTTTTTTTTAAATGCAGATACCTTATCTGCCAGGACAATTATTGTTTCTGATTAAGCTGTGAACAAACTTAACACCCATCACAAGTCTTGATATTATGAGGATTACTAACAGAGTAATTTCTAAATTTCTAATCTTTTAGAAAAATTAGTAGTATCATTAGCATATGTATTTGAGGCCAAAGTCTGAACTTCCTCTGTTCAGATTCTAGATCCTTTAGGACTTTATTTGACATCAACTTAGTCAGCAAGATTTCAGTCAGTACTTCAATAGATCATGTAGAAAGGCAAATCAAAATGATACTTCAGTAGGTCTAAAAGTTTTAAGTAAAAAGTCTACTTGTTTTGATGCATTGGTATAAATAGAAATAGGTTGTCACAGAATCATGTGCTTCTGAATGAAATAATGTTTTCCTTTCCCTTATGTGTGCAAACAAAAGACTTAAAAATACTTTCCAGTTTAAAAAGGTATTCTTGTACTAGTTATTAACTCCATAGACCAAATAACAGTATATGAACATATCTGACTTTTGTCTGAAGGTTCCACGTAGTGTGGTGTTACAATGTTTGTTGAAAATTGTGTGCAAGTGCTTCGAAGAAGTGTGCCTGTAGTGCCTGAAAAATCAACCTCTGCAAATTCAGTATGAGTTGCACCATACTGAACACCAACACACAGCTATTCTGCTATTCCTTCCTCAAGCCTGTGATGTATTCTTCACTGTTTTCCCTCTTGTGATTTCCATGTAAGATCTTACCAAAATGGGATCTGCCCATTTTACCTATTCCAGAATGAAAGGTCTGGTATTTTCACAGCACTTCACCTCCCAGCTGCACATGTTGTGCCACAAAAACACATGCCTCATAAAAGATCTGTTTAGTTTCTCTGGAATATTAAACTGTTTTCTGTATTTTTTGAGACCATGCATTGAATTAATATAGTCAGATACTGGTGAAGCATACATAACTCTGTCAAAAGTATTCAGTGTGCATAGATTAAGAATCTTAATCTGCACATACTTGAACTGTTGGCTGAATCAATTTTAGCAGTATTAAGACAATGTACTGCAATACAGTTTTTGCTTGTGGAAATGGATCCAACGGCTGTCAGTCTGGCATTGTCTTCATGTCCATCTGTATTCTAAAAGTATTATGAATGTGAACTCAAAAACTATTTATCTGGTAAATATCTGGGAATAGTTTACTTTATAAGTGAATGCTGCTTTAGCTTTTGTCTTGGTTAAGATTCAGTTTTCAATGTATTTCCTGGGAACAGAGAAACTCTTTGGAATTCATAGTAGTATAAGCCAAAACTGACAAACAATATGAAAAGTAAGATGTTGCTAATTTTTCCACAACTAGAGAATACTGTGAGGACCTCAGCAACTAGGAGTAGATATTTATAAGTCATCAGGTAGAATGCTTGTGCTGAATAATAACTTATACATATACTTAAAACTGTAGCTGACAGAGTTCTTTCGCTCTTGCTGCTTTACTGTTTTGAGTAGTTTTTTAATGTGTGTAAGCATCTCTGAGACAGAGTAATCATTTTTTTGTAACTGACAACTGTAGGGTAGGTTGAAGCCCTGTCCTATGGAAAAGTGGCCAGACTCCTTTCCCTGCTTGTAGGAGATAGGAGGAGCTATACCTGACCCATGTATTAAGGCCATTTTTTAAAAGGATTTGACATAAAGCTTCCCACCATTGTTGAAATTACTTGGAATGATGAAAGGAACCCTAGTCCAACTGAGTGTACAGGGAAGCTTGAGAGAAAGACCAGTGTCAGACTTGTGGATAAAGTTCTTTGCTTTTATTAAAAATACATATATATATAGAAAATAGACCAGACTTCTTTGAGGTTGAACGAGACATTGCAAAACAAAATTATTAATAATAATAAAAAAATAGTTTCCAGTTAATTGAAGTGTTCAGAAAAAATAGAGGGTTTAGTTGGAAATGTCATTGATAGGTCAATGAAGCACTTTTTTTTTTTTTAGGTCAGAATTGAGAGACTGAACAAAGAACTTTTTCATCTTAAGCAACAAGAGAAAAACAGTGACTTAAAGTGTTAGTTTTGACAGCTCTTTAGCTTCATTTTCTGAGGAGATTGTATTTAATATGATCACGCTTTCTCTTTCTGCTAAAAATTTCTACCCCTTTGTCCAGTGACATTAATCAAAAATCCAAATAGAATTAATTTTTTAGAATCATAGAATCATTACGGTTGCAAAGATCATAATCATAAAGCCCAATCTGAACAATCACCACCACTCAACTAAACAATCTTCTCCATTACCACCATCATCACCTCCTGTTCTTGAAAACCAGCAGCTGGATTAAAAAACAAACAAACAAGCCCCAGACCCACAAAGTATTGCTGTACCTAGGAAAGGGAATGCTAAACTCCTTTGGTGACTTCATGGCATCTAAAGCAAATTCATGCCCTGCCTTTTCTGCCTTGCCCTTTGCCATGGGTTTGTACCATTACTTAACATGGCAAAGCACAGAGTTTTCTTCCTCCTAAGTTCAGATCCCAGTGAAAATGCACCACTCTAGTGGTGTTCTCAGCTAGCTTAGAAGCCTTAAACAGCTTTACATGCACTCTGGTGGCTTTGGAGCACAATGGGAACATGTACCCAAAGGCAGGAGAGAGGTCAAGGAACAGTCCCCAGTGTAGAAGTCACTTTAAGTTGCCATGAGCATGGAAGCATCCAAGCAGCCAGTCTGTTTCCCAGGTGTGTGACTTCAGCCTACCCACGGCCCAGCCTGTTGGTTCTCACTGGTTGAGTTACCCCTGCAGGAGAGTGGGAGCCAGAACTACCACAGTGATGGCACAGGGAACCAGCCTTTACTCATCTTCCCATTCTCTTGCCTGGCTATCTCAGTCTCACTGTGTTTTCTTCAGAGTAAAGTCCAATCGATAGTGGATGTGGGTGCATCTAAAGGCTAAAGTAGCTGTTGTCTCAGTGTATCAAGTTGCATTTCTGTAAAAGTGAAATAAGTTTGTGTAAATGAAATGCATAAGTAATACTTAAGTTGGTGGTATTTCAGTCCCTAGAGATGAACAGAAATATTCAGTTTATTCCTATTCACAGTAATGCTAATGACAACTTTCACATTCATGTCAGCTGAGTATGTTCAAGATCCCTGTGAAGATTAGGAGTCTGAAATAAGCAAAGAACTGCACCAGTGGAGACTTTGTGGATACATGAGAGAAAAATGGCAATAAATATGTAAAACAAAACCAAGACTTAAGGAATTTTTTGATTGAGGGATGTGTGTATGTGAAAGCATCTGATTTATTTGCAAAACTATTGGATTTCAGAGTCATCACTCCATGGTGAACATAGCCATAGCTGGTACTTAAGGAAGTAGGCAAAGAAATTTTCTAAGTTTAGAGAAAAAATATTCAAAATCAGGGAAAGTTCGTAGAATCTTTCATGTAAGAAAAATTACATAATCAACAATGATTGATGGGATGTCTTTTTTAGTCCCAAATTTGCTACAAGTGCGTGCAAATCAGCTCTTATGGTAATAGCCACAGGGAGATACTGTTATGAAGAATACTTCATTACCCATTGACATTTTAACTAGTTTGGACCTGATCCACTAATGGTTTCAAATTACTTACATACCTCACTTTCTAATGTAAATTACAAAAAAAAAAAAAAATAAAAAAAAAAAAATTCTAATCCCCTGCTCAGTTTCTGCTTTATTCACTTGTACCAGAGATCCAAAGGCTGGGAAGGGGAAGAGCCTGTAGCAGGCTAGTGTGTACTGTTTAGAAGAGCGACTTTCCAGTCTGACTCATTGATCTCAAAGGTCTTTTCCAACCTAGTTGATTCTCTGATTCTGTCTTTAAATTAATGTTTCACCATTTTTTAATGAAGTCAAAAAAATTGGCACATTTAGGTGATTGCATGTCTGGGCCTACCCAAAGAACTTCTCTCAGAGGTCGATGGAGCATGTGGGATCCCAGCCTTTCCCCGCCTCGTGCAGAGGGGGGATCTGAATCCTGATTCGCGTTCCTACTTAAGCTGCCTGACCTGTGGAGGGGCTGGCAGGCTGGCACTGCCGCAGCAGGGGGCGGCGGGAGGTGTCTTCCAGGCGCCCTGCACCGAACGCCCGGAGAAGCTGGTCCCGCCTTCTCCTGGCTGCCGGCGTGCGGTGCGGGGTGCGGTGCGCGGTGCAGTACAGGGTGCGGTGCGGGATCCGGTGCGCAGCGCAGTGCAGGGTGCGGGGTGCGATGCGGGATCCGGTGAGCAGCGCAGTGCAGGGTGCGGTATCCGGTGCGCAGTGCAGGGTGCGGTGCGCCGTGCGCGGTGCGGGGCGGTGCGGTGCGCGGTGCGGTGCGGTGCGCGGTGCGGTGCGCGGTGCGGTGCGCGGTGCGGTGCGTGGTGCGGTGCGCGGTGCGGGATGGGCTGGCGCCCCGGCCCGGCTCCACTAGGTGGCAGGATGCCGAAGGGCTCCGCGCTGCTGTCCTGGAGCCCGGGCGGATTTAGCCCTGCCTCTCCGTATTGTCCGAGGACATGATAAAATGCGGACAGTTTCCTGGAGTCCTGCCTGCCCCGCGTTTCTTACTGGTTTTGTCATTAATGAAGTAGAATCGGGAAGGATTCGAGGGAGGTCTGAGACACAAAGGAGCCCGGTGCGGTGGCAGGGTAAGAGGGCACTTGTTGGTTCGGCAATTTACGAGGAAGAATTGCCAAGGCAGAGAGAAATTCTTTATTAAAAGGCAGCGGGTTGTAGCGAAAAACGACGAAATAAAAAGTGCCTGCAAAGTTTGAAAAGAGTTACAGCTGGTTAAATTGTAGCGCAAGCTATAAGTCCGTAGAAAAGTACGTTCGCTTCTTTACAGAGCCAAGTTCAGTGAGCAACGGCTGTGATTAAGAAAGCATGGACTTTTCCATCTGTATTTTTTTAAGTTACAGGAATAAAAGGACACTGGAGTGTGTAAATATCAAAACAAACCGGCAAATAAAATTAAATCCTGTATACAATTAAATCACATGATTTTGGTTTTTTTTCTTGCTTCTTGTCGTCTCTGTCTCTTTCAAGTATGCTTTCTGCTATGCGCCATTAAAGCAGTGATTTTGTTTGTACGGCACACATATAAAGCTTCAGAAACAGCCTTAGTGTTAGATCTGGGTGTTTGAGCTAAACTTACTGAGGATATAACTTTACTTCCCACTCCTTTCGGTTCAGGTACGGACCTGGCAGAGAACTTGAAAAACTGAAGCAAGTGTTCTTTCAAGTGGCTATGATCGCGCTTGGCCCGCACCCTTCCCTGGGCTGCCCGCTCGCCCTCTGCCTTAAGCCCGTGTGCCGCTACTCTCGCCCGCGGGACCGCGCACAGGCGTAGGGGCCGCTGCTCGGGGGGTTCTGGCACTGGGACGCCACCGAGGCCAAACGCCGCTAAAGCCGGGCTCGGCTCCCGCGGGTCTCGGGGGGCTGCAAGCAGGCGCCCTGTGTACTGGGACGGGCTCTGCGGTGAGGAGCTGCTCGGCACGGCGAGGGGGTGTCCACGCCCCGACGGGGCTGTCCTCGCTGCTGTGCTGCCGCTGCCCTGGACCGAGGGCAGAAGGTCCATCTGAAGGGGTGGTCTCCCCACCTCGGCGCTTGGTCAGAAGAGGGGTTTAGTGCTGGGGAGAGGTCGGGAAGCCGGGGCGGGGTGCCTCGGGAAGCTGAGTCGGCAGGTGGAGGTAATGGGCTGGGCGAGTGTCGTTGGGGAGGAGAGGCTGCGGGGGGAGCGGCGGGGCGCGCCCGGTGCGCGGTGCCGGGCGCGAAGGGGAGGCGGGGGAGGAGCGGCGGCGGCGGCAGCGCACGGGCTGGGGCCCCGGCCCGCCCGCCTTTGAACCGGGGCAAAGCAGAGGCGGGGAGAGGGGCCGGGGCAGGAGGCGGACGGTGACATCAGAGCGGCCGGGCGGATAAGGTGGGAGAGCCGCAGGAGCGGAGTGGGCGAGCGAGGCGTTAGCGATTAGCGGCTGCCTCGGGTTCCCCGCTCATCTCGGCTCACCTCAGCTCACCTCACCATGCAGAGGTCTCCCCTGGAGAAGGCGAACATCTTCTCCAAACTTTTCTTCAGGTGGGAGCCCCGGTGCGGCGGGACGCGTGCGGGCGGGGGCAACGGGCCGGGCTGGGCAGCGGCGGGCGAGGAGCTCCGCGGAGAAGGGAACCGAGCACCGGGCACCGAGGAGCTCCGGAAGGGTCTGCGGGGAGAGCGGTGGGAGCCTCGCTTGTTGATCAGATCACTTTTTTGTTGTTGTTGCTGGGGTTTTAGTACCAGGAATGGGCTCTGCCAGGTGTCATAAACCTTTGCTGGACCCGGACAGATGAATTTATGACATAATTTGAGCAACCTTTGGTAATTGCTCAACCAGTTAATCTGTTATTTCGTGTAAACTTTGAGAACACTGTGGGGTGGTAAGGAGCAGAGGGGAAATGGTCTCAGAGCAAGGATTCCTTCTGGCTGGCTCTTTGAGTATTTAGCATTTGCTCAGTGTGCAAGTGTAATATATGATCTTATTGGAAACAGTTCCTTGTAAGCCTTGAAAAAGTTCTCTTACAAGCAAACTTCCTAGTGCCTTTTATTTCTAAAAACTTAGAATAAAAAGAGAAGGAGTCAATAACAGTGCCTGGGCACAATGTTCTTTGTAAGACAATATGGAAACTGAATACGTCGTATGTGACATTGCTAGAAATGACAGTGTGAACGGGAAAGAGCAAATAATCTTTTGGGCATTGGCCCTCACAGCACTGGTTTTACCAGAGTTTTACCCTCTTCTGTTACTGAAGGGTCTTTTGCATGGCAAGGAAGGGCAGGAGGAAATCTTGTGTAAGATGTAAACATGATGACTGAAATGAGAGCACATGGTGTAAAACTGTATCACTCTCATGAGGTCTCTGCCTTAAAAACTTAGGGCTTTTAGCCCACTTTTATATCCTTTTGGGATAGCTTTCAGCAGGTTGGTCTGTATGGTTTTTAAAGTTTCTTAATTGAAGGGAGTGTGTATGAGTCACTGTTTGCCTGTCCCCCCTGCTTTGGCTCATTTTAGCCAGATAGGATAGAAGAGAATGATCCCAAATATAACCTGTTCCTAAAGTTTAACAAGCATCCAGGTAAAAGTAGAGATCCTACAGGTTTTCTCCAATGGTGCTGCAGTGGGCAAGAAGCCATGCTTTCTGCCAAATACTGTTGGAACCAGAGAGTATGCATGACAGGAGTGAAAGCAATTAAAATTCTCCATAAATGATACTTCAGTCGGTGCTCCTGTCAAGTATAAGACAGAAATCTGTAGGAAATAAGTCCGTCTTTTAATTAAATTAATTTCTTGAGGGGCCACTTGCTCTATATAATTTTATTTATTTATAAACTTCTATAAATTTATCATCCTAGAACCTGGGGTGTTGAAGGTGTGAAGAAAAAAAAACCCAATAAGATAAAGCAAATATATTTCTGATTCCTACCACAGTGAAAGTTTCCATGTCTGAAACCAAATGTAGTTCCTGCTCATTAAGTACATAATTAACCATCCTGAGTCCTGAGCTCATCTTTTAAATCACAGTCTGTAAGTAAAGTGAATGGTGTTTTAATCATGTTTCTCATTCATGATGCATTATACTGTACCAGATATTGGTCAGGTGACTGTAACTAAAGTGATAATAATAAAGTATATGAAGTTAAGGAGATGCTCATGATGAATATTAACTAGGAAAAAAAGGTGTATACAAAGAGATTGCTTTTTTTCAATGATAATGAAATAGTTGCTATCAAGTACAACACAATATATGTTTCAGTGAAGTAACTTTTATAAGAGTCTGCAATGCACTTGTGTGAAGTACCAATCTGAATAATGCGATAAGTTGAAGATCATGTTAGCAGAAATGATGTTAAAGTATTAGCTATGATTATTCAGGAAATCTTGCTGATAAATATATTACTATTTAATGTACAAGTTGTTATCAGCTATAGGTGTGTAAACCTATTGGCGAGGTTTTATTGCTTCATAATCTATCCTGTTTGGGTGGGAGAGATAGGTTTAACAGGTTAAAGTCAGAATGTAGCTCCCTGATTATAACTGAATAGTTTATACATGTTTCAATATTGTTTGGACCTTTTTTCTTAATTCTTTATGCAAAAAAAAAAAAGTGAGGAAATGTTTTGGTATACAAAGAGTAGTATCTTATAGAAGGTGTTACCTTTTTGTTGTATTAGTGATAGTGATACTACTGGGGCAAAAAAAAAAAGAAAGAAAATTTCTAGGAGTGGTCATGATAGAAAGTATTTAAAATTAGAAATTAACTTTCATCCTAAATTTTAAACAATTTTGGTTTAAAAACTGAGCTTTGGTGGATAAGAAACAAAGTGTGAAAACAAGTGGTTTGACATCTGTTAGGGCGACACTTAGAAAATACTAAATACTTAGAGTTTGAGGTTTCAGAGATTGTTTTGTGTTTTGTTGTATTTTCCTTATTACATTTTCAGAGTTGATTTCTTGTTCCCAGCCACATGCAAAACATTCTTTCTGTTCATTGGCAACTTTTTACCTTGCTTAAAGGAAACAGAGTTTTATGCCAAAGCAGTCAGATCATGGTATGCTTAGCTTCATATTCATCATGAAACTTCACTTTTGTTTTTATAGCCAATACTTATTTTCCTTTGGAATTTTGGGGTTTTGCAGGGTCAAGGCCCTATCTTCTGTCACAAACAATATCAAACTACTTTGCAATCACCTAGTTTTTATTGAAAATTAACTGAGATCAGGAAGTCTTGCTAATTAATCAATTTTTATCTGAGAACTGGCACGCAGAGTTATTTCTGGAGTTTCAGAAATGGCTGCAGCTGTGGGACAATTCTGACTTTATTACTTTTCTTTTACATGCAACTTTAGATATTAAAATACAAGTTTTCAAAAAGTAATCTTTGTGCTCATGTGCAACTCTTTAAGCGTATACTTTTGCTTTGGTACCTATCAATCATGACAACTCTTAGCAAGACCTAGTACTTCAGTGCCTGATTCATTATTAAATCCAAATGAGAAATACAAACTAACCCAGTTTTTTTGTCAAGTCTTCTCATGGATTCAGTCAATCAGATCTGCTCTAGTTGCTTCTTGCTTTCTAAACCAGAGAAAAAGAAATCTATGCATTTATATAAAAACTGTCCAGTGGTTCCTAGAACAATTTAGTCAGTAAGGGATAAATGCTGGATTCATTCTTCTGCCCTGTGTGTGTTGTGAGGGCTAGGAAAAGGAATTCAGTTCTATACCTTACCTCTTCTAGGAAGCAGGACCAAGTGTTACTAGTGTGTGGCAGTGAAGGTGTTTTAATTCTCTATCTTTGGCTCAGCTACTTTTTAGAGCATAAATAAAGAGTGAATCTGTACTCTTCAAAATAAAAAACTTCTTTGAAAGTCCTAATTCCTTGTGTGAGACTTCTTAAGAAGTCTGCTAATAATCTTTAAGGTGGGTAAGACAATTCAGGACTTGAGTACTTAGGCCATACACTACAGTAATGTTATTCTGTCACTCTTTCTAGCTTAATTCAGTCATAATTTCAAGTTAAAGAGTGCCTTGTACAAGATAGTTTCTGGTTTGAAAAGGCATATTAATGATAATTAAATTGATTCCCTTCAGAGAAATGAACTAAAGCCAGACCTTCCCTGGGCAGTCCCTGCTCTGTTCTTGAACTGCATATCTTAGAATTCTAGGCCAACAACTTCCTTAGGATTTTCATTCTTGAATTGAAAAATCTTGTGGGTTTTTTGCAAAGTTTGGGATTTAATGCATACATTTTTACTCAAAGTTTCTCCTGAAACTATCTTGAGTTCCTAAAAGTCCCTGATTTTGTATAGGAAGCTTAAAGGACTAATTCATGCCTCTACATTTCACTCTGGAGGGCAGGTGTCTGGAAATTGTAATAAGCTTCCCTTATCAATACTTAGCTATAACACTTTGATCATCTTCCCCCTTTGAAAAAGGAGCCTCTGTGTACAGTAGCAGGTGAATGACACGGTGTTATGCCTCAGTTTCTGGGGCAGTTAGCTTAGACACTTACACAAGACAATTTTTCTGTAGTATACTCTTAGGGCCTTGTATGTATCTAGCCCTGATGAGCTGCCTTTCACTGATCCCAGGCAATCATAAATGATGGCTGTTAGTGATAAGCAAGCACAGATGCAGCTGCAGCACGGATTCTGGCCCTGTGAGGCTGCCTGATCATTCTTCTGTTGCCCCAAGTGGTCCTTGGAGACCTGCTGGTCTGCCAGTACTTCAGATCTGTCTAAACCAGCAAGGTGTCAGCTTCTGAAAGTCAGATGGGTCAAAGATGTGCATGCAAGTCTTGGATTCCTTCTGAAAATTTGACTTCTACTGCTGTTTCCAAGGTAAAATATGAAACTTGAAGTGAACTGGAGGAAGGATGCAGAGTCTCCTACACTTCAAGTACAGGGGAATACTTTCTTTAACCATAAGGCTAAATTGTGTCTTTGGCTCAGCCTGATACTGCATCTTTGGTCTAATGACCAAAAATGCAAACCTTATGTAGCACAGGGACCTTCTCTGACTGCTTTGTAACTCTAAAGCAGAGATGCCTAGATCAAGTTGCATCTGACTTCTGAAATATATTTAAAGTCTGTTTTCTTCCTGCAAGAGGAAGACTTACTATCTTGATATTAAAACTAAATTATCAAGCATTTGAAATATTTGCAGACCTGTCTGTACCTTGTTATTTTCTACATGCTTATTTGATTTTGGTGAGATAGAAAGTAATTTGTCAAAATCCTTGATTTTTTTTAAATACTGTAGGCAATGACATGGTTAGTAGATTTATTATCTATATTATAGAGGCTTCTAAATGCACTGACAGAAATCCTTTGCACTAAGCAAAATATCTGATAAAGCATTGTTTTGAAGATCTTGAAGTCTAAGTAGATGTCACAAAGATGGGTTAAAAAGAAGTTTCCTTACTAGTTTTGTAGAGGAGAAAGTGGAGTGTACAAGGGTTGTGATTTGTCCTAGGAGCATGTGGTGGAGTCAGTGCAATCTGCCTGGGATCTCCTATCCAGAACTTTGATTACACAAGAGTATTTCTGGTGTGACTGGGTTATTTCAGAATATTTCTGCAGTGAACAATTATTACCTCTTTCATGCTTAAGAATCTAAGTCTCCTAATATCTACATTTTTGGATATGCTAAGTTTCAAAGTGGTAAGAATAGTGTGACTTATTGCAAGAGGTTTCTGCAGGTTGCAGATATCTTGGTTTATGTTTTTTCTTTCACCCACCCCCCAGCTTTGCAGCATATGTGTTTAGGTATAGTTGTGGAGGCAGGATGGTGCCAACTTGACATCCAGGTAATAATGTGTCACATTATGTCCTCTGAAATAGTTAAAGTTAAAGGTGAAAATTAACTAGTGTTTAAGGAGACATATTGAAACACATTGCCAGATGTGTACTTGTAGATGCAGTTCAACCTGCTTCCATGAGACTAGGGGTACACCTAGGTGAGACAAGCAAGAACTCAGAGGCTGTTTGTGTCAGTCCCTCTCTCATAAGCAAAAGGATCTGCATGAGCATTTTCAGTCAGCAAGTAGCTAATCCAAGGCTGCATTGTCATGAAACTCCCCTAACTACAAGAGAATAAATAGGCATTTAAGACATGTTTGGAAAACAGCATTGTTTTTCAATTTAAACCACAAGCTTTGTGCCTTTCAGATATGGGTAGGCATCCTTCTTTCAGGAGAAGATAGGTAGGAAGGGGGAATTGATCCTGAAAGGCAGTGTTTGGGGTGGGCTGTTGCAATACAAATGTCTTGATTCCATGGGCAAGGTTGTGCCTTAGGAGAAAATCCTAAGTGACAGCTGGTAAAGGTACTTGGTTTTAGGTAGATTCCCATATTTTAATATTGTTATTTACCCTTTATTTTCTCCCCAGACTTTTAAAAGAATGTGATTTTTTTTTATTGGAGTCATTCTGATATCTCACTTTAGCTTTCACCTTAACTCTTTTTAAAGTTAATCTGTAAGTTCTGGAATGCTTTTATTTCTCTATAGGTGATAAAAACAAAGAAAACAAAACCACAAAGGTCCCCCCCAATGTTGCTTTGCTCAAAACCTGACTGTTTTGGAAATCAAAAGATATGAAGCATTTTCTTATTAATTTGCAAGGATCATGCTGAAGACTAGCATCATAAAATACCAGGATACAGAGAAAATGGCAAAGAGCAAGCAGTAAGAGAAGCGGCGCCTAATTCAAGGGTGATTCCATATTATTGTGATGGTAATTTACATTTTGACACTTGGTATTAAAATTAAATGAAATGCAACTGTGTTCACCTGTTTATTTATACCTGACCACATATCAGTCATTTGGGTTGGAACAAATTATAGTTTTGGAAAGGGTCATTGCACCTGATGTGCAACTCTATGTTATTTTTTTATGAAACATATCTTAAAAAATTCATGACTAACAAAGTGAAGTGCTAAATTGGGTGGAATGTGTTGCTATCACTTAGTGACACATCTGGAATATTTAAAAATTCAATTAAATCATGAATAGCACTGCTCTGCAACAGTTTTGCTGATGCAAACTCTCTGTAATATTCCTTGTTCTTTCAAAGGACCAGGAGAAAAGAAAGCTTTCTCTTATTCTTGCTGAGGGATATATAATTGAGAAAAAGAACGAAAATTAAGGAACATCCTCTCCTAGTCTGTCTAACTGTAGGTATATGCTGAAACAGCCTTGTTCATAGCACATCATCACCACTGTTATTTTGTTAGCTTTGTTAAGGAAATATTTGAAGCACGTCTTACACTTGAATTTGGTACCTAAACAACTGACAGTTTGCAATACAATTAATATATTCTGTCCTTCCATCTTGCACAACCTATCCCCTGATGTGCTGTTTTCTCTCAAATATCTGTCAGTACTTCTGAAAACTGAAATATTTTGATTACCTTACTAATTGTAAGGAAAAACATACTGAATTTCTGCTAAAAATCATTTAGCAGTTAGATAATTTGAATAAGTATCACTTCACAAAAACTGGCCATAAAAGAAAAGACTTCTCCAAGAATTGCTGTGGCATAATCCTAATTAAGATTTGATATTAAAATCCTGGGGTTTCAGCAGAACATTGATTAGTCTTAAAATGGTGCTGCTCACAGCTAGTGGCAGAGTCAATAATATTGCAGCTAAATACTTCCCATGTCAAATAACACCTCATGGGGAAGAACTGTTTATTAGTGAAGAAATTAAAATCTTAATTTTTGTGATTGTGGGGAAAACAATAACAACAACAACCTGGAAATCAGTAGGGTCTGCTTTTACCTTTGTTGAAACCCTGCAATAATTATATTTAAATATTAAACTTATATTTTGTTTTGTTTATAAAGGGGGAAATGCTAAAGTTAATATTGTTTTGAGAATATACAATGTGCTATCTCAGTAGGTTAATATTCAAAACAAAATAACTGCAACTCTGCTCTGTTGAGGGTGACCAAGGGGCAGGGGGCAGGAATAAGGCAGTTGTGCTCCTTGGGCATGCTGACTTGTCCCATCTGTTAGCAAGGATCACAGAAAGCCAGGGTCACCTTTTACAGCTGCATTACAGCTGCAGGATGTTCAGAGAAGACAGCTGGTGGTGCAGACACTCCTGGAGAAGCACTTTTGGGTGTAGTAGGGCCACTTCCAGTATGAAGTAAGCAACAATTTACAATTTGCTGCTGCTGCAATGATGGATATCTTTTGTGGGAGGATGGGAGTGCAGAGCCTCTGATGCAGTCTGGTCAGAGGAACTCTTTGGGACTTTCTGAGATCTACATGGTACCTCAGCCTTATCTTGCAGCTGGTAAGAATTCATGGCTCTACAAACACCTAGTAAAACTTAAGCTCCAAAGCATCATAATTACAGCTTGATTATGTTCCTTCCTCCCTGCCCTACCTCCCCCTTAATTGTTAGGAGGAAGGATAAGTTAAAGCCAGAGGCACTATTCTTGATCTCTCCATTGAATTTCAGGTCCAGTTCCTTAGGAGCTGCAGTCACTATGCTTAACTATATTTTGCACAGGTATTAATGCTTTGTAGAGGGGAGTGAAGGCATGGCCACCTCTGCACTGCTCAGGAGGTGTTGCTCTGTTGTGCACAGAGCACCTGTTGAAATGGCAGCGGTCTGATCAGTGACCCCTGTAGAAGAGCTGCTCTGTTTTGCTGCTCTTGGGTAGCCCAGCACCACTGTTCTGTCTCAGCAAACTGTGCTTCTTGATCTGGATAGCCTGATGGAGCTAGGGTATTCCTGTGCTCAGGAAGGAGATCTGGGCAGTTGGCTTAGCAACACAGATGCTCCTTCTGTCTTCAGTGACATGCAAAGCAGCCTTAAGGGAGAGTCAAATCCTATTGACAAATTGTTAATACTCTCCGGAAAGCCAAAGACATCTGTCCTATTGGTACAAATTGCTTGAGTGGGATGAGTCTGAACATGCTGTAGAAAGCAATAACTGTAATAAGAAACCTGTTAACTACTCTTTTAATAAAAGACAAAGAAATGGTCATTAGAAATTTACCAAACAGTACGTTATATATATGATATTTACATATAAAATGCATAATGTATGTTTTACTATGGGCAGTAGATAATAGATATGGAACTTGCCTTCTTTTTTCCTTTCCTACTCTGCATCCTTTAAACTTGTTCCCTGATGGATTTCATGCATGTGTACCCATAATAACATTCCTAGTTTGTGGCAAAACTCTCACAGCACTACAGGTTTCTCTGTGAAGGGGTTCATTAAATGCCAGCCGGTAATCCGATGGCATTTGCTAACATAATGCTGTAAAGCCAATCTGTTTCCCTTCCTTCTTGCTCTCTTCCTTTCAGAATAAATTTCTCTCTCTCAACAACATCAGGAAAAACCTCAGCATTAATGTTGACAAGTTGTTTCCATTAAGCCAAAAAAATAGCTCTGACTATGTCACCTAGTGTTATGGAAACATGGATAACTACAGATTATATTGCCAGTTAAAATAAATTCATGGTCATTTTGCATTTCAAATCTTTGCAAAGAATCTAGAACATAATTGCTATAGGAATGCTATAGAAAACTGGAAAAAAAAAGTTTTTGTTAGATATTTAAGTGTTTAGGTCTAGTATATATATTTAGATCTAGTATATTCCTTTTAATAAAATGCAAACTATCTCCTGCAGTTCCTGACAGCACAACTCAAGCAGCCGTTGAAAATCCACCTTGAGACAAACATCACACATCAGGCCAACTCCTGCCACAATTACCACTCCAACCTGAAGCCACCTGGCACAGTGCACAGGTTGGCCAGATGCAGTTAGGGTGGTAGTTCCAAGCAAGGCCAGGGCAGCTGGGAGAAGAACATCTCTGTGCAAGCCCTGCCAGCAGCTTGCAGTAGGAGCCTGGCTGCAGACTAGGAGGTCCCCAGGGGAAGGTGTCAGCACTGCTCATTTAGCTGGCTGGAGGAGTTTATCTCGCACAGGTGCAGCTACCACAATGAGCAGTGAGATGAGGATGAGGACTGCCTAAATCTGTATCAAATACTGACTTGGGAGAGGAGGGGAGTTTAGGGACCACATAGTTTTGATGGCAATGATAAATGCACCTGGTTAACACAGAATTAAACACAGCTTAAAATGTGAGACATTTCTAGAAGTACAGTAGATCTGCTAAGTGTGCTGCCTTCTCCTAATGATGATACAACCACTCAGCTCTCTTTCTAAATGCAGTCGCATTTTGTTACTTTAGGCTGTGGCAAAATGCCAGGGTAAGTGTTAATCAAAACTATAAATAAAATCAAATATGTGGAGGGAAACAATATAATAAAAACTGTTTTCTCAAAACATACAAAGTGAAACTGTAAAGTGCTTATCTTTTGTCGGGTTGGGAATTGCTTATTGCAGTCTCAAAGCATTTTTAGGGGGCTCAGGAAGGTTATTACTTAGCTACAGTGTTGTGAATTAAAGACGTTGCCTAGGAAGTACTGTTACTTCCTTGCATTAGGTGCAATAGTGGTTTTATGTCCCATAATTTGTATTCATTCTGTCATTACTGAAATACCTATGTATACGGGACGTCGGTGAAGCTGAGAACAGGAACTCATGAGAGTTTCTGTTCCTGAATGTCAAGGATTAGCCAGTTCTCCTCAAGATGTGCACAAAGCCAATAGCAGCTGCCCTTTCTGTCTTCAGGAGCTGGCAAAATACAAATCAGTACCTGATATAGCATTTGCAGTAGCCATGAAAGACTCTGTATAACACATAAGTGATACATGAAATTCAAGATTTTTCTTCTATTCCATTTTATCCCTGAAAATTATTGGCCTCTATTTCCAATAGCTGTAAAGTTTATGGATGTTTAATCGTCTCCAAATGGTAAAATGAGAGTTCAGTGACTCTACAAAGTGGACTTTCCTAGCTCCCTTCCTATAATGTACCATGAATCACTTGTTATTTCTCAGCTACAGTGGTGTGAAAGACTGAGCTAAAAGCCATATGATTCATCTGAAACCATACTATTATTGCAGAAATTAAGGATACTCCTTCAATTTCTTAGTGCATATTTTCTTTGCAGTGGGTGTGCTATAACCATGCACTTGGGAAATATCTTGGTGCTTTACTGACTTATGGGGATTATAAACTGGTGTCTCATGCAATTCATAACTTCATTAAAGTAAATTTTCAAGTGTGCATGTGTGTGCACACAGTTGCATACAAGTAGTCTTCATCCGTAGTGTTAAGGGCTTTTTGTGCTTTTGTAGTGTTCAATGATGTTCCTTTCCCTTTGTATCAACTTCTTTGCACCTTCATAGGCTGCAATTGAGAATGTGGATTACTTTGTGTGTATGACATATGTTCTTACAGGCATACAGGTAAGCATATCCAATAAGCTGTTCATATTTTCTGAGTGACTGTGGGAAACATTGTTGCATATATTTTGTGGGTTTTTAGCTGTTGTCTAGAAAAACAGTTTAAAAGAAAAATTTTAAAGTGATTGAAGTTTTGCAGAATTTTATCATAATCATGAATCATGCCGGTTTTTTACAAACTCTGGTTTACACGTGGAAGTACAATGGCAATCAACCACAAGCTACTTCTTTTGCAGGAACTTCATTTTTTTAAGTAAATACTTTTTATTGATGACAGTAAAGCAGAAGTTCAAGTGGTTTCAAAATACACCAGTTCTTATGTTTTGATCTAGTCCTTTGCTTTCAAAAAGATTTCTGAACAGAATCTGGTGAAAAATTTTGTCGAAGTTGATCCTTGGGGATTTAGAGGTCTTTTTGGAGCTGAATAGTTTGATAAAATTAGTCATAGTGTATAAAGGTTTTCTCTACAGAGTAGCTATTCAGAGTAGTCTTTTCCTGCTTTGTTTAGTTTCAGACTGCCCTTTAAATTGCAAAATTTTAAACATGACATTTGAAAAAACAAATGCAAAATACATGTATATAATGGACACAATGAAGTTCTTATGAGGAGTCCTGTGCAAGATTTGTGTTGTTAAGTACATATTGCAATGTAGGATGTCATAGAATCATAGAATGATTTGTGTTGGAAGGGATCTTAAAGATCGCTGGGTTCCAACCCCCCTGCCACAGGCAGGGACACTTTCCAGCAAACCAGGTTTCTCCAAGCTGCATTTAACCTGGCCTTGAACACTGCCAGGGATGCAGCATCCCCAGCTTCTCTAGGCAACCTGTTCCAGTGTCTGGCTATCCTCAGTGTTTCTTCCTAATATCTGATCTAAACTTGTTCTCTTTCAGTTTAAAGCCATTCCCCCTTATCCTGTCATTACATGCCCTTGTGAAAAGTTCCTCTCCAGCTCTACTAGAGACCCCCTTTAGGTACTGGAAGGCTGCTCTAAGATTTCCCTGGAGCAATCTCTTCTCCAGGCTGAACAACTCCAATTCTCTAAAATTTTCTTCATAGGGAGATGTGCTCCATCCTTCTAATCCTTTGTGGCCTCCTCTGGACTCACTCCAACACCTTCCTGTCCTTCCTGTGCTGAGGACCCCAGAGCTGGCCACAGTACTCTAGGTGGGGTTTCCCCAGAGCAGAGCAGATAGAAATGAAACTTACATGTCCACTTTACTATAGTTCTGATTTATTATTTATTTACATGGACATAGCATATTTGGAAATACAGTACAAAGGTTTCAATCCCCTGTTCATTTGCCTCCTGCTGACTTGGTAGGAAGTTTGGGGCACAATCCCAGACCAAAACTTATAAAATGTAGGAATTTCACAATTATTCTTTTAATATTATATTTGTCAATATAGTTTTATAAATATAGTGCAGGGCTGCACTATATTGTGTCATATATGTGTGTGTATGTGAGTGCATGTGCACTTAGAAATACTTGGATGCTGTAGACAAATTATTCAGGGTGAGACAAAGCAACTCCAGAATTAATGCTCAATTTTTTTTTTTATTTCTAACATTGTTATTTTTAATATTTGCTTAGATGGACAAACCCAATTTTGAAAAAGGGTTACAGACGACGGTTGGAGCTGTCAGATATTTATCAAATCCCTTCTGCAGACTCTGCTGATAATCTTTCTGAAAAACTGGAAAGGTATGAAAGGTTAAATAAATTTGTTTCAGAAATCACACTGCAACTTCCATTACACAGCTTTAGGATGAAATGTTTAAATAGCATTGGGTGCAAACTAATTGAAAACAGTTGTTGTACTTTGGACATGACTGGGATCCCTGGTGCAGATGTACTACTTAAGCGGTCTAAATTTCTATTTACAGGTACCTGTGATACCTGCCACTGATCGCAGAATCACAGAATATGCTGAGTTAGAAGGGACTTAACAGGATCATCAAGTCCAAATCTTCGCCCTAAAGAGTACATCCCCAAGAATCACACCATGTGCCCAAGAGCAGTGTCTAAACACCTCTTGAACTATGTCAGGCTTGGTGCTGTCACCACTTCCCTGGAGAGCCTGCTCCAGTGCCCGACCACCTTCTTGGTGAAGAACCTTTTCATAATACCTAACCTAAACCTAGCTTGACTCAGCTTCATGCTGTTTCCTCAAGTCCTGTCACTGGAGAGTCCTGTCATGAGAGAGAAGAGATCCGTGCCTTCCCCTCATGAGGAAGCTGTAACTGCAGTGAGGTCTCCCCTCAGCCTCCTCCAGGCTGAACAGACCAAGTGACCTCAGCCACTCCTCATATGGCTTCCCCTCAAGGCCCTTCACCATCCTTGTTGCCCTCTCTCGTATCTTTCTGATACTGTGGCACTCAAACCCGCCCAGAATATTCAAAGTGAGGTTGCAGGAGTGCAGAGTAGGGCTGGGCAATCCCCTCCCTTGCCCGGCTGGCCATGTTGTGCCTGATGCACCCCGGGACAGGGTTGGCCCTCCTGGCTGCCAGGCCACTGCTGGCTCACATTCAACTGGCCATCAACCAGGACCCACAGGTCTCTTTCTGCAGTGCTGCTTTCCAGCATCTCATTCCCAAGAGTGTCTGTACATCCAGAGCTGCCCCATCCCACGTGCAGAATCTGGTCAAATCTTACCTTTGTTAAAATTCATATAATTGTTGATTTCCCAGTCCTCTAGCTTGTTAAGGTCTCTCTGCAGGGCCTTCCTGCCCTCAAAAGAGTCAGAAGCTCCTCCCAGTTTTGTATCATCTGCAAACTTGCTCAGTGTCCCTTCCTGTACAATGTCCAAGTCATTTATGAGGATGTTGAAGAGCACAGGGCCAAGGATGGAGCCTGTGGAACCCCACCAGTGCCAGATCACCAGTCTGATGTCACCCCAGTCACTGTAACCCTTTGTGCCCAGCTCATGAGCCAGTTGCTCACCCATCACATGGGGTGTTTATCCAGCTGAGTGCTGGACATTTTGTCCAGAAGGATCCTGTGACAGGCAGTATCAAAAGCTGTGCTGAAATCCAAAGGGATTACATCAACTGGCTTCCCTTGGTCAGCTGGGTGGGTTTCCTTGTCATAAAAGGAAATCAGGTTTCCACTCATGAAGCCGTGCTGGCTGTAACAAATGACTACGTTGTCTTTCAGGTGTTTTTCAATACCTCCCAGAATAATCTCCTCCACAGTTTTGCTGGGCACTGAAGTGAGACTGACAAGCCTCTGTTTTCTGGGGTCTTTCTTCTTGCCCTTCTTGAAAACTGGAACAGTGTTTTCCAATCAGCTGGGACCTCACCAGACCCCCAAGACTGCTCAGAAATCATTGTGAGAGGTTTTGCAATGACACCAGCAGCTCTTTGAGGATTCTTGGATGAATCCCATTAGGCACCATAGATTTGTAAAGATCCAGCTGGAGCAGCAGAACCTGCACAATTTCAGGGTGATGAGGGAAACTAGACTCAGAGTTTAAATGTTAGTTCCCTGAAAAATGAGACAGCAGAAATGCTGTTCTTTCTTCCCAAAATAACTTTGTAAAACCTTGATTTATTTTTTCTTAATGAAGTAACATTCTTAATTTCCTTTGATACCACTGTTGACAGACTAATTGTTTCTGCAGAAATCATATTCTGACTTTCCTCATTTAGGTTTCCAGTCTTCTTTATCCAATTTCAGTGGGCCCTAATTTAGAAATTGTGCTGCGCTTGTGACTAACTCTTACAACAGAGGTGCCTAAATCCATTCCCTCTCCACCACCTGATGTACCAGGCAGCTTACATGTAGCTTTCACTGATGTACCAGGGCAGCTTACCATCTACACTGTTGTGCCAATCCAGTCAATTTTAATTGCAGTGTGACATAAGTTTTCCAAACCAGTGGAATTTATTGAGAACATTGGTATGCTTAATATGTTTTGATAGCTTATAAATGAAATATGCTGGTTATCTAATATTCAATTAAAAAATTGAGAAAATAGTTAGTTGAAGTTAGTCTCAGGAGTGCTTTAATCTTTGAATTGGATTTTGCCAAAACGTATGTTCTCTTTATACAGCATTGCTTCTGGCCTACAATTTCTTATTGAAAAGAAAGTTATTGTCCCAGCAACAAGGTTTAAAATAGTACTGTGCAGTGGAAAAGTCACATTTTTGATGCTTTGTTGGTGCTTTCTTTTTTGCAGACTGGAAGAGCTCCAAAACGTTTATTTGCCTATTATTGTACTCTGGTTTTAAGTACAGCAGGTTTCTTTAAAACATACAATGTGACCTTTTCATGAAATAATTCCCTGCAGGGTGATGTATGACCAAGTACTTAAAACTACCAAAAATGTGGCTGAACTAGGTTTGAGCTTTTATTGATCTATCAAGTCCATGAAGGCCAGATTCTTGGGGTCTCTGCACAGCTTTCTTTCATTAGCCACCTTAGCTAAATCTCCTTGGATATACTTGACTTAATTGAAGTATGTCACAGCCAATGTATTTGCTCATACAATTTAATGGTTCTGGTTTTGCTTTCTTTTCAGAGAGTGGGACAGAGAGCTGGCAACTTCAGAGAAGAAACCCAAACTTATTAATGCTCTTCGACGATGTTTTTTCTGGAAATTTATGTTCTATGGAATAATTTTATATTTAGGGGTAAGAATTGTTCTCCTCAGGAAGTTTTAGTGTTCCTTAAATATATCCAGGTTTTAGGGACTGCTAAATTAATACAGAATATTGTGAATAGCTACAGATTTTTCCTCTGTGTGTTGCTTACCAAGGTAAATACAGAGATGTATTCAGGGGCTTTCATTAAAAAAAATCTTAATACCTTTTGAACATACACATTAATAGTTTTTAAATGTTTCTAGTGATGTTAGTGATCCCAAGTGTGTGATCACACACTTTTCAGGTGAAAACCTGAACTGATTACGTTTATCACCTAACATGTTAGGTAGGATTACCTTTACTTACCAAATGCCACCTGTTTGTTTGACAATCCTATCACTGGGGTTAAGAGACATGAAAATAATATATTGCTAATGCTGTCTCACTAGGTATGCTGTGTAGCCAGACTGTAAATCTGAAAATTGCTGTTAACCAATATGCAAATTAAGTATCTGTTTTACTTACAAATTTCTGTGATTTAGTAGTAAAAAAGAGTGTATCACCTCTGTAAGGAGGGGTAGCCAATCTTGGGCTGAAAGGGTGTTGTGAGGTTATGTAGGGAGAAAATAAGAAGGGTTAAACCAAATTGTAGCTACATTTGACTATTGCAGTTAAAGATAGCCAAAAAAAAAAAGTTTCTATAAAGACATTAGTAGCAAAAGGAAGGCTAAGGAGAGTTTCCATTCTTTTCTGGATGCAGGGGGTATTATAGTGTCAGGAGGCTACCCTTTAGGTACTGGACCCTAAATTGTCTCTGTCCAGGTAGAGCAGTTAGCTATCTAGGACAGGGCCTTACCACTCTCTTGGGAATGGTGTGAAGAACAACACAGACTCTCTTGTGGAGTTGAACAGGAGAATTTTCCCCCCTTTATTACCTTTGATCTTTTTTTATAGACCGATACGTGAAAGTACAGAAAAGAAAACTCTTATTGTTTAGTAAACTAACACATCACCATCATTGGTCAGTGGGGAACACCACTCCTCGACCTTCTCTTGCAAGAAAACAAGAAACAGACAAACAGCACCTACAAGGCTGTTTTCTATCTCTGAGGATTGTTTTAATTCCTCCTTATGTTTTCCCAGGCCACTTTCTCAGGCAAGACTGAGAAAGTTATGCAGCCTGCTATTCCACAGGCACTGTGCTTCCTGCTTCATAGTTAGCATCCATAGGGCCTCTTGCTATGTAAGGAGCTACATGATAACTCTCTACTCCTTCATCACCTTTGTCAGCTCTTCTCTGGGATGTCACCTTGTGTTTGCAGACCCCTACTCAATCAAGTCTTTTATGTGTTCCTGTGATCTCATTACTGCCTTTAGATTTTAAACTTTTTTTACTCACCAAGCCAGCAACTCCTTATTAATGGTAAGTTTGTATTTATAAAACCCCATTGACAATAAAACAGTTCTACAAAAGTAGCTGACCATGGACTGTAGTAGCTATTCCTGCAGAGTCTGCCATCAGAACCTTTGCACTAGTGCATTCCTGTTAAAAGTTAAGCAGTGTCTGAGCGATCTTGCAGGCAGTCTTGAGGATAACAGAGGATAATACTCTTTCCCAAAGTTCAGGCAATGTGTGGATGCACAGGGTTGATTTCTCCTTGTGCACTTTTTAAATTGAGTTCAATTTTAGATAGAGTGAGGACAGAGGAAGACTGCAGGATTTTTCACTCATACTCTTTGGTTGTGTGTATGGGGTTTTTTTTAAATTTCTTTTAGAAATCACAGATGCGTGCAATTAAACACAGTAAATGAATCTGCACTTTCCACAATGAACATGGAAAGATTAAATCTTAGTTTAAATTCTTGATTCTATTATCATTAGTGTTCATTTTATTTAAAGCTGCTTTGCTGTATTGAAAGAGGAATTGTAAAAACACCAAATTGCTCCTGAAGCTGCTGGTGTTCTTTGCAGGCTTGCTCAACGGAAATTAATGGGAGCTTTGCCATAAATTTGAAAGGGGACAGGATGTTGTGCCGTACTGGCATAGGTGTAACCAAGTTGTGTGTTCTTTTGAACTTCATTTTCCTTTCAGCTTTTTGCTTGTCTAATCTCTGAGCTGTTTTCATGGCATCTTTCTTGGACTGTGGTTTAAACTGTGCTGACATCCCTGCTGTTTGTATAGATGTCCTTTCAGCTGGCAACACAGCTTTGCTCTCATTAAGTCTAGCCTTTTTTCCATCTCTTCCCTCATCCCTGATGCGCTGTAGGTAATGATGTTATTGCAGGGTGGACACTTTTGCTCTGACCCCCTAGAGTACTACAACTCCCCCTCATAAATAGTGTTATGTTAGGCACGTTGAGTTACTGCACTTAATGTGTCTGCTCCCCTGCTGTTTGAGACTGTTTCCATTCTTCATCCTGTCAGAATATGAATCTTGTCATTTAAAGAGCAGGTGTTATGGTGGTGAAACAAAAATCTCGTATTTTAGCTTGATACCTGCTGGCCAACTAGGTACTTTGCTGTGAGGATCAGTTTGATTCTGTTTGTATTTTGGTCTTATATTTATTGCCATGAAATTTATATTTCCACTCAGGCATAACAGCTGCTAATATTAACTTAGAAGTGGTTTCAGTCTCATATCCCAAAGGACCATAATGAGGATTTCCTGGAGTTCTCACATATGGGTCATGGGTGTGAGTGAGGAGGCAGGGAGGGAAGCACTTCTTGGCCATATGCCAAAGAAGAGATGTTCATTATTGTCTGCAAACGCAGAGTGTTTTAACATATGGAGGATACACGTAACATAAAAGTTGTTAGAATAATCATACCAGGTCAGATTAGCAAAATATGCTGTCATAATCTCATTTCTATTCAGATCTTTACTCTTTTAATTAAGATTTTGGTGAGGGAGAGACTTATGGGTTTCTCAGTGGTCTACGATGAATGCAGAGGGAAGAATAAGGACAGGCAAAGGCAAGACATGACTCTTGAAAACAGAGTTTTCTCTTAGGTGTACAAATTCCATTATTTTCAAAATTCTTTTCAGTTGATTCATATTTATATCAGTGGGTAATTTCAAGTTTACAAGAGGAGACACAAAAACCAGGCAGTTCTGCTTTGATTTGTATGTAGACTAGATAATATCTTTGGTAAGCAAACTGATAAATCTCTATTGTAAACCAGTGGAGTTTTATGCCCCATGAGATAGCGTATGACTTGGCTTATTGCCAGCCACTGTTCTAGTCTGTAAATCATCTTTTTTTCCAGCTCGGGAATGTATGCAATACACTTATAGTCACAACAAACACAGCAGCAGAACATGTAATTTTCACTGGAATAAAAGTAAACACACAAAAAAAGTTGCTATCTTAAGCTTCTTTAGAAAAGCTTATCTTGGAATCTCCAAAAATATGAAAACACTGTATTGTCCTTGAGGGGTGAATGTTTTGTATTTTATGAGTTTTGGGGAGTCTTGCTTCGATGCTTTGGGATGCATATGGTCTAAGCACAGCTGTCTTGGGTCATGTGTTATTTAATAAACACTCCTCCCTTTGCCCACTAATAACACTGAAGTCTTTATCAAAGCTGGCTCCAGATTCACAGCAGAGTGGTGTTTAACTTGGGTAATGTAGCACATAGTACAGGTATGGTGTTTGAGATGTAAAATTCTACCTCTTCTGTGGAAAAAGTGAATGATGAATATCAGCTCCACCAACAGTAGCGTGTACAGGTTATAGAAGCACTTGCAATTGCTTTTGTATAAGAAAACCCAAAAGAGAAGAAAAAAAAAAACTAAAGGAGATTTTTTTCCAATCTATTTACCACAGTATAACTTCAATTACACCTGAACTTCACCAGTTCCCTTCTCTGAGTCTCTATGGTGGTCTGTGTGGTTTTCATATGGAAGGCATTACTGGTAACTTTTGGGCAGAATTTAACACGCCTATACAAAAGAATTCTGTAATGTCTTGTTACTTTGGAAGTATCACATGCTTTCTGCTGCAATGCAACAGAAAGAAGAATAAGAAGATGCGTGCAAGTTCATAATATTACATATTTTTAAACTGATCATAACAGTGAAGCAAAGAAGCACATTCATACTTCATGTCCTTCTGAAGCTCATGCAGATGATGAATCAAAATGTTAGACCACAGCACATAGGTGATTTTTGGAGTTCTTTGGGAAAGACTGGGTAAGGAAAGAGGAGGCAAGAGGCAGAGATGGAAAAAGATGAGGTTAGAGGAATGAAAGTATGAGAATGATGAGAATGAAGAGAGGGAGATAGAAGGCAAAGATGAGGTAACACTGATGAGGTTTAACTACAATGGAAAAAGAGACTGAGGACAAATGTAATACCAGACTAAAGTCAGTGCTTTAGCAAATCATTTGGATACCTTGTAGTTTAGTGGTTTGACTTTACCTCTTTCTCCTCTCCTACCCTGGTTCTGTATCCCTGGATGGGAAGTGCTGGGTCCTCCAATCAATGCAGGAAGGACTGTTTTCTCTCTGGGACCTTTATTAAGCCTGCCACCTCTACCATTTACTTCTCCTCATGCTTTTGTTACAGAACTGGATGCAGTGTCTAGAACTGTTGAGTAGGATGATCCAATTATTTACACTTCTGTTCTGTTCCTATTTCTATATTTTTGTTTTGTTTTGTTTTTGTCTCAGCTATATTCTCACTGTCTTGAGAATGGTGGTGTTCGTTTTGGGAGTTCTGAGGCTTCCCTTATCCTGTAAGTCCAGTAAAGTGCAGTGATAACTGTTCCCTAGGGACCAAAACAGAGGTTCTGCCTGATAAACTAGATTCAGTCATATGATATGCCTAAGCTTTACAACTCTGTAAAGAAAATGTGGAAGCTAATCTCAGTTGTCACTTTTGTAGAAAATGATCCAACAAAGTTTACAAGCCAGATTTGCTTTGGTGCAGTTGCAGGAGCATCACAGACAGCAGTGAGCTGTCTGCTCTCCTGTGCAATTACTGCAATTTTCTGTGGTTTTCACAGCAAACAGGCCTGACTTCCTCATTTAAGATGCAAGACTTTAAATCTCATGTGGTAGGACACTGAATTGAAACGTTAGCCATTTTGAAAAAAAGTGAACCACTGCTGACCAAAATTACTTTTCTTGTTTCTCTCTGCAGGAAGTGACCAAATCTGTGCAACCCCTTTTGCTGGGGAGAATAATAGCTTCCTATGATCCAGACAACTCTGATGAAAGATCCATAGCCTACTACCTGGGCATTGGCTTGTGCCTTCTCTTTTTTGTGAGAACACTGCTTATACACCCTGCTGTATTTGGTCTTCATCATATTGGAATGCAAATGAGGATAGCTATGTTTAGCTTGATTTATAAGAAGGTAATTGTTTCACACTCAAAGCCAAGGCTCCGTCTGTAGCCTATGTAACTTTTAAGCTAGTTTGTTGAAAGATTGATAGTTTTGTTAAGGTACACAAAGTACATGTAAGAATAATGGGGCTAACAGTTTCTGACAGCCCTCAATTTCCCAGCCCAAAGAATGAAATACTTGTCTAGAGCTGGTTTGACTGAAATCAGCCTCTGTGAGATCAGTCTTGCTGCATATATGGTGAGATGCCTTAATTGTTTTACCACTGCACTCCTGTTAAACATGTGCACTGCATAATAACATGCTGGTGGCCAAAGAATATCTTCAAAAGAGAATTAGAGGTGAAGATTTAAACAATAAATGTAACATTGAAGGGATTGTGTTTGAATGATACTAATGACACCATTATAGCAGGAAGAGTCAACAGATACTGACCCATCACATGTTCAAAAATACTAAGATTTAAAAAGTCACTCTGTTTTACCAATACCCAAAGAAGGAAATTTAAATAAACATGTTAGTTATTCTAAGATAAATCTCACTGTGAAAGGATCTTTCAAAAATATCTGTCAAGAGAGGCAACAGTAGGAGGATGCACAGCAGTGCACAGCATGCATGCTTAATTAAAACTTGCATTTGCATATATATCTATATCCATAAAATATTCAACAGAAAGAAAGGAGTAAGTCAATACATCAATATTTTTAAAGCAAATTAATGGCTATATTGAATTCAAGTGACTTAAATAACAAGTTTAATGAGACTTTCTTTATAGCATAAACAGATAAGTGGATTATTACTTATACTATTGCACCATTGCTTATCATTTTAATCTTTATTTATTGTGTTTTATGGAGATAACTTAGATGATAATTTTTCTATGGTTTTGTTTTCTTTTACAGATCTTAAAACTGTCAAGCAGAGTTCTAGATAAAATAAGCACTGGACAATTGGTCAGTCTTCTATCCAACAATCTGAACAAATTTGATGAGGTGCGTCATCAGTTGTTTAATTCACTTGGTGATCCATCAAATACAAATGTCAAGTTGTTCATGACAGATATTAAGGAAGGAAGGAAGGAGGATAAATGAAGAACTGCACTGAGTGCTCATTGTAGACTAAATATTCATTACCTTGGGAAAATGTGTTGGCACATAGTCATAGAAATGCTCATTCTGATACTTATGACATTCTTTATCTCCTATGCTGAATAGAAGAGGAAACTTGAAAAGCACTTACATCATAAAAACATGTTTGCTCTTCAGTCCAGTGAGAACTTGCCAGGAAGTCTCTGGGTTAAACTGTTGGTTTCACAGAAGTCAGAACTTGCTGGTTCAATCCTTCCATCCTACTTCCTGATGACTGTATCTTTTTACTTAGGTGATCCAGTCCATTTCTGTCATTGAACAAGCAATGAAATTTAGCCTCCTCTTCCTATTATTACCCATCCCACTAAAAAGGGATTGTTGATGTAAGACTGTGTTAGGAAGACTTAGGCATCCATCTTAGAAAATCTTAGAGTGCCTTCTGTAAAACCTCTCTTTTCCTAGAGACTACAACAGATCCCTGCTAATGCCTTTAGGACCTGGAAACTCTATGAACTTCTGTTCTTCATGTGTGTTCAATTGGTCCTTTGGTAGTATAAGATTTGCTTCCCATGGAAGACACAAGATCAGAGAGACTGTAGAGATATGGCTGGAACTGCAGGGTGTATTTAGTTTAAGCACTGTATGACTATATAATGTCAGCAGGTGCTGCATGGCTAAGACAAGAGGTCTGTCACTGCCACAGTGTAGCTGCAGTAACACAGACCCCTCTGCATCTGATGGTGGGATTCACTCCCAGATCTCCTGAGTGAGAACTGCATTAAACTAGAATTCATACAACAGTCATCTCTTCACCAAAGTAATATCTGCCTTCTATATCAGATTCAAACACTCTCAGAAGATTCTAACATATATTTTTCTCATTTTACAGTGATTGAAAAATCCAGCATTGATATGAAATTCAGTTTACTTTTACAAAGCCGTGACTTTTCCTCAGGCATATAAGATAACAAAGGGAGAGTTGCAGATTGAACTTTGCCTTAGAAAAATCAAAGTTTAGGTGCAGAATGTATATGTATTGCTGCACTGACATCATAATTAACACCCAGAATAGCTGTGTGCTCAGGAGCCCAAGTCCTCCTTCAGAAACTCGTTTTTCTACTGGAAATATTTGTACCATTCTTCACTATATTTTTCAAAGTTTCACTTTAATGACTGTTTCCTTTTCATGTGGTTTTTAGAGCACATCTCTAACTTCTGTTATTTTTTTCTACTGTGGCCTTCCATAGGGTCTTGCTCTGGCTCATTTTGTATGGATTGCACCATTACAAGTGGCACTCCTGATGGGATTGCTCTGGGATATGTTAGAAGCTTCTGCATTTTCTGGACTTGCTTTTCTAATAGTCGTGGTCTTATTCCAAGTCTGGCTGGGACAAATGATGATGAAATACAGGTGATAAGAATGTTTTAAAGCATTTCAATGTATTTTCCTTAATAATATTGGTTTTAAGCAGCTTATACCACTTGATTAAGGAACTCTGGTTATGACATTACATAGGATGAGTCCAAAGAGTGTTTTCTGTGTAGGGAAGGTTACAGATGAAATTTTACTTATTTAGCAGCAGGTGTCTAAACTTAAAAAATTGAGAAGTCTCACATAGAGTAAATACTGATAAAATTAGATTTAGCACTAAATCTAGAATTTTTAGAATTAAAACTCCTTGTTAGTTACTTGATTCATTCTTTTTAGAATTTGTATTTTCTCCTTTTAGAACAATTGTTTGATTTCTAATAATTTCTTCTTTTACATTCTTCAGAATAATTCTGTTAAAGTAAATATTTTAAGCAGAGGCATATATGGAAGCTGTTTTCATAAGATATAATGGGATACAAGCTAACTATACATGATGGAAAAGATGAAGATTGACCTACTGCCTTTTTTACTTTGTAGGAATAAGAGAGCAGGAAAGATCAATGAGAGACTTGTCATCACCTCAGAAATAATTGAAAATATACAGTCAGTTAAAGCTTATTGTTGGGAAGATGCAATGGAAAAAATGATTGAAAACATCCGTGAGTAAGTGTGCTCATTTGTTACACGAATTTTTTTATGTGCTCAGAAAAAAAAATTAGGTGGCTATGAACACAATCTGTGGACACGTTAGTTAAGAAGTAAAGCAACAACTATTAATCCTCAATAAAATAACCATGCATTCCCACACTGCAGCTTGGGGTTTTTTCCCAATTTTTTTTTTTTCAAGTTTACTATGGAGGTGAGATTTATTTTTTTTTAATTATTATTATTTTTTTATGCACTTCCTCATTTGTTATAATGATGTTTCAGTGGTTCGTTTGCTCAAGTAAAACAATTGTGGGATCTGTGTTTGTTTCTGGCCAACCCTGTCCTCATCTTAAAAAGCCCTTTTGTGATGGTTACTTAAGGCTTAACAGACGTCCTTATTCTGTGGTGAAGGAAACAATATGAATCCTGTGCAGCCATTTTCTGAGAAATGCAATAAAGCCTGTTATAAAATTTGCATACAATCTGTGAAAGGAGTAAAGTAGAACAGATTCATGTATTTGTCCTGCACATTTGCATTAACATTTATTGTCTGTAGATGGCCTTGTAGAATGCTTATCTCTTCAATTAATGTAAGGATTGAACTGTAACTACCAGACCTGAAGGAGAAAGGAGGTAAAAGTTAGCTGAGACCTGTGAGAAGGAAGTCTTTGTTACTGGCAAGGAGTGCTGGGGAAAGGGAGGAGAAGTGACATATTGATTGATGGGTGACGCTGCATTAAAGCTCTCCCATGTGTCCTTTGTGATTGTGTAGTCCTTTACAGAGAAATAAAATTCTGTACCAGGTGTGTGATTGGGAAAATAAAAGAAATATAAGTGTCATATTATCATGTAAATAACAGACATAAAATTCTGTTGTTCCACAAACACCTTCTTGTTCAGCTGCTTTCTGAAAGACAATCCAGGGAAAGTGAAGTGTTCTTTACCACTAGAATTTGTAATTATTTACTATAAGCAATCAGAGAAAGTCAGTCTGAATCTAGGTCACGAGTGCTAGCTCAAGGATGGAACTGGTTTAGGATTCTCCTGATGTCACTAGTCACATGTATTGCTTTTAGGAAATTTGAGAGCACATTGTGCTAGCAAATCCTCTAGAAATTAATTAAATAAATTGTAGTCCACAAACTACTTGCAGAAACCTGGAATTTGGACTGTTTCTTTATTAACTGTATTTTCTATAATAATTTATAGCAAATTTTGTAATGCTGCAGTTAATTTTTATTGTGTGATGCATGGATTTTTAAAAGACAAGAATGCTAGCAATATTACAAGATCCAATTAAATAATTGGAATTATTTAGCCTGGAGAAGAGAAGGCACTGGGCAAACCTTACTGTGGCCCTTCAGTACCTGAAGGGACTATACAAGAAATCAGTAGAGGGATGTTTTGCAAGGTACATAGTGATAGGACAAAGGGGAATGGCTTTTAACTGAAGGAGGATAGATTTATATTAGGTATTAGGAAGCAGTTCTTCCCTGTGAGAGTGCTGGCAGAGGTTGCCCAGAGAAGCCGTGGATGCCCCATCCCTAGAAGTGTTCAAGGTCAGGCTGGATGGGGCTTGGAGCAGCCTGGTCTAGTGGAAGGTGTCCCTGCTTATGGCTGGAGCATTGGATCTGGATGATCTTTAAGGTCCCTTCCAACCCAAACCATCCTGTAACTCTGTGATTCTTCGGTATTCTTTTGAAGTCATCCAGCAGGTCACTCAGTGATGACAACACCAGAGCAAGTCAACTCAGGAATATCAGAGTTTCAAGTGAATTTGGCTTGCAGAATCAGCTCTGCAGTATCTCCCAGTCATTTGGCTTATGAAGCTGCTAGGAAACAAGGCCTTGTGTTTGAAGCCATGTCTGTGTCTTAGCCAGTGTGTTATAACTGAAGCTATCAGTGGTTTCATTCTCCCTCTTTGGAGTAGGGCAGTGTTTTTCAGCACTGGGGGTCTTTCTGATAGTTTCTAGCCAGACATTTATGTGGGACTGGATGCGCACCAAGTCCCAAAATCTTTGTTATCCCAATTTGGTGCTGCCACTCACAGTTTCATACAAGCTCTGGAGGGACTCACAAGGTCCTTTCTCCCAGCAATAGCTCTGTCATGGTGGTAACTTGTATATCTGCCCACTTTATTCAGGCTCCTCTTGTGGAATGTAGACTTAACAAGGAATGCTATACACCTTTCCAAAATGGGTTGAACTCAGATTTTCTGTCAGGGAGTTTTAAGATCTCTTTGGCTGGCAGAAGTTGGTAAGATGCTGGCTGCATGTACAAGTCTCATGCATGTGTGATGGGAGCTGAAAAGGTGTTTCACACAGCACCAGTGTGGATGGACTTGGGATGCAGACACTGGGTCAGTATGAGAAAGCACATAAAGGTTGTGGTGCTCAGCCTTGCAACGTGAGGTATTGCCATCAGCAATGTGACTGCCCAGTATTCCAGTGGTCATAGCACTTGCCCAGTGAATGGGTACCTTGGGGTCTAGCACCATTCCTAGCCCCAGATAATTGCTTTTGCAGGAGAGCAACTGTTCTGTCACTGCAGCAGAAGTGCTTCTGTCCAGGCAAAACTGAGCTGCAGTGCACCTGGGAGATGTGAAATGAACAGGAACAAAATGAGAGCAGTCAATAGAAATCTTCAGCACTGAGAGTTAGAGCTATCAACTCAGAAAATTATTTATATCCCCTGGATTATTCATCCTTTTATTTAATAGCTTGCTGTAAGATGCTTGGACCTTGTGGAAACAGCTAGGAGTAAATTACTGATTGCATTCCTGACTGCACAGGAGTCAGTAAGCTTCTCTGTAGACTGCGCCTCTATGGAGAAAGGAGGGTGGAGAGCAGACTCCTGTTTCCACCTCTTCAAAGGGGTGGAAGGTGAAGTGGCACCTTAATTCATGGGTGAAGCCATTAGTAGGTTGCCATGCCAAAGAAGATGACCTTATAATCATATTGTCTATTTTAAGTTATTTTTATGGTAACACATAGCAAATCTAACATTTCAAAGTATCTTTTTTCTAGAGGAGTTATGCATCTAAATGAATATGTGATGATGCTTCTGGGAGTACATCACCTACCACAGTGTTAGATGATTGAGGTTGAGGTGCCAGGAATTGTAGAGGCTTGTGGCTTATTCAGTATGCAAATCATGACAGATTATTGTTGCTTTGTCTGACATCTGTGAACACTGATGTCAAAATTTGACTCTAATGATTTTTTAGGCCTAGAAATAGTTTGGAGTCTTACTTTTTAGCTGCAATTCTAGAAAATAAGGAGGATGAGTGAGCCTCTGAGTTGTTATGCCAACAGTTCTATCCAAAATATTTCTGAGTTGTAAACTGTCAAATCCTACACTAATTATTTGTATTTGGCTTTGTTTTTGTTTTTTTTAACAGAACTGAGCTAAAACTTACCCGAAAAGCTGCTTATGTGAGATATTTCAACAGTTCAGCCTTCTTCTTCTCAGGTTTTTTTGTGGTGTTCTTAGCTGTGCTTCCGTATGCTGTGATTAAAGGAATTATTCTCCGAAAAATATTTACCACCATTTCCTTCTGCATTGTTCTTCGAATGACAGTGACCAGGCAGTTTCCCGGCTCTGTACAGACCTGGTATGACTCTATTGGAGCAATAAACAAAATACAGGTAGGGTACATAGACTAAAATCTTCCCAAGTACGTAAGCTAATTCTTTATATCTTGTTATCTTGTCAGCTGATCAGCAAAAGCACACAGCATTTATGCTGACTTTTTGAATATATGTTGCTTTGACTAAACACCATGAAGTGTCATTATAAATCTTGATATTGTTCCCCAGGCAGCATAACCACAAGAGCCTCATGCTACCTGCTTGCTGCTTTTTTTTTAATTTTTTATTTGAAACAGTGATATTTAGTTAGTTATTCTCTCTGCAGAACAAGAAACTTCATAAAATCATGACTTGTCGTGCTTAAGAGATGTTTTCCCTTCAGAAAAGGAAGTTCAACATTATAAAATGTGTTTCATACAGCATGGCTTCCAGGAGCTGCAGTCACAGATCTTTTGTTTTTCTAGATATTACTGTCAACAACAGCAGGAGACTGTGCATTTTATGCAAATGTGCATCCTATTCATTATGAGTAGCAAACATAATTAAGGTACCAGCCAAATAATTATTACCCACCTTACCTACTGAGATCAATTGCTCATGTACCAGCATGACAGTCTTATCTGCAGAGTAAAATCAGGGTGGATTCTCATTAACTCTGCCTTTTTTATCTGCTGTTCTGAAATTACTCCCTAGGAAGAGAATTCTTACACAATTTTGGGGTGAAATCTTAGACCTTTCCCATTGTATATTTATAGATGTGAGGTTTTTTGTAGAACATAGATTTTATTATTTTTGGTCTGATAAAAATAACTAATACAGAACCTAAAGATCTTAATCAGATGTCTGATTAAGTCTAGAATAAAAAGTAGGTGTAGGATTTATATGATTTTCAACTGGGCAGGAAATTTAAGAAATCTAGCCATAAACCTTTTGATTTGACATTCAGAAGGCTGCCTTGTTAGGCCTCACTATAGGTTTTCCTTGTGCTCTTAGATTCCCTAGGCATTAGTGGAAATACCCTATCTCTCCTGTTTCCTGAAAGAATGTGTCCAATGCCTTGGACACAGTCACAGAACTGGCAAGCCCATTTGTCACAACATTGCCCTCACTTCACTGAAAGCTTGTGTTTGGAGATACTAGCAAATGGGTGCTCCAGAATCCATAAATAATCATCTCTTTGTGGCAGGTTCAGTATAGTCCCCATAACCAGACAGGACAGAATCCCAGAACACAAAAGCCCTTTACTAGTCTTAAGAAACATAAATAAGAATAATAAACCACTCATACATCTCTCTGATTTAATTTCCACATCAGTTTAGAGAGTTGACTGGGCCAGGCAAATCCCCTGGATTATTGTATTTTCACATGTTTTTAGACCACGATATTTCATAATCAGTGTGCTCTCTCTGACTATCACTGCTCCAGGAACTCCAATGGATGACCCCTTTGTTATGAAAGCACAATTATAATTTCCCCCCTTTTTTTTTTCTTTTTCCATAAACTATGTGTGTCTTGCCTTCCAGTTTTTCAGTTCCCGCTCTTCCAATCAGCTGCTTAATTGTTATGCCAGGAGAACTCTTCTTGTTCTACTTGGGAAATCTGCAAGTGTACTGTTGAGAACTGATTTCCCCATGAGTCTGCTTTGTTTTTCCATTTTATTTCCCATGTAGATCTATTTGCTTCCACAAAATCTAAAAAAGTAGAATTTTGAGGAGACAGTACCTACTATATCAATATAGACTATATATCAATACTACTATATCGATATCTACTTTATAGATATAGACTATATAACCTTAATGAAACAATGGAATAGAGAGGCTGTCTTTCCTACATTAGCACAGGCTTACTCTTATTTCCCAGTGCTATCCTAGAAGGCAACACGAGCACCAGATTGCTGACTTGTGTCACTGAAATTACACTGCATCAGTGCTGCACGTGCCAGGATCATTATCTGCCTTTTATTTTTGTTGGTAGAGAGATCATTCCAGCTTTTTAAAACTCTTGCAGTTTTGTAAAAGGGAGATACCAGCATGTAGCTGCTTCATTCCACTGTTTACCAGAGCACAACGTTCTACATCTTACTCCAAAAGTAAAGCCTTATTTGAAAAGGGTTAAACTCAGAGGGGTGATCTTGCCAGATACAAGTCCTGAAAGCAAAGCAAGTGCCAAGCTTTGATATTCTTTCTAAATCAGAACTTTTATGTTTTCAGTAGCAATGAAAGAATTGGTAATTTTAAAAACATTTCCTTCTGCATCCAAGAATGTTGTATAATTTCTATTTACGCCTCTTGCTGAAAGGACTGTAATGCAAAGTGCCACCAGAAGTATTTGTGCTCTGTGTAGGCAAATATGGACTTCTTTGTGCAATATGACCTTGTCCCTTACTGTTTCATCTGCTTTCATGGTGTTTCTAGGATTTCTTGCTGAAAAAAGAATATAAAGCTCTGGAGTATAATCTAACAACCACTGGGGTTGAGCTGGACAAAGTAACAGCTTTTTGGGATGAGGTTGGTACTTTTACCCAAATTCTATTAAAACATAGAGTCTATCTTTTTATTTTTTTTTTTTTTTTAATATTTGCCATGATGCTCTAAAAAGAGCAGCCTACACTCTTTCATTTTAACTAGCTTCAGCTCTCAGCAGGTAAGGAATACTTAGGAAGTAATTAATGCACGATATCAGATTATCCACAGTCAAGGAACCTTGGAAGAACCCTTTCAATAAGTGTTAAGGCCTGTAATAAGTAGTTTTTACTGACTTAGGCCAGCCTGAAAACAGGATCAGGCTATGGCATATATAAACATTGGAAAAAAGTTCTATAATAACCAAATCTTTTTTTGTGTCCACAAATTTCGGCGCAAGTCCAATACATACATTAAAAAAAAGTATATTTAAGAATATAATGAGTATTTTATTGATAGGCAAAGTAACATGATAAATATAAGTTCATGTATTTTCATAAATCCATAGCATGATACACATATCTGCATATGCATGTTTTATTTATATTTTATGTATATCAAATATATATCCATGTATGTTGCAGGGAATTGGAGAGCTGTTTGTAAAAGCAAACCAGGAAAACAACAACAGCAAAGCTCCTAGCACTGACAGAAATCTCTTCTTCAGTAATTTCCCCCTTCATGCCTCTCCTGTTCTTCAGGATATAAATTTCAAGATTGAGAAGGGGCAGCTATTAGCTGTTTCTGGATCTACTGGAGCAGGCAAGGTATATGTTACATAAACATAAATATGTTTTTGCTCATTCAACAAGAGTCCTAATAACTATAAGGAATAATACTGTGTTGTTACCTCTATTGTTACCTGTATATTTACTGTATTCTTGCTATCCCGTGTTTGCTGCAGAAATGATGGCTGCAGGAAAAAGTATGGATAATCTGCAAGTTTCATTAAAATATTTACTTTATATTTTATACTGAGGCCAACAGAAGTTAGATTTTGATGGATTTTTTTGTAGTAGAAGGTTACAGAATTATAAGGAAATAGCAATTTAATGACAAAATATTTTCCCATTGGAAGTAAAAGGAAATTTTACAGAAGAAATGCAGACTGGAACCTAAAGTTAAGGGTCATGGTGAGAATCTCCCTGCCTTTAAAAAAAATGAAGAATATAGAATAGGTATTCTGATGGCTCAGCGTACTAGAAACCATTTATTTTCCCTGCCTTGCTAACATTTCAAGGAAAAAAATGAACACAAGATGGTTGGTAACCTGCCAAGGCTGACAGGAACATAGCCAGGTGCCCTGGACATGTGGTGTACCTGATCACTCAGCTCTGCTTCCTATAGTGCCTCATTTGGGCATCCTGAGACCCATCTGAAAGCCTGGGGAGACGCTGCTGAAACTGGTGGTTTCCTGTGAAAAATTGTGGTTTAGATTATTCATCATTTTACTACTCCAAAATATTATCAATGCACTTAGTTTGCAGATGACACATCCAATTAACATCGTTTATATGAGTTGAACTGTGATACTGTTATTCACTTTGAGCAGCAAGTAATTAGATGAGTCTTGATGAGCCTTTCATTTTTACTGGATTTTTTGAGGAGATGTGAAAGTTAAAACAAATGTTCATTATGCTTCTCCTGTTTAATAAATTATAGGTGAAAATATTATGATTTCTTTTACTTGCATGGGGTAAAATCTTTGGTCTTTTGGAGTCAATGACAAAGGACCCATCAATTTCAGTATGATCAAGGCTCCTTATTTTTCACTTATGATCCCCACAAGAGAGAGCAAGGGACTCAGAACATGAGATTGTCCTCAAGATGATGTGTTAAGGTGCATTTTACTGTGATACTTTCAAATTAACAGATTAGTTTATCTATTGCTATTGCTAATGCTGGTAATTATATAGAAATTAGAATTTTATGGAAATGTGAACTAGAAAATGCTGAAGGATATATGTATATCTCCTTTATTCTGCTACATAGGAAATTGAGGAAAATTCAGATTACACTGAACAGTCTATGTGAGTATATACATACAAAAAATTTGCTCTTTCCAAGGCAATAAAAATAAAAGCCTTATAATATTAACTCAAGAAGTTAATATTATAAAAGTCAAAAAATAAGGTTTGCCTCCCACCCACCACCCCCCAAAAAATATTGGCCTTCCTTTACACCTTCTAAATGTAAGGGTTCCTTCATGGTGCTTGAGACTGTTACTGTATGTTCCAGGAATTGTCAGGCCCATGAAACAGACTGCACAATTTTATCTGTATTAACTATTTAATCTATAACAGGTATGAAGCCTGACATCAGCTCTTTAATATTGCTTCAGTATTAGATAGGGTTTGCTTTGGTCTTGTTTTGTTTTTAATTTGTGTTATATGGCACAAGATGCAGTGGTTTAACATCCAGTGTACAAAACATACTGAGCAGCTGTCCTTTGCAAGATTGGGAGTTTCTTACTCAGCATTTTGGAAAAGTCAGATTCTGGTATAAGGGAAGGAATCTCATGAGACTCCCCCAGTACATTGTATAACTTGCAAAAGGATCCTGGACTTGACCGCATGGAACTGTGACTTAGACAGATTTTTTAGGTCTTTGGCTGTTACGTCCCAACTTTGTTGACTGTTTATTAGTGATAAGAACACCACTGCAATGGCTCTGTAACATATTTTTCCGTGTATTTCTCAATTCTATTCTTTGATCTAGCAGCCAATCATGTGTGACAAGGTTACTACAAGCTACTGATTAACTTTGAAATTATAACATGTCAGTACTGAAATTGCAATCAATTCTTTTATGAAGGGAAATAGTAAATATACTTAGGTCATGCATTCACGTAAATGAGTTAAGAGTTACAGAGGAAAATTCAGATCATACTGAGCAATTGTATATACTTACACAAAGAAATTGCATTTTTCAAGGCAATACAGATAAAATAGTTATTAAATGAGCTAAGAGTTATGGAGGAGAATTCAGATCATAATGAGCAATTGTATATATTTACACAGAGAAATTGAGTTTTTCAAGGCAATACAGATAAAATAGTTATAAGCACTAGCAAAATTATAAACATGAGTTATGTTGTACAAAGAACAAACAAAATAGTCACTGATAATATGAAAAATCAAATAGAATTCTCTATAAATACTAGTATCTTATGTCTGTGTGTTTCACAGATTGATTTTTACCTTGTAAAATTATTGATAGCTTCATTAAAATGACATACTTTTGCAGTAGCATGCCTTTTTTACAAGATTTTTTACACGACCATTTACTAATTTAAGTTTCTCTTATATTAGAGGCCTTTCAGAATCACACATATGAAAATGTCCACTAATTGCAGTTTGCACTAAGTCAGTACTTACAGGGATACTCTTGACAAGACAAATATGTAATTTAAGTGACTTAACAGAGTGACTCCCACGTTGTTCAACATTTCTTTTTGTTGTACAGATCTCTGATATATTAATCAAGTGTTAATGTTTTTTCAGACTTCTCTTCTGATGTTGATAATGGGAGAATTGGAGCCTTCACAGGGTAAAGTTAAACACAGTGGAAGGATATCCTTTTCACCTCAAGTTTCCTGGATCATGCCTGGAACAATAAAAGAAAACATAATTTTTGGTGTATCCTATGATGAATACCGGTACAAGAGTGTCATCAAAGCCTGCCAGCTAGAAGAGGTTAGTCATCTAGGACTTTTAACACCTGTCACCCAACCCAAGTGAAAACCCCCAAAGAAAAGGTATGGGAATGGGGCTTAAAGCAAGTGAGAAAGTTCTGAGATTTAAGGAACTCAGTCTGACAACCCAATCTTGTTGACAGCTGCTTGGGAGATACACTGACATTGACTATTCTGGTAGTTTACACAACATAAGCTAAGTAAGCAGGCACAGATATTATATGATGTCTGCCTTCTCAGCCTTCCTTGCTAGTTAAAAACCTGAGTAAACATACTGGTGTTGAAGAAATTATGTATAAATATATTATTCCAAATTTTTTTTGGTCATATTTCTTTCACATAAAGAAGCTTTTCTTTACAGTTTTGGAAATTAACCTGTTTTTCTCCTTTCTTTTGTGCTTAAAAAATGGCTCCAGGGATAACCTTAATTTTGTGGCAGAAATCTAAATTACTTAGCAGAAACATCTTGACCAAATCTGGGATTTCTTCTGTGTACACTCTAAGGCTTCTTGCACTGGAAATAATTGCAGGATCGATCTTTATGTGACATGTAGCCCAAAATGAGTACAATCACACTGAAATGTCCTTGTATGTGTTTGATGTTGTCAGAGGGTAGTGTAGGGAAATAGATTTTACACACGGCAAGGTACAAAAGGAGCCAGCATTTGAGACCTTTGCGAAATTTTCTATGCCTTAAGATTTTGTCTGTAATATACAAATAAAATCACTATTTAGCTGTGGTGAATAGGATTTTTCTTTTGGCCACATAGTGAAACATATTTTTCTTTGGCACCAGTCAAGCAAGAAACCATGGCCAGCCTGTTTAAAAATAAGATAAGGTTACTACCACGGATTATCTCAGAGCAGGGTGTAGTTAAGCAATAAAGTAATATTTCCCTATATGTTTCTGGCCATATCAACTTATGTTTGGATTTTTAATTTGGTTTGCTGGAAATCTCTTTGGAAGCTCCTGAAGACAGGAGAATGAACAACTTCTGTGTCAGGCTTTCTGTGGAGTTGTCCTTAACCCCATCTATGAAAGTTATAGTTAATGCCAAAGCCCCAAGAAACAGCTGGCTTCAGCAGTTCACAGCTGCCCTCACTTAAGGAGGCTTCTCAAGCCAGGCCCCTCCTAGAGCAGCAGGTGATTACTGGTGGCTGAGTGTCTCAGCACTGTCTGGTGGGACAGCCTGGTGTCTCAGTGGTCGTGGGATGGCTCGGTGTCTCAGCAGGCTGCAGCCCCTTTGTTCTCCAAGCAGGCTCAGTCAAGCCAGCTTTGATCTGTGCTGCTGCAGCTCTGTGCAGAATTATATGCTTCACCTCCTAGCAGGGCTTATTATTTGAGATCAGGTTTGATACTTATACTTTTTTTTCTCCTGGACTGAATAAATTTGGCTGCCTGAAGAGAAGGCAGAATAGTCTGGACAGAAGCCAAACACATTACCTTATTTCCATTATTATGCTTTCTTGTCTTGTTAGCTTTCATGTATTAGTTCCCAAACAAGAGTCAGTACAGCAGATTGAATGACAGATTTCAAATATTAATTCCCTGCTTATTCCCCAGTGTGACCTTTTAGGGGTTTATTATATTAGTACTTTGCACTGCAGTTTGTGTGTGTGTGTGTTTGTTCTCGTTTTTCAGAAAGGAGAAAAAAGAGGAGTTTTGCCTGAGCTCACTCTGCCCCCTTCTCTGCAACATTCCTAGTTAGTGATATATTCCACCTGAAAACAGGCCTGCTGAGTCTGATTCTTATGTAGAGCCCTCAAACCAAGGATTGGTGAAACAAGAGGGTTTATTTCCTTATTGCACATACACTCCAAGTCAGTTAATATCGAGCTCTTAGCATTGGCTATGTCAGATTTATTTCCAAACTCCATACTCACGAAAATGCTTTTGGAATACAAATACATCTTCTTTGACCCAGTGGGCAAGTAGATGTGTTAGTAGGATAAAAGGTAATATACCTGTGAAGTGCCCCTTTTACTTTGCCATTTCCATCATCAACCTATAGAGGTGGCAAACTGAAGATCTAGCCCAACTCATAAATTTGATGTCTTTTCCCCTTCTTCTTTATTAGTACCAATAAAATATTGCAGATCATTCTATGTGGGTCACATCCTACCATTTATGTGGGCTTGAGACTTCCAGACCACAGTGAGTAGCCTGTTCTTGTCTGGAGCAAAACAGGATGCTGAAACCAGGTGATGTCACAAGGTGCTCTCCACTTCCTTTTAGGTCTATAGAGATATAGAAATGATATTACAGAAGCGTAACTTAAATAATTTGGGGTGCATGAGAATTTTCACAAAAGTCAGTGCTACTTTCTCCTGATTGACTTTTTTGATTTGGTATATAGTTAATTTACTAAGGAGGTATCACTTAGAGCCTCTTAAGAGTTGCTAAGTACACAAAGTAAATTTATCTCTATGAAAAATGGAAAGTGCAAGTAAATATTTCCCAGAGCTTTCCATATTTTTAGGTGTTAAAGAATAGAATTTTCCCTGTATGTGAAATCAGATCTTTATTCAGAAGTTGGAATATGTCTTGTGTTAGATTCTGTAAAGTTGTAGAGAATGGCAGATCTGATTATGTTAGTCATTACCTAAACAACAGATTTGCCATGGTAGGTTTTTCTCGAACGGAAGAATTTTTTTATGTTGTTCAAAAATATATTCTCACAGCTTTGCATTTTGTTCTACGTGCGCATGGAACCATCAAAAGGAAGGTTAAAAAGATGATTTCTTCTCCAGGTAATTCTGATTAATCACAAAAAAATATTACTGAAAAGCAGTGAAACTATGAGCAACTAAAGAATTTTCTTTTATTTCCTTTATGAGCTTACATAAGTTTATAGGAATTCAGAGCACTAAAATGGGACATTGTTTAGTCCAAGTAGTTCAGGTAGCTACATTTGTACTTCCTTAACTCTCATAAGAGATTTCTCTCCTCAGTTTCTTAATCTTGTTGCCTTGATATAATTCACCTGCCCTCCAGTTGTGCCATTATACCTGTTCAGGATGTACTGTGAAACAGAAGATGAAGATTAAAAAGAAAATTGTTGTGATATATTGGAGATCTGCATGCCTCAAAAATGCTATGCCAAGATGGTTTGACGAAGTGTGTTTGTGTAGGGCACAACGCACTAGGATGTCAGTCTCTGCCTGAGGTTACAAGTTTAATTAGTTTGTACATGTCTCTCAAGTATCCTTTTCTCTCCTGCATGGCGTGGTTCTTGTCTCACCCAATGGCCTGACATGGTGTGTGACTGATGGGCAGCCAGACACAGGCAATGGTCCTGCAGTAGATACTGTTTTGTGAGTCTGCCTGTGGGAAGCACGTGTTTCAGTGGTGCTCCTTGCAGTGCAGTCCCACTTGATGATGCATGTGACAGCAGTAGAGTGTCACAGGTTTCATTCATGGACCCTGGTCCTCACAGCTCTTCTCTGTAGCATTCTCTGGAACTTGGGGAGAGCAAAGGCAAGGGACACCACAGAGCAACCCAGTCTGAGTGTATGAGATCTGAGTTGCTGAAATGATCCATAATGAAAGACAGTCGTGTGTTGAACTTGATTACATTTTTTTTATTATATTTTTCCTTTGAGAGTAAGTAGGGCATCAGAGGAGTTAACGTCATGTTTTACAATGTTCTCATTACTGCAGTTTATAAATGGGAAGAGGTTAAGAGAAAAGCAGTAGAAGGTGAAAGAACAAAAAAAGAGTGCTTTAGAATTGAGATAAAGAGACAGTTGTAATTGAGGTTTTTATTAGCGTTCTTGATATCCAAAAGAAACAGCCTCACTGGCAAACATTCTTTCTGAAACCCTGGCACCCACTGAGTATGACTGCAGTGAGATGCAAGGTGTGTGTAGACATTGCCCATGTTTTTGTGTGATGCTGAACTCAAGGGAATACCAATACATTTAAATTACATTACACATTCTGCAAAACATCACAGTAAAAAGTTTTCAAGACACATAGGAAAAGGGTTACCTGTTCCTTCTCCACTACCCTCTTGCTCTCTTTTCCTTTTCTTGAGAAACTGATTACTTTAACAATCAAGAAAGAAGGATGAATGCTTAATTTAATATGCCCTCTAAAATTAAGATCCCAGTAAGCAAATAAGAAAGTAAATGTTTTAACCTCCTAGGTTAAACCATTCCAGCACAGATTAGTAGTTGTTACCATTTGTCCTTTATTGAAATGAATTGTTTCAAGAAGAGTACTTTTGAGTTTGCAGTTTTACCTCAAATCTATTACCTCTAAAGTCTCATATTGGCATACTTTAATAGAGAGAAGACAAGATGTAGTTGGTATGGATTCTGAGCGTGTTTTCTAAAGGCAGTCCCCACAGGCAAGTTTAAAGGTACTCAAAAAGCAAGATAAGATGAGTTGGTGCTGCCACAGCAGCACTTTTGACAAAGTGGTTTACCCTTTTAATCAAGTACCTTTCGTCACATTCATAATAAAAAATTGTAGCAAGAGAGTCTGAACTTTTGTCTAACACATCAAGTTAAGGACCAAGTGTATTGTAAAAGCCACTGAGATATGTGAACTTCCCAAGTTTGTATGTCTGTGGAAACTTGCCACTAAATCTGAAGTAATTCTACAAGTGTGACATTCCTAAGGATTATATTAATTGGAGGTTGTATTAATGTAATGGCAGGGATAACATGAATATAAATGGAAGTTTGTAGGACTTAATTTGTAGGTGGTATGTGGGTTTCCAAAATCCTTTTTACTCATGTTATAAAATATGGGAAAGGAATGTGACTTGATTTTCAGATATTTAGATTGAAAAATCAGTATAAATAGCCTGCTATATGCAGGGTATGGGATTTTTGTTTGATTTTACCACTTGATAAGTTAAACAGGTAAAACCTCTAGACAGCTCAAACAGGAATTTTCATGTTTAAATGCTGTTAACATTGAAAAAACTCATCCTAAGAGAAGGCATTCCTCCAGTCAAGACTACAGAAGCAGGCCTGGTATACCTATTCATGTTTAAAAATAAACAAGCATTATATCCCATTTGATTTGGTTCAGTAGTTCATGAGTTTTGAAGCCATACTTCCATAACTTCCAGTTTTACCATTTTGTTATGTAAGTGATATTTTTCCACCTAGTTAATTCATTTGATCCTTTAATAGTTACCTAAGAGTCCATAAACACATAATGACAAATTACCTTTGAGAGATTACCACTCTCTAAGTAAACACATGTTCCGATTTGAAAGACACCAGCTGCTCATGAATGTAATGTTTAACATGACATGCAAGTAGAGAAGGTGTTTCCACGTGAAACTGAGTTATATAATAGTACTAAAGAAGTCTGTGGCCAGATTCTGTAGGGTTTTGAGGTGGGTTTACTAGGAGTGCAGGAGATTAACTTTCATCTAATAACTAGATTATGAAGAGGTTAACTATAGAAAGAGACAGTCAATAGGCCAAGCCCAGGTTTGTGTTACTGTGTGTTCAATGTCTCCTTGCAAAGGGTGGTATCCACCTTGGGGAGAGAAGTTCACTGCAGTGTCAAGAGTGCTCCAAAACAGAAACACATCTTGCATTCCATGTACTGCTCCAGCTCCTTTATCTGTGCTGATTTTGGGTTGGTTTTTGTTTGGTTGATTTGGGGTTTGGTTTGAGTTGGTGGTTTTTCTGGGGGGTTGTTTTGTTTGGTTTTTTTTGTCACATGACTAAATCATTAGGTGTTAAGAAGTTCTTATGTCAGTGAGTGAAATACTTTGTCATGATTTTGAGCCTCGTTTTCACAAGGGAAATGGACAGATTACAAAGTGTGTGGAAGAGAGGAGCAATAAAGGGTTCAAGTGTGAACAGAGTGCTTTGTGGTATGTAATTCTCTACAAGAGGGTATTAAATGGTAGCTTGGTTATCTAATTGTGTCTATGGTGTAAATTATGTGAGAGCAAGTGACTTAACCTGTCTTCACAGCTGAGGAGAGCCAATGGCATGTCAAGGTGAAATTCATCACATCCTAATATAAACAGTTAAAAGAGTATAAATGCCTTTTCAGACCAAAAGGCCACATAATATGTCGCAGATTTACAGAATATCCTGAGTTGGAAGGGACCCACAATGATCATCAAGTCCAACTCTTTAGCCCATCTGGGGACAGAACCCACAGTCTTGCTGTGGGTCTTGGCACCACATCGAACCTCCCAGTACCACTGTTGCACCTCAGACATCTGGGTCGCAAATCTGGCTACCTTTATGTTTTTCCCACCCTACACTGGTGTGATCCACTGGCCTAGACAGAGTCCTCTAACTGAAATTCTTATCTATGGCCCCAAATCATTGGCAGATCAGCTGTGGGGCTTCAGACAGTGAGTTTTCTGGGTGAACTGGAAGTTAAGAGGCCAGCACAGGTTTGTAGCAGGGGAAAATCTCTATTAGAGAAAAACTCCCAAATGCACTGACTTGAAGAAGTTTATCAGTCATCACATAAATATGTATAGAAGCTCCTCTCCCTGCAGTGTTCCCTGTTGATATAATTTAGTTAAAAAACTGTTTCAGTCAAGACAGCTCTCCCTACCCCTTTCCCTGTCTTAGGTACAGGGTTCTGGATTGGTTACCTTGGATGTTGTCCTATCTTCTGTGTCTTTTCTGGAATCCTATTTAATTCTCTTACCCTGCATTTAACCTACCCACATGCGGTGCACTGGCTACTTCATGTTTCAAAGATGTGTTCTACAGAAATATTTTGCCATAGAGAAAGCAAGTTTTGCCAGCATTCATGTGAGTTTTGGGTGAGCCTGACACTGTTCAAGGTCACAAACTGTTGCAAAAACAAAGCTTATGCTTTTGGATCATGAATCTTTTATAAATGGTTCAGCTAAAATCTAACAAAAACCTTGGCTTACAGAATCACAGGGAGAGAGAGGAGAGCTACCAAAATAAAATAAAATAAAAAAGAAATCTTATTTGAAATAGTTAAAAGAAATCTGTTTTTCTGGCTTAATTCCTAGCAAAATGAGGATTTAAATATGTTCAGGCTGGTTACCTAAAAGCCAAGATACAAGAAATAATTGGAAATTCTTCATCTTTTAAAAATTCATAGAAGTATTCTGTAGTGGGTATGAGTCTGAAATACAAGTCTTTATTTCAAAACTTTAAGAATTCAGAAGATGATGATGATGAAAAAGGGAATACTTCAGTAGCAATAAAATTAGAGGGATCTTCCGGGAACTGTGAAAATAAGCATAGGGAATGCTAATGGCAGTGAAGAAAAGGCAGGGGATAGAGATGAGTGTAGAGGTGACTATAATAAAACCAGGAGGTAAATAGAGAACTGAAATAGAATGGAGATGAAATGCAGAGAGTCAAGACTGCTGCTCTGTTCCATCAGTTTCATGACTGTTTTGTCTTTTATGACGGAAGGCAGAAGAGAGACTATCAAACTCCACAAAATTAAGGACAAATTTGAAGGAAGAAAAGGAAGTCACATAAACAAAATACTTAGGTTCTATCTTTAGGATTGCTTGAGTAGTTTGAGTAACCTTGGACATATTAAGCAACTCTTGATTGTTAGAGACTATTTTCTGTCATGCTTTATTATCTTCATTGTTGCTAATGATTTATCAAATGACTATGATAACAATTAATCTCTACAGAAAAGACTTGGAGTGTGAAGTCCATTCTGAGGTTTCCTTCTTTAATAACAAGATCATATTTCCTGTTCACCCTGAAGCTATCCTGGCTGTATTCTTCCTTACCAAGCCCAAAGGTATTACAAGGGCCATCCCTTTGCTCCTGAGGTAGATGAATATGGCATTTTCACTGCAAAAAATGCAAATAGCCATCAAAAAGGGTGCCTTCTCCTTGAGTGTGCAACTTGGGATTTTTTAGCACCTCATACTAGAAGTATCCACAAAAAGAATGAATATCTGTGGTAACTGTAGGGGTTTTCATTTATGAATAGTTACCAACTGGTTTCTCAATTTAAGCATTTAAAAACAGATTTGTTATAGAAAATCCAGTGGCTACTTCATACTTCATTAATATGCCGAGTCTTGTGCCGTTCAGCATCATTACATTGGGTTTGTTCCTGGCTTGATTTCACTTCCTGCATAAAATGACAGCAAGGATGTATTTGGACCAGCCCTATGTACTTTTTTACAATAGGTCATGTGTGTTCCAACAAATAGCATTGTGTGTCTATTGGACTTCATTACTTTGTTTATGCCTTTGAAAGAAATTGCTAAACATTTTTTAATTATTATAATTACAGCCTGAAAAGTTCTTTGTCTGTTGCATGCCATATATTATCTTGAGGTGAAGGGTAGAGGAGAGCAGAAGGGGAACTCATTAAAAGTCTGATTAAAATTCCATGTTGACACACCTGCAAAGAAATATATCTGATGAAATCCCTCAACCTTTAAAGCAATGGGAACCCTGGAATGAATTTCACTACAGCTGGGATTTTACCCTGTTTGCAGAAGAAATTCTGGGCCCAGTTCTTCACTTGGGTCTTTTGGGAAGGAGTGGAATTAGGAAACAGTGAGGGCACCAGCACCATTACAGGCTGCGGTCCTGGTAGAAATGGGAAACAGCTTAAATCAGCTTAGAGATCTATGTACTAAATCATGCAAACCCCTTATGTTAATGCCAGAGTTACAGATGAGTAATATGACTCCTGCATACATCATGAGACCACAAGTGATCTGACCAGGTTGTCTCAAAGAAATGCTAAAAAACGTTTTATGCCAGAATTTCTTGTGTTCTCTCTAAATTCTTCATGACTTACAGGAAGGTGATTTTGTCACGTTCAGAAAATTTTTCTTTAAAACTGCTGCTGGCACTGGTTTTCACATTCCTCTTTCTGCAAATACTTGAGCTGTTATGTTAATACCAGGGATTTGCTTGTCCATTTAAGAGAGGGAAATAACTAGTTAATGTGAGAATAATTTAAAAGTCACCTGCAATAGATTTTCCATAAATAAGAGCATCTTGATTTTAAGGTCAGAATCCTCTAAGTCAGGAAGTAAATACTATTATCAAATTAGAGAGTTGTGAGAATCTCCCATTTCCTGATAGGCCGGGCAGTCAATTTCTTGCTCTTGAGCGGCTGGACCCTTCATCTGTCACTGTTCCAAGTCTGAACAGCATTGTTCACTCATTGTTCCTGAGGTCAGGGCAATTTGCAGGAGAGGAAGAAGGAAACATTTTTTGGAAAGTTATTTATTTATTTATTTATTTATTTATTTTTGTATTCTCCAAAGCCTCAGAGGCCTGGAATGCCAACAGGCTGCCCAACATAGAGTACTCAACCATCAAAATCACAGCAGGGACCATCAAAACTGGATTGTATATGGCTTTGTATGAAATATGGCATTACAGAGTGCAGCTCAACATAGAATCCCAAATTGCCCTATAAGTGCCTGTCTGGAAGCCATAGGATTTCTGTGGGTGCTGCAGAGAGCATGCAGTCAGCTGAGCTCCTGCCCACCTCTTGGCTGCCTGCAGGACCAGACCCCAGAACAGGATACCCCTTCTAGAGCTTGGCCTAAAGATCACTCTCAGAAGCTCAGCTTCTGACAGATAATGCATGCCACTTTTTTTTTTTTTTCTCACAGAAGCTGCACTCAAAAGGAAAATATATGTGGTGCATGAGAGCACTGGAGCTGATTGTGTCTGGTACTGGATGCCCCAGTCAGCTTCCTTGGCTGTGGGGGATCCCTGCCTTGGGTGAGGGAAGCTGTGCACAGGCACTATGGTGCTGCTGAGCAGTGAGCACAGGCACAGGCTCCTGGCACAGTCAGGGATTCCCACTCACTACAGGGCAAACTGCCCTGAAATTGTATCCCCTGGAAGCCTGGGTGCCATGAGGCACGGGAAGCTCATCCAGCCTGTGTTTCTGCTGAAACTATATCCACCACAGTGATAGTGGTGTCGCTGTATTGGCTTACAGATGTAGGTCAGGCTTGAAGGCAGAATTAATATTTTTTGTTAGAGGAACTCTAAAAGTGGAAAAACTAGACAGCCTTCAGGCACACAAGCCATTCTCTTTGTCTTCACTTCCATGACTTTCTGTGGTTTACATGGATCATCAATTTCTGTACTAAGTACTCCTCTCAATAAAATTTCTGGCTACCCTTGCCAGTGGGACACAAGAGTGTCCTTTTCTCCTTTCTGTGTCTTATATGAAATGAAATGGTATTTTCTGCTCTTGTCGCCAGCTAAATATTTGTTTTTAACATTGTCATGAGTTCTAAATAATTTACAGCCCAAGCAGTGGAACTTGGTTCCCAAACCTTTGGCAAACAATGAGCGTTCCTGGCTGGGAATGCTTGTCAAGCCTTTCTTAATGAACCTGCCTGAAGTATATATTTCTCTGGGTTTTTAAGAGCTCAGAAACAGAGTTTGCTTCTTGCTTTCCCTAACTTCAGCAGCAAGTGCATTTATCATAACACTTGAGCAGTTAATGTCTTGGACTGACATTGTAGGAAGATACATTTCTAGCTTTTTGGAGATTAACTATTCAGACAAATATTTGTCCTTAAGATCTTGTAGCTCATGATTGCTTTCTGCACTAGAATGATATCACCATTTCTGATTACATAAACAAATGAAATAAATAAACCTCTATGGAACTTTTTTTTTTTTTACAACTGCTATCCAACCTGTCTGTAGACAATTGTACAATATGCTTTCATCAAGTCTGTAGCTTGAGTTTCTTGGATATTGAAAATACTGATTCTTAAAAAAAATATTAACAGGATATTTCCAAGTTCCCAGACAAAGATTATACACTGCTGGGTGAAGGTGGAATCATTCTGAGTGGAGGTCAACGAGCACGAATCTCACTGGCAAGGTGAGTATTTTGCTCTTCAAGTAGTGTGTGTGCTGTTTCACCTATATGGAATGTATTATGACTAAGCATTTAAATACACGTGGACTATGTCCTGCTAAACAAATAACCTCCAGGTATATCAGAAACTTGATTTTACTATCAAAATAAAATATGAGTTCCACTGTGCAATTTTTTTATGATACACCTGCATATTAATTTAATGAATTTTAAAAGTTTGATGTCAGACAAATTCTATGGCTTAGCATAAGATGAATCTTATGCATCCCTCCTTGATGCAAGACATCTTTGGAAGTTCAGACTTTTAAGTGTAGCTTTTTATGTACTGAAGAAACCCATAGAAAGATACAAATAAATGTTCCAGGATCTTTCCCTGCTATGTCTTTTCTTCAAAGTGGTTTATATATTGATCAATGGCATACTGCCTGTCTGCAGATCAATGGAAAAGAAAAAAAAGAAAAAGAAAGCAGCCATGTTCCAATACATTTTGCACAAACACTTTGGGTTTCTCTCTGTCACAAGAAAAAGAAAAGTAGAAAGCAGTGACTAGTCAGTATGTATGAATAACTGCCTTGTCTGTTTGACCTTCCAATGTTAGCAAGTAATTCTGAAGGTCTAGAGAACAGTAACATAGGTGTTTGTCTTATAAATTAGCTATGTGTTTCAGGATAATCACTTAGCTATTGTCAGAAATCCAGTAACGACAGCTCTGATGTGTAAATGGCCCCATTTGTTTCTGTGCCAAGTGCAAACTGTGTTGATTCCCATGCCCAGAAATACTATGTGGAAGTAAAATCACATTCTAGTGATCCACACTGGCATCCCATGAAAGATGCACATGTCTCTGTGAAGCTAGAAGATGGGATCATTAAAATAGAGAATCTTTCAGTGTGGGTTTGTTTGTGAGACTGAAGAGGCATATGGATGGTTCTGGTTTATGCAGCAAGAGAAAAGAGGAGGGGAAGATCAGGCAAAGCTTTCAAAGCATGTAACTGCAAAACTACAAAACCCACTTAGATTTTCATTTAAAATGCAACATTTACACGGACTATTTCCTAGATGCTATGGATAATCATGCCTGTCACTTTTTGGATGGTCATAGCTCGTTTCCTGGAGGGTCACAGAACTTATGTCTTTATTGTCACCTGTAGAATAGTAATTTTAAAAACAATTGCATGTCATAAAGACAGTGACTGTCTTAGATTTTGTCCCAGCTCCAGTCCAAGCTCAGTGTGCTACAAGGTGTGCAGGTATTGAGGTGTGGGTCAGAGATGAAGCTCTGAAAAGTTAAAGGTGTAAATTTAGAATTGCAGCCCTGGGTTGTACCTAGGCTAATAAACTGGTGATAAACTGACATTATATTCTTGGACTGGCTGCATAAACTTAGCTAGTGTAGTGTATGCAAGGTCAAGTAAAATGAGAATCTGTGATGGAAGTGACATCAACCAGCTGTCATGAGAAGCAGGTAGAGATTCTATGAGTCTGCCTTTCTTACAGAGCACTGTCATTGCCTGCAGCTGCAACCATGGGAAAGAAAGGACCAAGGCAAAAACACAGTGCGTGTCCTGGACTTGGGTCAGCTTGCTGGCCTGGTACCCTAAAGCCAGTAGCTTTGTAGCTACTAAGTGCAACCCACAAATTATAGCAATAAACCCCTGCAAACTTCTTGCTGATAGAAGCACCCAGAACAGTGTGAGTTTTTGTTGTTATGCAGCCACTACATCATAATGTATGGTCAGTGAAATCCACTGTGTTAGAGGATTTTTCAATAAAGTTGCTAGTTTTATTAACATAATGAGCTAATACTGAGGACTTTTCCTCCTGGTGGTTAAATGTTTTCACAATGATTAACATTAAAAAATACAGAAATGCAGCTGCCCAGATTTCTTTATTAATTATATTCTGATTGATAATGCCTAATAATTTTCATTCCCACAGAGGAAGGCAGGGGGTCTTTTCGAACTTCTATTCAAATTTTATTTCTTAAAAAACCCCTCTTAACCAGAGCTTTAGGTCTCAGTGAGCCATGTACAGGTATGTACAGCTTAAGGTCCTTTTCAATGTCTTCAACTTGAAATATTGTACAGTCCCATTGCAAATAATGTTTGCAAGACCATGCCTCATTAATACACTTGTATTTTGCTCACCATTTTTTCTAGGTACCTTTGAAATCAGGTGCTGAGACATAAGTCTTTTCACATGTTCATTTACATATATGCAATGTTCCCTTACGAACCAGTAGGTGTTACAGTAGACATTAAATTCCCGTTGAAATGGTCATTGTACATTGATGGGGAATGTTGGATTCAGGCCATAAACAGATCTCTTTTCCACAGGGTAACCTGTGTAAAAGATAGATCATTTCATCATTGTTTCATTGCACAGAAATTAATGGAAAACTGAGTTAGTTTGTAATGTGGTCTGCAGCAAGAAAAGGCTTGAAAGGTGTCTTATAAGCATGTTTCATATTAAACTCCAGCTCCATATTGATGCTGTAGAAAGTCTATCAATGAAAAGATTTGGTTCTTCATAAATTATATTTATTTAAACTTATAAGAGTTGTGAAAGTTAATGTCATTTCTATTTTTTCTGTTCAGGGCAGTGTACAAAGATGCTGATTTGTATCTTCTGGATTCTCCTTTTGGACACTTAGATATTTTTACAGAAAAAGAGATATTTGAAAGGTATTGTATGTTTTGACAGATTGTATTTAGGAATCTCACCAAGCAGCACAAAGTAAAATGAAGGGTTTTTAATTGCCGTAAAAAAATACTGAAGTGATCAAAATTATACCTGTTGGGCCGTTCATTTTAGGGTTTCTCATGGTATTATGTTGTAGTATTATGTATATATTTTGAGTATTTTGTGTTAGTGGTAGGACAGTGCACTGAGTGGGGAAAAAACCTGGTCCAGGTGTACACATTACTGCTCCCTCTTGCATCTCAACATATTGAGCCTGCTGTAATCTCATACCCGCAGTATGTGTGGCTTTATATCTGACATGTCTTTGTATCACAAAGCTTTTCACTTTGAAACAATTACCTGTTTTGTAAGTGTAATTTTTTTTTTACAAAAAGCTATATTTTGACCTGTTTTTCTAATCACTGAATGTTGAATCACTTGAAACTGCCTTCTGAAGATTGGCAGCAGGTTGGCCCAAGTCAGAGACTCTTTGCTTGTCCTTTTGATGAAAACAGTAAGGACACACACTGCCATCCATGAGCTTTTCAGCCACTGTAATTTTTAAGTTTTGAAACTGGAGTAGTACTCTTAAGTCTCAGATCAGCAGATCTGAGTAATCCTAAAATGAAAATAAATACTTAATGATGAACTTTGTGGATTGACCTGGAAATGATTAAATCTTACCCTTTTTTTGGTTCCTGTGATGAAGCACTCACCCTTTACACATCTCAGCTTTACCACCTCCTTTGTAGTTTGAGGGAGCAACCAAGATTGCTCATACTGGGAGCAGGGCAGGTAAAAGCAAACTGAAAGTGAAAGGGATAAAATAATCATTTAATCATGAGAAGAAAAAAGTCTAAATGTTCACACTTCCATCTTTTACAGCTGTGTGTGCAAGTTGATGGCGAACAAAACTAGGATCTTGGTTACTTCAAAACTGGAACACTTAAAGATTGCCGACAAGATATTAATCTTACATGAAGGGAGCTGCTATTTTTATGGAACATTTTCTGAACTTCAGGGTCAACGGCCAGACTTCAGCTCAGAGCTGATGGGATTTGATTCTTTTGATCAGTTCAGTGCAGAGAGAAGAAATTCAATCCTTACTGAGACTCTCCGACGATTTTCCATTGAAGGAGAAGGTATGGGATCACGCAATGAAATAAAGAAGCAATCTTTTAAACAGAAATCAGATTTTAATGACAAAAGGAAGAATTCCATAATTATTAATCCCCTTAATGCAAATAGGAAGTTCTCAGTAGTGCCGAAGAACGGGATGCAGGTCAATGGGATAGAGGATGGCCACAATGACGTGCCAGAGAGGAGGCTCTCGCTGGTACCTGACTTGGAGCAGGGGGACGTGGCTCTGCTGCGGACCGGCATGCTCAAGGCTGACCATCTGCTGCAAGGGCGGAGGAGGCAGTCGGTGCTGAACCTGATGACGAGCACCTCTGCCAACTACGGACCCAACTTTTCCAAAAAGGGAAGTACAACATTTCGGAAAATGTCTATGGTGCCTCAGACAAACCTGTCTTCTGAGATAGATATCTACACCAGGCGTGTGTCTCGAGACAGTGTCCTGGACATAACTGATGAAATCAGTGAAGAGGATTTGAAGGTGTGTGTTGATTTCAATTCATCTTGGGTTTGGTTATGGTGGTGGTTTAGTGTAATATACTCATCTGTTTTTCTACTTGACTATTTCCTTCCTAATGTAGCATTTCTCTGTGGAATATGTTTTTTGAATGCCTCTGAAAATTTTTAAACTCAAGTATTATCTTGAAATCATTGAAATCCTCACAAATTTATTTTGCTTTATTTTCTGTTCATTTTTGAGTGCTATCTGTGGGGAATTTCCATACAGAATTTACATCTCCTGCACTTTACCTTTCAGATTACTTATGATAAAATAGAATTTGAAACTATAACTTGGAAAAACATCGTTTTAAAGCATTTATGTAAAATTCCCCTTTGAAACATTAAGGCTCATAGGAAAAATAAAATGCATTTGAAGCACTAGCAGTTTTTAAAACTGTAATTTGATCAAATTTGATAAATTTGTCAGGCTGCTCTTCTCAGGACAGGAAAAATTTCTGGGGGAGTTTCTTAAACAGAAACAGATGTCCAAGGAAAATTTAAATTCATAATTTGCTGAAGCATTCACATTTTTTCATTTGAGCTCAACAGAAATAAAAAGCTCAAAGTGCTTACAAATTTACTCTAAAATCACAATAATAATTCTCCATTGAAAGAAAATAGCTGTTGATTAATAGTTTTAGAATCTGGTAATGCTGGACAAATCTCAGCTTCTCTCATTGTTATCTGAAAATTTCAAATAATCTCTTGATTGTATTTTCATAGCAAAGGTGACTCAACCAGTCAGTACCTTCCTCTGTAGCCATTATCAGCCAATTTAATGCTTCAGCTCAATTATTTGCCGTGAGTTATATAGCATTCTTGTGTCAGAAATGCTCATACAGAGATATTATTAGCATTCTTACTCTTATTCTACTGATTTTTTGACAGGAGTGCTTCAGTGATGATACTGAAAGCATGGGTACTGTGACTACATGGAATACCTATTTCAGATACGTTACTATCCACAAAAACTTGATTTTTGTTCTGATTTTATGTGTGATTGTCTTCTTAGTTGAGGTAAGAGTATCTGTGCTTGGTGTCATGTTGCAACAAATGATGTTTGTTCAAACTGTTCTTTGTGAAAATGCATAAAGCATCAAGACAAGCTCTTGCATGTATCGCTTATTGACAGCTACTGCCAAATAAAATTGCAGTGACTTTTCTACTGTTTAGATGAGCATTTCTTCACCAAAGTTAGTGGTTAGTGCAGAGTAGCAGAAGACTCATCTTTTCAAATTATCCAGGTTCTTTTCTGCTATGTGGTACCATAAATAAGAATTATTGCCCTATCAAGTCTCTTGTTCACAGGTGAATAATCTTCCATTTTTCATTAAAAATTATCTTTGCAGCACCTTGGGGACTTAACAACAATAATTGCCATATTTTTTTTTTTTTATGAGCACATACAATAATTCTGGAAAATTGCTTTGAAAAATGAGTTACTAGGTTTGCTCCTGGTGAAAGAAGAGTGGTGAGTAAGGCACAGTGCTGAATGCCTGTGGTGCAGTTAAAGATGGGTGTTCCTGCAGCATGCAGAGAAGACATTTTCCAAGGATGGTGTAAAACACTGGAACAAGTACTGAAGAATATCTGTCTGTTTGTGGACATTTGACTGCTTTTCATACACCAGAAATTACCTGCTTTTTTGTCTTGTCTCCGGATTTAGGAAAGACTTTTAGCATATAGAACCTCTTAATGTTCTCTTCCATAGTAAATATCCTAAGCCAAGTATTTTCCAAAGGGAATGAACATGTTTCATAGTGGGAAATCAATGAATTCGTATGTCGACTTATTTGACATACGGTGCCAATTTCTCTTGGTGTTTTTCAACATGAACTTAATGAAGAGAAGAATCCATTAGGAATATAGGACTGGTTTCTGGCAGATTACCATCAAAGGGTTTTTAGCAGTTTTGCAGTGAGATTCAAACACTGAGTATCGTCATAGCTGGAGAAAAATGTGACTGATGGTATTCTAAATTTACACTAATGTTATATTGCAGGTGATATAAGTTAGTTCTCTTGGACCAGGAATAAATCCGGGAGCTTAAATCTAGTTTAACATCCCAAATTTTTAAACCAAGTCCAGAAGCAAGAGAGTATTTAGATGCATTTCTCTTCTTATCATGTAAGTTTTATTTTAATGGTAGTGGAAAATGGCTATGTAAACAACAGCAAAGCTGAACATGGGTTCTAGAGGCAAAGGAAATTTTAATTTTAAGGTATATCAGATTTATCCCTATATAGTCAACATATATTTCTCATGCTGATTACAAATTTTTGCTTTTATTTTAGACTAAACCTTTTTTAAACAGTTCAGAAGCCTCATCTTCTAATTGAAAAAAAAACCCCACTTTTGAGAAAGTACGTTTCCATACAATTTAAACTTTCCAGTGTGACTATTGTTGAAGTAAAAGCCTCTCGGTAGATGAGTGGGCTGGAAGATATCCAACTGCAGCCCGGTCTTGAGTAAACCTCTGAAATGCCATGCCAAGTATTTATGTGTCCTGTGCTAACAGTTTGTACCCTTGCAACCTGAGACAATGAAGAGAGACTAGTGATGAACATCCAAGTAAATTGAAAGTGGTGTTTTTACACCCTCCAGATCTGGGTGAGACTAGTGTGGAAATTCTGGAGATGCCAAAGTGAGTCCACACAGGTCACCATAAATAGGACCAAAAATGCCTATTTCCTAGGTTTGCAAGGTTTATGTTGTGTAGCTTAATTAACCAGCTCAAAAGTGTCTCATGGATATAATACCCAAAGACTAGGGCTACTGAACTGCAGGAAGAGCAGTTTTAGAAGGAAACACAGAGAAAGGAATATTCTGTGACAATATTGCCATCATCTTCATGGCTGAAAAAATTCCTCTGTTGTGAGGAGTCAAGATGAGAACAGAATTCTGTTGGGAGATTTAAAAACATTATTGTGAAAGAAGCCTGATTCTTACAAATACTTAAATTCAGGACCACAGCCAATCTTGAGTTATTTACTGTAAGACCTGCAAAAGTTAGTGGCTCCCAAAGAGAAGACTTCAGTTATGTGTTGGGGTATTGCCACAATACATTTCTATACCAGTGGCATAAAAATATATGTGAAGAAAATGTAAAAACTCTTTCAACCCTTAGAAAAATGATGGGAACAGAGCAAACTAAAATGTGATAGACTGTATGAAGATCTCCAGTGTCTTGATGGACAGACAAGAATATATTACAGAATAAATTCTTGTTGAACGCTGAACCATCTCACAATAAAAAGGGTTTAATTTTACATTTAAAAAATATTGCAATAGATTATGTAGAAAATTATGTAAAACTAAGCAGCAAAGATATATCAGTCAAATGAATATACCAAATGTAGATATCAGCTAGCAAGGACAACAATGCAAAAATAATTATGTTAAAGATTTGACATTCTTATTTGAATAGATGCCTTTGAAGATACTGAGAGACTCTTCTAGGGTCATTAAAAATACTAATCTTTAAAACTTAAAATCTGTTAAGGCATACAGTTATCAGTAGGAAGGCATTAGCAAGCCTTTGTTAATAGTATGGTAAAAAAACAATACAAGAATATTTAGGCACTTGAGAGCATGATTGTAATACAAGTCTAAATGTAGCTTTCCTGGTGGGATGCACTAAATTGTTTCCGTGGAGAGAGAAGCAGATATTACAAGGTTTTTGCTTCAAGTAAGTTTGACTTCCACCCATTTGTTACGCTCCCTCTAAAAACAGGTATAAAGTCAATGAAAAAAGATGAGAGAGAAAAATTACATAAAGTGATAAGACAAAATCTGACTCAATTTTCTTTGGTCACAGGTATCTGCTTCTCTTGGTGGGGTATGGTTTCTTCAAAAGTAAGTATTGGTGATAATTTATTGAGAAACTGGGGCATACCTTTTATTATTTTTTCTATAAATAATGAATAAATTCAGCCAGAATTCTATCTGGATAGTCACTGTCTTATAGTCAACAAAACAGTTCATAGATGGATGGCCTAATAAATACTTTGTGTATACTCTGCTACTTCTGTAAGTGAGTGGTTTATGCCTTATTATTGAGTACACAAACAGCGTACACAAGATTTTCCTGGGTCAGATCACTCTAGGGATGCATGGACCTGATTATCTTCAATATACTGTGATTCAGAGGTGCAGGGGAAGACTTGCATAGGAACATTTTAAGAGAGCAGTTTCTGTAAGAAACTTTTTTCCCATTTGTAAAATTTCCTCTGCTCATCTATGAGGAATTCCCAGTAGTTACAGGCTCAGGAGTTGAAGGTTAAAACATACTGAGCAGTGGAAAAGCCAGTGGCTTTTCCTGGGTTAATGCTTTTAATCCCTGTTTTTGTCCTGCAGCAATGAGTCTGTATGTTAGAGTATAGAAGCATATGGTGATGTAGGTCTGACTGGAGCTGGAGTGATTTATGTTGATTTCTGTCTACATTAAGTCACTCAGGTTTTGATTTTTATAGTATACCTGAAGAATTTTACTTTCATAGGAATTCAGTTTTTTCAAGACTTAAACTATTTTTTCTGTTTAAAAGAATTGGGTGTATTTTCCCAGATTAAGTTAAGTTTGTCAGTGATTAAATAAGCAGTAGGTTTGCAAGAGACTACGAGAGCAATTAATAATTTATATTTCATACATACATAAAAATATTTTTAAAATTACTGGAAATATCTATAACTAACCATTAGCATAGTTTTAAAACAAATGGACACTGGAGTACTGTTTGGTTTAGTTTAGTAAATAAAAGAGGAAAAGCACACAGTTTCCAGTAATGCCTTTATTTTTAATTTCCATCACACAGGACAGCTTTGAAGGCAAATTCAACAGAGTCAGAAAACAGCACCTCTGACAAACCTCCTGTGATTGTCACTGACACTAGCAGCTACTACATCATTTACATCTATGTAGGTGTGGCAGATACCCTGCTTGCCATGGGAATCTTCAGAGGTTTGCCCCTTGTGCATACACTTATAACAGTGTCTAAAACTCTTCATCAAAAGATGGTGCATGCAGTTCTTCATGCACCTATGTCAACCTTCAACTCTTGGAAAGCAGGTAAATGAGATGGGAAGTGATTGACTCATCTATGCATTTAATTTCAATTGAATGGTTTTCATTCTGTTAAAGGACAGTGTTGCCTTCCATTTACATTTTCAGTCAAGTGGAATGTTAAAAGTTTGCCACATAAGGTAATTTGTGAATCCTTTAATGAAACTTGATTGCGCTTAAGTGTGACATATTTCAGTTGTCAATTGTGATTCTGAAATATCACCCTGTAAGAAAGAAAATTGGAGAAAATAAACTGTTAACTGTTCTAGGCAATAAAAGTAGAATAACTTCTAAAGAATAGACTTTGTCAGAAGCTGCAATAGAAAAGATATTGTCAGCTATGTGGTGAGTGACAAGGAATCAGATGTGGATGATAAATAGTGCTTTTTTATGAATAGTCCTACTAAAATGGCATAAAACATCAGTTAATGTGAATGATGGTATGCATATTCAAATTTAGGAGTTGATATAAAGCTCATTATATAACTGGTGCAACAATTTCCATCTCCCATTGTACATGAAATTCCTATCTTTTATGCTTCTTACTGATAAGTACTAGATTACAGGAGATGCTGCTAAATGATGATACAACAATGGGCTTCTCCTTCATTTTCCCTTATCTTCTTAACTTTGTTGTTACATGATATTTAATACAATAATTCTACTCAGAAATTAAGAAACAGGTTACAAACCCATGCAAATGCTGATGTGCAAATTACCTGTGTATGACAGGGCCCGCTGAACAAGGGGTACTGATCTTATGCTTTGTGCCTCTGTTTCTTCCCCTTTTAATTTTTTGGGGTTTTTTTAATTATATTTTCCTGGCTTTTTTTTCCGAAGAGCTGAAACAGAAGTTGTGTAGCCAAATTTCTCCAGGGGGACAAAAACTGTAGCTCCACTAAACTGTAATGGAATTGCTTGTACTTGAGAAGATCTTGTATTTAATATTATGTATTCAGAAAAAGTTGTACTTTTTGTTAAAGTAATAAATGGGGGATTTGGGGGGTAGTAAAATGTTAGACTTATTTTTTTCTTAATCCATAGGTGGTATGCTTAACAGATTTTCAAAAGATACAGCAGTACTGGATGACTTACTGCCTCTTACAGTATTTGACTTCATTCAGGTTTGTAGAATAAAAGTTGTAACTTTTTCTGTCTTATAGCAATGTGATTTTTCATCTGTACATCTTGCAAAAAAAATCATATTATTTTTTTCAATCTACGTATCTACATAACTGCTTATCCTGTAGGTCAACTTTGTTGCTTCATTTTTGAGTACTTGTCTCTATGTGTACTTATCTCCACTGTTTATGCAAATCACTCTTACTACTCAGGCTCAGAAATATTTTTGCCCTGCAGACCCCTACAGGACAAGTATCCCTGCTGCTGCCCAGATTCAACTGTAAGTCATAAAGGGCATTCCTAATTCTTTCTGTTATCATGGCTCAAGTTTAATGGTTTTTAATGCTATTCTTTGATTGCATCCAGTCACTTTTTTCATCACTTCCCCTCCTTAAGCTCTTCTGTTCCCAGTTTGCTACCATCACCCTTAGTTTATTTCTCTTCTGTTGAATATATTCTTGATTTTTCTGTTCCTTTATTGTCCATGGAAATGCCAGCTTTTCCTTATATTGAACTGGTTCCCAGAACATTTTAAAAACAGAAGCAAATCTTCCCTGGTGCTCCTGCTCCTCTTCGCATTATTGAGGTGATATACAGGCCCAACTTAATCAACCCAAACACTCTCCATCTATGAGTTTGCCTGCTTTATGATCCCTATCAACATGATGATCTGATAAAGACAGAGTTTCTTTCCCTATATCTTTGTGAGTAATTGATAACTTTGACTCATGGCTTCAGAAGGGCCAGTGCAGCTTGACATGAAGAAGACTTGACTTCATGTCCTGGTGATGCCATGAGGACTTGCTGAATGAGTAAACATGGGCATTGGGTCTCTCTGAATCAACAGTATAATCTTCAGTGTGACTTTCTGATACAACCATTTTGTTTCTGATATTTTGGATCTACCATGGGGATGTTATTCCAGAAGCATGGTAATTAGTCTGTCTCTACATTTCAAACTTTCTACAAGAAACTGACTAGTTTCATGTTTTCAAGAAGAAGAAAAATCCCAATATTTGGCTTTTCTATTCTGATGCCTTTCAGAGGTTTAACTATACCCTGTTGTCCCATAGATTCACCTCTCTCTCCTCAGTCTCAACTGCAGAGGCTTCTAGACATGCATCATAAGCTGCCTTGTCTTTCCAGGTTCTTCTGCTGAAGAACATTGAACCTAGCCACTGTCTTGAATAATTTTAACAGTCATTCCTTCACAATCAAATTCTAACAGTCATTCCTTCACAATCAAATTTTTCTTTCTCTATAGATTCAGACTTCCATGGACTCTGTTACTTAACAAAGTCAGATTACTCTGAAAGATACAGAGAAATTATAAGTAGGACTTTTTCCTTCTGATGATTGTTGAAGAGTCACAGAATGTGGAGGGGTTGTGTGGACCTAGGACCTGTAAGCCCTCCAACCCCTCTGTTCAAAGCAAGTTCAACTAGAGGAGGTTGCTCAAGGATGAGCTGGGTTTTGGGTATTTCCAAGTTCTCTGAGTAATGTGTTCCAGTGTTTGACTTTTCTCCATGCTAGAAGTGCTTTTTCTTATGTTTAAATGGAATTTTGTGCATTTCAGCTTGTGCCCATTACCTCTTATCTTCCCAGCCATTGAAAAGAATTTGGCTCGAGCACATATGGTCCATAAGAAATACCTACTAGTATTTATATAAACAGAATATATTCTTAATGATATAAATAATAACAAACTGCATATACAGAAACTTTTATAATTTATATTAGTATAATAAATACCAGTAGATAGTTACACAAAGTGATGAGATACCCCTAAGCCTTCTCTTAAGGCTAAACCCAGTTCTAAAAACCAGTTCTAATTTCCTAGAGATCCTCCATGTGAGATGCTGCTGGCACATACTGCTTGTCCCTAAGGTTTAATATAGTCTCACTCAAAAGTTCATAGTGAACTCACTGAACATTTATGCCTGTGATCACGACAGTTTTCCCCTATATGTTGAGCTCCTGTTGGTTAAGCAAACTGGCTGTTGCAGTCACTGCCACCCTGAACGCTTGCTGAGTTGCTTTCTTCACTGTCACCTGCATTTTCCCAACTGGGAAACAGTGGAACATGTCTCCCCATCTGGCCTCTGTCCCAGGGCTGAAAGCTCAGCATCTGGGGCACTGAAATGGACTGCAGGAGCTCTCTACTGCTATTTCTCAACTATATGCCAATACATTTAGCTTGTGGTTTAGATTTTTGTTTCTGTCTTTTTAGAGAAAACATAATCTTCTGTCTGACTTTAGGCTTACTTTGGAGTTTATGAGATAACACAGATTTTCATATTCAACTTTTTAGTGAAATAACTGTGGGACCAGCAGTTAGGACAATATGACATCATGATGACCTTTACAAAATTTGAGTAAATGACAGAAACGGGAATTATAACAGTCACTGAGTGACTAATCTCAAGTAATGTGAGAACTGTATAACTTGGCTCAATATCACTTGAATAGCTCATTTGCTTCTTAACAATTAGAGTGAGATACAAGTGTTACTAATTTCCGCAGTTTGAAGTAATGAGTAAACACAAATCCATTCTTGCGTTGCTGCAGACCAGTGCTAAACAGCCTGCACAAGAGTAACCCACATGTATCATTGCTCTTTAAGAGAAGTGAGGAAAATAATGAAAGAACTCATAGGACCACAAAATTGTTTGAGCTGGAAGGAACATTAAAGATAATCTAGTTCCAATCCCCCTGCACAGGCAAGGACACTTTCCATGAGATCAGGTTTCTCAGAGCCCCTTTCAACCTGGCCTTGAACATTTCCAGGAGTGGGGCATCCACAACTTCTCTGGGCAGCCTGTTCCAATGCCTCACCACCCTCACAGTAAAGAATTTCTTCCTAATATCTAATCTAAACCTGCTCTATTTCAGTTCAAAGCCATTCCTCCTTTAGCTAGTTCAGCTGTAATGTATTTTCTTTTTTCATATGTGATGCTGATGCTGCATTTCTCAGATTTCTGATGAAAAATAAAAAGTGGTAGGAAACTTAGAATGTGCTTACCTGTTCATGAAAGACCTCTAACTTGGAATTTAAATCCTTCCTTGAATTTATTTGAACGTAGTAGCAAAAGCACCCACTACAGGTTTCTTCTTAATGTGAAATTAGTTTTGCTTTCTATCTGTTTCTTTGCTGACTGGTCATTTGCAGTGATGTTTCAATGAAATGTTCATAATTTTGTCCAAATTGTCCATTTGCAGTTGGTTTACGCTGGTAAGTTTGCAGCTTGAAGAAGTTGTTTAGTGTTAGAATACCCTCATACAAAGAACTTTGCTATTCTATGTACACTGGTATACTTGATTTTCTTTAGATTTAGACATGAGACAAAAACAGTCTACCTGCTTAAGTCTCCTACAGAGTAAAGATCAAGACCAGATTTAGCTAAATCTGTCTGGAGCTATTGAGGATGAGGTCTTAAAATGGTAATAGTCTCTAGTGGGTTAAAATAGATTAACTCTGAAACAATTTTGCTCCTTTTATCATCTGACACCTTTAAACACCTTTTTGTTTCTCCTGAAACTGCTAATTTGTCATACCCCAAGTTCTTGTACAACTTATTTCCTGTGTTCTGATCAGGACAAGCAGTAGTGTTAGTTTCATATATGAGTTACAGTCCCTTGAGCTAGCAAAGAAGGACAGCTTCTCACTTTTTCTGATCCTCAGCAAGACTGCTTTGCCCAGAATCTGCAGGAGGAGACTGTCACTCAGCTCCTGTCAGTCTTGCACACCTAGTCCAGACAAGACAGGGACAACAGCAGTCGGTTTGGTAGGTGGCTGCAGCTATTGCAAGTGTCGTTCTTACAATTTTAAGTGGAGAGTGAGTGCCTAGCTGCTATTGTTTTTGTGTGGCTTCGTATTTTAGAAGCCTGCAATACTGATTGTACTAGGGAAAACATTTCTTCCATCTATAAAAAAAGATGGCAGGTTATTGCAACAGGTTGTGGATCTGGTCCAAGTTATTCATTATCTTTTCATGGAGGTTTGTTCTCAGCTGCAAATCTTAGGTTAGCACTTCATGTTTGTAGAAACAGCACATAGTTGCCATAGGAAGGAGATTCATCACCAATCTCTAGTCTATAAAATGACAAGTTTGCTATATCAATAGTATTTTTCTTTCATTCTACAGTTAATACTGATTGTGATTGGCGCTATAACAGTAGTCTCAATATTAGAGCCCTACATCTTCCTGGCATCAGTGCCTGTGATAGCAGCCTTTATTCTGTTAAGGGCATACTTCCTCCACACTTCTCAACAGCTGAAACAACTGGAATCTGAAGGTAGGAGCAGAAAAAAATGGTAGACTTTTAAATCCACAACAAATCAATTGAGAAGTGATTCACCCTTTCTCCTCATTTTTGCCTCTGCTCTTGCAAGATGACATTGTCTTTGGGAGCAGAACACATATCTCCTTAAAGCCAGGGGTGTTCTGACCCAGCCAATACTGAGTGCTCTGCTGCCAAAGAGCAATAAAAAGGCCTTTAAAATATGGGCTTTACCACCACTGCAGCTGAAAACAAATAAAGTCTTGACATACAGTTTCTTGAGAGTAAATGTAATTTAAAAAATTGTGGTCAGACTTGGTATGTACCCTTTGAGTTTTCTTCTTTGTAAGAAAAATTTTCAATGGATATATCTTGATCACAAAGAGCTCTTATTTCTGAATAAGTTATTTGATTTAATTTCCTTCCTCTCCCCCCCATTAAGAGACTAAAATGTTCTAAGTAAAATTGAAAACCTCATTTGGAAGTGTGAATTTGCAGACCATGTACTGCTGCCTGGCTTTGCAGCAAACTGGCAGATCGTCAGCAAATCAGTCCTGAATCTTAAACAGTAGTGATCCTCTTCCCTTTTACTTAAGTGTAATTCTGGAGCTCCTCAATCTAAATTTAAATTTCTTTGATGTTCACAGGGATCCAGCACTGGCTTACCACTTTTTATGTAATGCAAGATCTGCTTAAAATTACCATGTCAGTGCAGTTGAATCTGGAGCATTAAAGTACTCTGCCTATGCTAAGAAAGCTTCATATAATGGAGTTATCAAAACTGTAGGAATTCATTTTGGCTGGAGAGGAGCAGACTTTCTCTTGTGGCATCCTACAGAGGGCCAGGATCTTCCCCAAGTAGATATGAGACAAGTAGTTATGTGATAACTATGATGAATTATTTTGATCCCTTCCTGCCAGTACACTGAATGCAATTTCAACCCATTCTTGCAAAGACTGTTGTTGTATATCCTTTGTTAGGATTTCTTCAGTCATGTACTTTGAAAACATGTGTAAATTACACACTGGCAGTACTTACACTGCTGTGAGGTAGAGCATGGGGGGCTGTTTGCATTGTATCAAAGGCATTTGCTCATGCATGTTTATGTTCTAATTTAAACACTTTACAGCTCGGAGTCCAATTTTCACCCATCTTGTCACAAGCCTAAAAGGGCTGTGGACACTGAGAGCCTTTGGGCGGCAGCCGTATTTTGAGACCTTGTTTCACAAAGCTCTGAACCTACACACGGCAAACTGGTTCCTCTACCTGTCAACACTGCGCTGGTTCCAGATGAGGATAGAAATTATTTTTGTTGTCTTTTTTGTTGCTGTGGCATTTATCTCTATCATAACTACAGGTATGGTAACTTTACCCCAAAAATGAAATGGAAGTGTGCTGCTTCTTTTTAACAGCTCAGCTTTAAAAAAATTCAGAAAGAAATAAACTGATGCGGAATTTAGCATACATTGGAGTCATTGATTTAAGTATGTCATAAGAGTAAACACAATTTAATTAAAATATAAATAGCACCATTATTACCAGCAGTCTGATATTGTAGAGGACTCATTAAAGGGATTAATCAGAAAATGATAAATAAAGGGACAAAACTTTAATTTTCTTGATAGTAAATTGCTGTAAAATTATCTCATGAGTTTGAAACTGCATTACTGTTCCGAGAAGCTTGGATGTTGATCACACCTGTGCAGCTCAAAGGTTTTTAGTAAATAGAAGTTAATGTTCCTCTCACTTGCAAATGGGTAAGACATGAAATGTTTTAATATCCTTTTAAAGTCCACACCATTGGGAGAAATTTTCATCTAGTTATTTAATTCGCAACCCACTGACCCATTTTTCTGTGTGAAATTTTGCAAATTCTATCCATAATCCCCTGAAAAATGACTCACCACTCCTAGTAAGCACAATATATGAATGAAAATCACACTATATCTTACTTGTACTTGAAGTGGTGCCCAAGACTTCCCAGGTGTAGCCAGCCTCAAACAAGCAAAAATTAGGAGTGTGATTTCCCAAAAATATTAATAATTAATTTCAGTGGAAAAATTCAGCTAGAGATTACTTCAAATACGGTTTTTTATTCACTGTGCTTTTGTTATGTTTGGACATGGTTCTACCTCTCCGAGTACCTCTCTAACTTTGTGTGCAGGATCTATCTCTATGCAGTTTCAGTACTATGGTTGCTGATTAACAAGAGTTTGATGATTTTATGGAGGAGATTTTTAAATCTAAAAATACTCAAATTTCTCTCAGCCATACTTTAGTGTTAAAAAGGAGTTAAATAAGAGCTTGCAATTTATCAAATATTGTATAGTTTATGAAATGCTATCCTCTGTTTTCTGTAGAAGGAGCTCTAGCTCTCCTCACAAAAGAAGACACCACACATACTTTGGTATGAAAATAGGCACTTACTTTTGTTACTAAGGAGATTTCTAGTTCCCCTTCAATTCATGGGAAACAATGTTCTCTGCTGCCCTTCTCATTTCTCACTGTGTCCTTAGTAGTTTGGGTTTTTTAGGAAAATACTTTCTTGTGTTAGCTGTCCTGGATGTTTTACTGGAGAAAAGGAGTTAGAAACACTTTTAAAAATATTAAAATTTTTCATCTTTCTCCATTATAATCCTTACTGTTATAATAGGCCCTTGGAGCAACACTAAATTTCTTTTCTTAATCTATCAGTTTTCATGAGGAATATGTTGCTTTTATATTTATTTATATAATGAGATGTCTATTAAAAAAACAGGAGGAGGTTTATTGAAGAAAACTATATAAAGAATGGAGAAATCATAGAAAGGCATTTGCCTTAAATTCTCAATTCCATTTAACACATGGTGAGGTTAAAAATCAACAGTGTGGTATATTAAATGCTTGTATTGTATTGTATGAAGTCATAAAGGAAAATCCCTGGGAAATCCCATTGTTACAGCTGACAATTAAAGCTAAAAAATTTACACCTGCATCTTTGTAAAACACTAAGGAGAACATCCTCTATTTGTCAAAGAAATGAAAATGTAAGCCATTTTGAATTTTAAAGTTGTTAGCTGTGTGTAGTGTTTTAGTTAGATAAGAGTAATTTCACAGATTCACGAGTGGTGGAAAAAGGAAAGTCAAATCAAGATTGCAGAGACCTGATTCTCTTTACAGGTTAAGTACCAAGATTTAACTTTTTCTTCTTCCAAGCAAGATTAGGGTTTCTAGTCAGGTGTTTAACTATGATTTAGCTTAGTCCTTTTCATGATTAACAAACCCATGTTTTCTCCATGAAATGAAAGAGGAGAGAGTATGAATATGCATTTTAAGATATACATGCTAATTTTATGTTTTCTAATGGCTTTTTATTTACATAGAAATGGCATGTGTTTTTCTCTCCACAGGTGATGGACCGGGTACAGCTGGAATTATTCTTACTTTAGCTATGAACATCATGGGAACCTTGCAGTGGGCAGTAAACTCAAGCATAGATGTTGATAGTTTGGTAAGGAAAAATGCACAGTGCTGAGCTTTCTTTTGAGGAATTGTCTTGTTGATTATGGTTGTGCAGTGAATTCTCTTCAGAGCTGAATATTAAACAGGTGTGTCAGAAAAGTTTCTCTCATACCTTTGATAGCAAACTACTGGTTTTGGGATGTCAAAAACTGAGTTTTTCCATGATCAGAAGTTTTTCTGGCCTGGAATAGGCAACAGCAAACACTTGCATTTGAGGATTCAGATTGCAGATGTAGAAGTGATAGGAAAACCTTGAAAAGGCTTGGGGTTATTTTGTTATATTTCCTGTATTTATATATATAATATTCCTTCCTTGGTGTCGTGGTTTAAAACCAATAACTAAGAAAATTACTTATTTCTTGCTGTGAGATATGGATTAGAATAAGGGCAAAACAGGCATAAAACTTAAAAGGAATAAAGAAAGTTTATTGACAAACAACAAGAATAAGAACACCAGAATAAACTTCTAGAAAAACCTTTTCATCCCTTATCTATTTACTATTCTCTCGTTCACATGACAACAGAGACAAAAACTTTGGAACTTTGGTGGTTAAAACAGTCCCAATTCTTGCTACAGTCTTTTCACTTGTCTTTGTAGAGAAACAGAAGTTTCTTCCTGTTAATTTATGGAGTTTCTCACACGAAAACTATTTTTGTTATAGTTTTCCATTGCCCTGATATCAGCTGCCCAGAGCTGCTGTTATCAGAGCCCACCCCTCCCATTTTCACATCACTCTGAGATGTGTATGGGTCATGAGTCGAGGGATAGTATTTTTAAAGATGAGTATTCAAAGGTAAAAAAAAAGTCTTCTTCATCTGCTTCTGTGAGCTTCACTAGACAACAGTTTTCTCACTGCCTTTCAAGGCTTCAAATCTCTCAGCACTTCACTATACTATAAACTCAAGTTTACACTTTGAATACTTTATTCCTCCCTGGATACTTATCATGAATTAAAGGAGTTTTTTCCAGGACTTCATTGTCCATCTCCATAGTTTAACAGAAAGACATTTCAGCTAAATTAAAGCATCTTCTTAATTCTCTACCTTTCTTGAAGTTTCTTTTCTTTCTTGTCACTGGTAGTTTATAAAGTCTCTTTTCATGTTGATCATTCTCCTTTTCTCTCCCTGGATAAAAAGATTAATCCGCAAGTCTCATCTGGGTAATGAAAGAGTTAAAATCTTGCCCAGGCTGTTGTAGGTAGTTCTGTGGCCTCGGCTGGTGCAGGAACTGGAGCCGTCTGTGATGGAGAGTTCCTCATGGCTGCTCTGGAGAGTGTGGTCACCGTCTCTGCTTGCTGCAGGCTCAGAGCCCCTCTCCTTCTTCACTCGGCAGTTTCTGGTGAATTCCATCACGGCAAAACCTGCAGCCAAGCCAGGAACCGGCCCGGCCCAGACAGGGCTTGGGACAAGCCCCCCGCAGGCCCCATCTCCCAGCCGGGAGACGCAGCAGGCCCAGCCCGGCCCCCGCCCGGCCGCCTGGCCGGGCAGGGAGCGAGAGGCCGGAACTTTGCTACCTTTCACCGCCAGGAAACAAAGAGAACTCCGAGAGCTCTGGTTTTACACTTTAAGGTAGGGTTCACAAGTTGATCCCACTTTTCAATGGCCTAAACTGCTGTCAATTCTTGGAAATGACTGATAATTGGTCAGGAGGAAGAACTCCCATCAGCCATCAGCACTTCTAACTTCCCCTCTTTCCTCAGCTTTGCTTTAAAGGTAAAGCTACCCCATGACACTTGGTCTACTTAGCTTTGCATAGCAGATCACAATAGATATTTTTGAGTTCCTTTTACCTATTGTCAGTAGTGATTTAAAAATCTGTCCTTGACTTTCCTGGCAGTCTTTTTCTGGTTTTATGTAAAATACCCTCAAATTGCAGTCGTACATAATTTTAATAGGTAAGACTGGCTTTAGAGTATTTCACAAGGTCAGCTTCTCATCACCTATTTGTTGAGATATGTGAAGCAGACAGGAAACTCATAAAAGAATATGTTTGTTCTTACACTTTTCATCATACATTAGCTTAGATGCACGGACTTCACTCATTCTAGGATCTTAGACAGAATTTGTGTAACAAAATACTGCAGTCTTATAAACCAAAAAAAAATTCTGAGAAAAAAGATCTCACACATCCTGTCTTACCTGCTCTGAACCCTAAATTAGCTTCTTGAGCCAACTATTTCAGTATTGAAAAACAAAAAAAAATTCCAGAAAATTCCAGAGTCCCTTAAATCCTGACTAATTGAAATTAATTGTCATATTAAAAAAAACATAATTGTGGCAGATGGTGACAGTGAAGCAATATTTACAAGTCTAACATTATTTTTTTTAAAAAAAGAATTTATTTAACTAGATGCATCCTGAGGGAAAGCATTAAGAGCCTCAGAAGAAGGAATTAACCACTTAGAGCACCTAATCTCTTGTTTGCACATGTGACTGCTGGTAGTTGAGAAAGCTGATGACCATTCAGCAGTGTTTCCTATCCACCAAACATTTTATGCTAGCTCCTCCTTTGCTTTGTTATGAACAGCCTGTCTTGAAGAGCAAGCACTTTGTGAAAGGGCTTCATCAACTGCAAGACCTGCTGAACAGTAGTTACATGACAAAAAACGAAGTAAAATGGGATGTTGGTAAATCACAGAAGTTTTAGGGTTGGGAGGGACCTCTGGAGATCCTCTTGTCCAACTCCCCTGACGAAGCAGGGTCACCTCTAGAGCACACAGGAACTCCCCACAGGTGGGGTTTCAATGTTTCCAGAGATAGAGAGAGACTACAATCTCTCTGGGCAGCCTGTCATCCTCAATGTGAAAAAGTTCTTACGTTGAGGTGAAACTTTTTATGTTTTAGTTTATAGCCATTGTTTCTTGTTCTGTCACTGGGCACCACTGAGAAGAGCCTGGTACCATCCGAAACCTGCTTTGAGCTCTTTATATGGATTAATGTCATCCCCTGTCAGTGCTCTCTAGACTGAACAGGCCCAGCTGCTGCAGCCTCTCCTCATAAAAGAGATGCTCTGGACCCCAAATGAACTCTGTGACCCTCCACTGAACCCTCTCTTTGTCTTTCTTGTTCTGAGCAGCCCAGAACTCAACACAGCGTTCCAGATGTCGCCTCACTAGGGCCGAGCAGAGGGGCAGGATTGTCTCCCTTGACCTGCTGGCCATACCCTTCCCAAGGCACCCCAGGTCACCACTGGTCCTCCTGGCCTCAAGGACACATTGCCAGGTCATAGTCAGTTTGTCATCCACCAAGACTCCCTGGTCCTCCTCTGCAAACCTGCTCTCTAGTAGGTCAGCCCCCCAAAACAAAAACAAAAATAGCCATGTTCCTTCACTTGGCTCTCATTTGTGAACTCCATCCCCTGTAAGGCAGAATGTAGTCACTTTAAGTATGAAAATCTGTATACAAATCATGTGTGCATATTACATGGCTTAATACAAACTGAAGGTGTTTCACAAGAGCAACAGAAAGTCTTACTGTAGGATTCAGAGGGTGCTGGACACAATAGTGCTTTAATAAAGAAGCACTTCCCTTTTCTTAAAGTACAGCCATGTTAAAATGTTAGTAACAACAAGAAAGTGACTCCCTTTCCCTTGGAAAGGAAGTCTCAAGTTGCTCTAGACATTTCTGAGTACTTTTGCCCTGTGTTAAGACAAAGGACTGTGCTGGAGCAATGGTTATGTTATGTGTTATGTTTTATTATTGATAGCCTTCTAAGGTCCATCAGGTTACAGTGGATCCTCTGGACATCTTTTAGCAGTGGATAACTGCCCACCCTCATTACATGAATTTTTAGACTTCCCAGATGAGAAATTAATAAATATTGCTGGCAAGATGGTTGTCTTGACATTCAAAAGTCGTTCCTGTGCACAAGCAGATAAAAAGAGCTTAATGGTGTCAAGATAATAAAAATGCTTCATTGGGTGATACAGATGTATTTATCATTTCCTACTCTGTAGTCTCTGCATTTAGCACTTCCCTCTTCAAAGTACTTTACAATTATTTGGCTAAAGATGTTTTGCAAAGGGTTGCCTGACTTAGTAGTCTATTTAGTTATAGTCTCTTTTTCTCTCTAGAGGTAGTTTAAAGCTCCCCACGGGACCAAATTGACTAGAACTGGCACATCTCCCCATGTCTCCAGTTACAGATACACACACACCCCTCTAGTTGACATCACTCTTGCCTTTCCTTGAGCAGCTGTGATATCTGTGTTTACAAGCCTGCAGACAAGCATGCCTGAGTGAATAGCACATTTGTAGGTAGCAGTCTTTAGTTGTCATATAAGCTGGAGTTTTCTGTAAGTGGTTGAAAGCCATGTCCAAAGGACTAGCTGGCCAAACAGATGGGTAGGTGGCAAATTTGACTTTATTCCACACAATCTCCTTCATGAGCTTTCCATGACACTGGCACACAGATTGAAGAATCATAGAGTTCCTAGGTTGGTTTTTATTTCTACATACACAGATATTGTCTTTGAAACAATTTTTGTTGAACAGGTTTGACTTTAAATTAAAAATCCCTATTGTCTCTTAATACCCCACAATGGTAATGGTAATGGTTTTGGCATTTCATTCTCTACAGCCCTGATATTTTGTCTGCTCTGCCTTTATTTAAAAACAAACAAAAAACCCAAACAACCCCCAAACCCTCTTTTCCCCCTCAGAAACACACATGGTCACTCCAACAGCTAGCTGTTGTTTCATTTAAAGCTAGGAATTAGGCTAGCTTTATTGTTTCAATTTGATAATTTCTGCTAATACCCTTTCAGCTGGTTTTCAGTCTTTTTTTATACTTCTAGGCAGTCTTGTAGTGTCCCAAATTGTTTTTTCCCCTTCATAAGGAAATAGAAAATAATTTTTTCAGTAAGTGCTGCTTTCACAGATAAGCGTTAGCTAGTCCCAGTGGACTATTTAAATGCTTTCTAACCTCTTCTTTCACTGATGTATATCCTGCAGTAGCAGTGCTTTAATGGTGAAGGACAGTTCCTTTTTTCAGGGAAAGAGACAATGCCATGCTTTTACTGTTGCCAAGATTACTTATATAAGGAGATATAAAAAGAATCCCCCAAAGAGATATTAAAACCCCACTTGCTAAACGTCACAGTGCCCAACCCTGTACATCAGGGATGCTGAAGAATTAAAGCAATACAGGGTAGGGAAAAAGACTAAATTTAAAAATACAGCTGTGAAAAATAATGGTGCTTTTACAGATGATTTTTTATGCTTTTATATTCCCATACCTTTAACCTCCTTTAACCTGTTCAATTGATTTTTTTTTAAAAAAAAATCTAGGATATGATCTTATTATTGTTTTTACTACTGTTGGCAGAAAAGCTGAGAACACTGTTAATTTCCAAAGTTTAAATTTAAGTAGAGTAAATACTTGACTGTAAAATCTGCATCAGAATGGCTGTCCTCAGAGTGGAGTTTTGGTCTTCTGGAAGGAAACATAATGAAGAAAAAATCTTTAGAACATTCTCTTTTCTGCCTGCCTGCACAGCAGTGTGATAAAGAGAAAAAAAATCAGTAAAAGTTTTAAATGAACCAAGTATTTAATTTTTGCAGTTCAGAAGAGAAGTGTACATCCTATAAGTGCACCCAATATGTAACAGCAGATGATGTGGAACCTTGGTAGAACCATATGTTCTGCCTACCGAGCCAGCTTTGGCTCAATGACTTAATGCACAGGATTTTTTACAACATGAACTATTGGACCAATCCCCCACAGGATCTCCCAGCTGCACTTTCCAAGCAGTTTGTTTGTGAGGAGGTGATGTCTGGCAACACAACCATTGAATATTGTCTGTGTCTGGTCTGAAGAGAGTGCCTGCTCTCTTTTTAGCAGAAGATAACACAGAGCCTGATTAAATTATCTCTATTATCTTACTTGTAAAAGAATTACTTCTTCCACCTTCTGGAAATATGAATTAGATAATTATGTTATGAATTCTCCTTCAAAGTTAAGAAGAGTTTAAGTGATATTAATGAGAAAATAAATTAAAGAATTTGCAGTGCTACTAAAATTTCAGCAAAATACAATTAGGCAAGGCTAAAAATAGTGTACTATGCTATAGATTTAGGGATGAAAATAGTAAATATACTCCTTTATTCAAAAGCACAAGTTAAAGAACATGAATATAGCTGGCACAGTGCTGATGGGAAAAATGGATAAGAAACTTGCTGTCACCTATCCTATACCTGTCATTATGGATGACAGAACATTTCTACCTGTGAAAGGAAGAATGGATATTTTTGTAAAATGTTCCTGACGTGCTACATTCTGCCCAGATTTAAATCATAGTTCAAGCTATAGAACAAGGAATTCAGAATTGATTTTAAAATTATTATACTGTCTAAAATATGTGCATACATAACTGATAAGTCTGTCAGGGGAGCTAGGACATTGAGATTAAATTTTCTTTTATATAGAAAGGCTGTTCATCCAGCTGGCTTCACAGCAGACATTAGACAGCGTGTTGTGGTCTGGCCTCTTGGGCAGTTATGGGGAATCTCTGCCTGTACAAACATTCACAGCTCTTGATGAAGCCAAGACCTTGAAGAAATACCTTTGTTTCTAAAATGGCTATGTTTCTATAAAGCTAAGAATTATGAAAACAAAGGTACTATCAAATACCAATCAAAATAACTGCATGGTGCTCATTGTGGGATTTACTGTTGACAGTCAGATGGGGAGAGAACTATCAGCCTGATCTGAGGTCCTGTTTGTGACATCAAAAAGAGCTGGCATATATACATGGACATGATGATGACCATGCTTTTCTGTCTTGCACAGTGGTTGAGATGGAAATAAGAATTGATAAGCTTGTGTGTTAGCTTTTTAGATCTTCTGTCACAATTGTGTTTCAAGATGCTGAGATATAAGCTATCATCCCAGTATTCCCTTGCATTTACTTCCACATAGAAAATCTACCCAACAGTATTTCAGTGGGATTGAGGTGCAAAAATGAATTGCACCTAATACATCAAGTAGAAGAACTTTTCAGAAAGAATATAAAAGCAGTTAAACAAAGATGTACAAAGGGTTTTCCATGATAGCACTAAACAGAAATATATTTTTGAAAATACAGATTAGAGAACAAATGATGTTTTCAAGAACAAGTTTTGTAAAACAAGGAATCTAATTAATTAATTAGTTGGACAGGGACACTTAAGTACCTGAATGTAAAGGGAAGTCACGTCTTCTACAAGTAAGGAGCTGAAACCTATTTCTTGAACAGGAGGGAAATAGGACATTTTGAAGGCTCTAGGACTGTAGAACATGAACTTCATTCTCTGACAGTATGTTAGGAATTACAGCATCTACAGAATGGATTTTAATGTTAACCTAAACCAGCTATGCGTTGGAGGACAAGAAGCAGATAGAGAAGCTTGACAAAATCAAAGTTAGGCTTGCAAATGGCTCAAAAGCTGGATAAATACTTGATCCTAATTTTCACTGAAAAGGCAGTGTTTAATCTGTGGAATTAAAAGTGGAGCAGAAGGTAGAAATGGGATTTATAATATCTGAGGTGGGAATTACATGGAAACCAGCTAGAATCCTGGTTTCCCTAAATTGTACAGTTTATGGAGGGACACATGCCTGTGACCCCCTGTGAGTCAGTCCATCTAAAATCAGAACCTTCAGCTAGGGGTGATTTGGTTCTGCAGCTGGACATTTCACTTACACCTGTGAAACCAGACTGCAACAATGCCATCCATACCAGGTAGAGCAGACCTCGCACCCAAGTGTTCAGGAAGAACTGGCTGAGAGGCTGGAAATCATAAAATGGCCACTTCAAATAAATAAAACAAGCTGGCAGTGGTGGTGACACGTGACAAAATAACAACTGTCAATTTTTGTTGAGAAGGATAAACGAGAAGTCACTGATACCACCACCAGTTTGGCAGTGTGGTAGCACTGTCTTTAGAAACTATTTTCTATAGCTAAAAATGTGATGCATACAAGTTGGAGTCACTTAGATTTACTGACATTAGAGTTGCACCACTGTATCCTCAGAACTGTGTCTGATGATTTATTTTCCAGACAATAGTAATGTAATAGATCACATTTACCTTCAGGAAAGGACTGTGGCTCTGTTTCAGGAATTAAATAAATGAAGGATATCAGGATTATTACAAGAACTGTAAAGTGTTAATGAGTTAGTCAGAAAGGAAATGGCATTAAGCTGTATTATGTATTAACCTGTAGGGAGGCTACTCAACAAAGATTAGATTGCTGACTGAGCTAATTTTAATCTTTTTAAAATGCTCTCAACAGAATAAAAAAAGTTGTTGAAGAAATCTTCCAATGGCACAAAGCTGAAAGGCAGTGTTGGCATAAAGAATCCTGGGAGTTTAAATGTATTAGGTGACCTCAAATGGCAGGTATTAAATAGATTCCACTAACGAAAGTGCAAAGTCTTGGATTTAGAGATGACTAAGAATAACCTCAGTGGTAAGTGAGGATCTTGGTTAGAAATGACTAAAATGGAGGAAAGCTTGGCTGAACACCCCTCAGTCAAAGGCTGACTATAAGATGTGACTGAAAAAAATAGTGTATGATCCTAGGATGTGTTAATGCAGATATTCCTAATATAGAATAGGGAATTAGCAATGCATTTGTATAATGTCCTGGTAAAACATCATCCAAAATGCTGCATACATTCTGGTCAGACAGGAAAGCTTGTTTTGAACTGGGGAGTTTGGAGAAGGAGAACATGGATTAAGAAAGAGGCTTAAACCTGGATTTTCTTTAGTCCTGGAGAACAAAGGGTGATCGGATCTAAGGTGTCCCTCCATAAATGAATGGGGAAAGCAGCTAGTAAAAGGAGTTCTTTAGAATTTAAAATTAATAGAGTTATAACAGCAAAGTTATCCATAAAGCAGAAAATGTTTTCTGGCCACCTAAGCAGTGAAGCTGTAGTGAAGGAAATGAATTATTTATTGACCCTTGATCCATTAAAAAAATAAGATCAAGACGCTCCTTTCTAGCCCCATGTTCCTTTGAAACTGCACTAAGACTGCTAGTAGCAACTTCTGTCTGATGTTCATGAACTACAGGACTTTATTATTTTACCTAATATATATAATTACTGATCCAAAATTCACTATTTCTCCAAAATTCACTATTTCACCAAAATCCACGATCATGGAACTTCCTACTAATTTTTTTTTTTTAAATTATAATTTCTCATAAATGCTCAACTGTTACTGTTTAATGATTGTTCTTTTTTTTACTTTATGCTACTGTTTTCCATTTTTCAAATCCAATGAAGTCTACTGATCTTTGGTGATCAGTCATTATTCAAAGAACTTCAGGTTTTGGGCAATCCCATACCTTCCTGAAGAGTTTAAGTGACCCATGTTGTTTTTATAATTATTCTTTGTCTTCCTAGATACAAGTCATCACTTTTCAAAATTGAATTTTTAAGATAGAAAGAGTTACTATTGTCCATTTAAAAAGGAATCAAGAACCACATGTTGGACCAATGTCAGAAGTACAAGTGCAATGGAATCTAGAGCTCTAGAGGAGAAGTAGCATGCCTTTGAAGATTATATCATAGTATAGGTGTCTTGGTTTAAGACAATTTAAAAAGGTGGACACTTTAAAATTAGTTACCTCCCCTTACTTTCAACCAATCTCTTTCCACCAATAAGGAATGAGTAGGTAGATTTAAATGAAAAAATAACAGTGAAAAATAACAAGTGAGACAGCAACAGGAAGAAAAAAAACCCAGTAAATAAGCACTAGCCTCTGCCTTTAGAAATGCTGCTGGGAGCAAGAGGGACTTGGCTTGGGTGCCTTGACCTTTTCAAGGGACTGGCATCTCCCAAGTGCCCTGTAATTCCAGTTCCAGCCACACTAGGTCTTAAAGAGACATTAAGAGTTTTTGGATACAGATAAGTATGGAACACAATAAAGTTGTGGGTTACTCGTGACAGTAGCTTACACAGAAAAAAGACTCAAGTTCTGTCTAGGAATTGGGAATTATTTTATTTCATTTGTGTTGCTAGTTTAGTATGAATTACAATTAGAATATTGCTTGTTTTGATTTGTAGATGAGGTCCGTCGGACGAATATTTAAATTCATTGACATGCCAACAGAAGAGACAAAAAGCATTAAGCCACAGAAGAATAATCAGTTTTCAGATGCCCTTGTAATTGAAAACAGGCATGTGAAGGAAGAGAAGAACTGGCCATCGGGGGGCCAAATGACTGTGAAAGACCTTACAGCCAAATACGGTGAAGGAGGAGCTGCTGTACTAGAAAACATTTCCTTTTCAATAAGTTCAGGGCAGAGGGTAAGACACTGTTTTGTTGTGCTTTTTCTAACTTCTATTAAGCTTAGATTAAGTAGAGAATTGTCACAAACCTATTCAATGACTTAAAGGGATTTTGAGTCTGGTAAGGTTTTCTAAATGAAATTGTTGCAAGACAAAATATCTTCTAAACTAACTGAAGAACAGAAATGACTTTGGATAAAATACACATGCAACAGTTTTCCAAGCTGTGTTCTGGTGCCTGAGATTCTGCTGCTGTGGAGAGGGAAGGTTGCTGGTGAATGCAGGTGCTGGGGACAGCCTGACCCGGTGGGGCAGGGCACAGAAGAATACTGGCTGCTGTGCCAAGGGTAATGCACCGCTGGCTCCCGCGGCCGGAGGGTGGAGGTGCCGTCTCACCCATTCCATGAGGGCTCTACGCCACCCTGAATTATTACAGACCGTAAACAGCTCCATTCTTTAGAGGGCTGACAAACCTCTGATTAATCTTTGTGCGTGTTTGGGGTTGTGTTTAAGAGAGGGCTTTAGTTTCAGGACAGCATTTAGGTAGAAGTTTAACACTTGGCTTCAAGTTCATGCTAAAGACCCATGCTTGCTGGAATGGGAAGAAAGGCTTGTGATTTCCTGAGCTGAAGCCTTATGGAGAAAGAGATTTTAACTGTCCCACATTAATGAGAAAGGTTCAGTGGCAGCTCCCTGGCCTCGACACGAGGCACATATTCACTTTTAATTTGGATAGCACCAGTCTCTGCCAGGTTTGGTAGGTTTGTCTTGGTTTACATGAACTGAGTGTTTAATCCACTAAGTTTGAGGGCACCAAAACTTTGAACTCAGGCTTTCCACTCTGCCTTTGAAAGAGAGACACCTGTGATTCCTGGAACGTGAAGATGCAGGTGCTGTTGCAGGCTGGTGGATTTACTTCCTGGAAAATCCCTTGAAGCAGTGGAATATGGAAAATGAAAGACATTTTTGTACTCTACAAAGAAGGGATAGAGCAGTAAATACAGAAGTCCTTCTCTCAAGGACTCTGATTCAAGTTCAGTGATGAACCCTGGACTCAGATGCTCCTTAAACTGGAGAGAATTTGCTTCTCCTGCATAGGTAGTACACCAAGAAGGAAACAAAGGAGTTTTCCCTCTGCTGAGGGATGGAATTACCACTTAATGGCTGCCCAGAAATTAAAGTGTATTATCAAACACGTCTTGAAGACTTACAGGCTTG
>NC_031773.1:22704663-22906429 GCF_001522545.3 Parus major | reverse complement strand
TGCTGCTGCTGCTGCTGTGTTTGATCAGCCCAGGCTGGGGTTTGCCCTCTTGGCTGCCCGGGCACAGGCAGCCGACTCGCACTGATCCTGCTGTCAGGCAGCCCCCTCAGATCCCTCTCTGCAGGGCTGCTCTGCAGCCACTCCTCTCCCACTTTATCCTTGTGCCTGGCATTACTCCATCCCAGCTGCACAATCTGACATTTGGACTTGTTAAACTGCAATATTGCCCAGTGTTCCAAACAATCTAGAGTTCTCTGCAAGGCCTCATGTCCTCAAGAGAATCCACAGCATTTCCCAGTGTGGTATCATCAGGAGCCTTGCCAATGGTGCATTTGACTCCTGCATGCAGATCATTGATGAATATGTGGAAGAGAACTGTCCTTAGGACTGAGCCCTGAGCAATACCACTAATGACAGTCACCAGCCCCATGCACTACAAGCCTTCAGCCAGTTCTCCAGTATGGTCATGCTACAAAAGCAGCCCACACTCAGACAGGACATTGTTAGCCATGTACACTCAGATATTGGAAAAGGCAGCATCTTAGAGTTTGTTGGTGCTTACTGCAGATATTTGTTTGTTCTTGCAATAGGTCTGTTCCCCTGCAAGGGAAATGCAACTTTAAAAAAACCCCCAAACCTACATTATTATGTTTCTTCACACCTTAGAGTTAAGGAAAATCAGCACCAACTGGGCAGGTCGAAGATTTGCATCGGTGCTTAGGGGTGTCCAATGGCATGATGTCTGCTGGAACCACTGCCTCTGCCTCAAGCTAACTAATTAGAGTTAGGCCCTTTATTTTCAATCATATGAAAATGGAGTAACTTACTAGGGTGATCCAAATGCGCTCCCTACTTAGTTTTTGGTTTCTGGATGTGATTTTGCTGATGAGTGCTTCATAGCAAAGTGAAGGGAAAAGGCACAAAGAGCTGAGCTGATCAGTGCAAGATAATAGACAAGCAAATTTCTGTCCTTCAGCTAAGGGTAAGCTATCAGAGTTTTTATCTGGTTAATTCTAACAAAACATAGTCTGCCCATTGTTTGATTCAGCTCTTGCTGTAGGCTTTTATCATTCCCCCATGAATGATATTTGCTATCCCACTGAGATCCACCTGGACTGTTCTTCACTTCTGAGACCTCTAAGGTTTTTACCTTAGTCTGTGATTATTGTTATGTGAAGAGTATTAAATGTTTCCTTGCATGATCTGTATTGCAGGTGGGCCTTTTAGGAAGAACAGGTTCAGGAAAAAGCACTTTACTTTTTGCATTTTTAAGACTGCTGAATACGGAAGGGGATATCCAGATTGATGGAGTCTCCTGGAACACGGTCAGCGTGCAGCAATGGAGAAAAGCATTTGGAGTGATTCCTCAGGTAATGAAATTTTTCAAAATTTTTGTGCCTTTATTTTCATTGGCTCTGTACCCATATGTATATAGCCGCTTTTAAGATGTTTGTTATTGTATGCTGAGAGACAAACACAGATTTTGTGAAAAGGGGAGTGGCATGGATGGGTGGAAGGATGCAGTGATTCACAGCAAACTTTGCATTTTTAGGGTTTCTCTGCCACTCCCACAGGTACTCCTGTAGAAATAGTAAGATACAGCACACCCAAACAGAAGTGTTTCTAGCCTGCTTATCCCTGCTCCTCTGACTCAGATTGAATTTTGATTCAGGATAAGATAGTGCCACCTGAAGAAAGAAATACCAATCAGTGTTCTCAGCTACATCACATATCATGGTTAACACGTGGATACTGCACATTGCATGCTTTCCCTGGCAGACTGATAGCAAACATGTAAATCTAGGGCCTCTGAGTCTCTTGCCAGTGTTCCCACAGCTGGACAGTATCTTACATCAGTTACAGATGTGGATTATCTGTCTGAAAAATGAACATTATTGTCTGCATACAGTAACACTAAAAGGTGATTGCTCACTGTAAGGGTAGGAATGAAAACTGGAGGAATGAACTGCAGAATTTTAACTCTTTTGTACTTTTGTTGTCTGTCCTTATCAACAACACTGAAAGGTGAGTGGCACATATTGACCATCTCTTCTTTGACAATTATACATTAGACAGTTCTTCAGTTTCAAAATATACACAATCTCCTCCATAACATTCCTTTGGAATTCTGTGACTGTGGCAGACTAATTCAAGTAACACTTGATGGCAATCTTACCAATGAGTTGCTCGTAGTATCTGGGAGACCAATTGCAGATCAGCCTGCCACACTGTGAGGGACCATGCAGCCTGTCCTGCCTTTATCCATCCTTGACGGTGGCTACTAGCCCCAGAGACTGAAAAATATGGTTTGATCCTGTCACCCTGGGTGACCTCCTCCTTGACACACCCACAAAGGAGTGGGCTGACCAAAGTGGCCAAGCAACCCCTTTTAACTGTTGGCTGTCAAACCCTAATTGTGCTATTCCCCCCATCCTATCCCCACAGTAAAGCTGTTTCCATCTTGTTTCTATAAAGATTTGTGGTTTTTTTCCTGATAGTCTCCCATCTGGGAAAAGTGGTTACTGTCTTAGAAAGCTGGTGAGCGTATGTGTAGTATGAAGCTGTTGCAGTGACTACACAGGGCACTTTAAAATAGTTCAAGAGACTCTGGGACAGACAGACAATTTAACAAAATATTCTGCTAGTGAGGTGCAGTTAGTTCATTGTTAAAATTATACATTTAGTTCACATTTGGAAGTCCCTGATACATGGATCAATGCCAAATAATCCCAGCCCTCCATTCTCTGGAAGGTCATGAGAGTTGCCAGTCCATTTGCATGCTTCAGCTCGCAGCACTTGTCCCAAAGCCTTGGCAAAGGACTGCACATTATGCCTCAAAAGTTCCCACATTCAGAACAAAATGAAGTTTTCAGCAGCACTTTCCCAGCAGGAAAGAGAAATTACATATACCACCCTGCGTTTCCCAGAAGAACAAAGGGAGCCTTTTGTTCTTTACCATTCACCTACAGCTTCAGAATGGAAAAAAAGTTGCCTTTCCTTTCCTGGGAGGTGCTCCTACAGCAACACCTGGATTTTCACTGTCCCCAGGAGAGCCTTCGCCAACAAAAGGAGAATGGAGCTCTACCTGAGGCATGCTTCCTCCTCAAAACTTTCCAGCCCTTTCCTCTTCTTTAACACTAAGTTTCCCAATTTAGTAGAAAAGAGGTGCTTTTCCAGTGTGAGAACCTCACTAATGCACAGCCACATAACACACACAGAGTCCTAAGACACTGCTGTCCTTCCATGCAGGCTGTGCTGGAATGACCCACAGGGTGGTCAGGGATCACACTGAGTGGAAGCAAAGCTAAACCCCTTGTTTCTTTTAGATTCTCAAATCTGGCTGTCAGTGCCTTGTAGTGGTGTGAAGGGTTAAATCACATAAAACAAATTTCCTGAAGCACCCACAAGGAAGTTCCTCGCTGTAGCTCCTCACAGGCTGTGCTGCTGAAGCACAGCCTGCCCGACACTGCTCCTACAGGCTGTTTGTCATCCTGCCACAAAGCAATTGCTCCACTGGCACCAGGCTGTACCTTTGCACCCATTGTCCCTTCTTCCTGGACAGGCCTTTCTGATGGTTCTTCTGCAGGTATTTGCCCACAGCATTTCCAGAGTGAGGATTTCCAGCTGCATGTGGTTTCAACACACTCAAGGCTTTCTTGCATGGGTCCTCATGCAGATTGTATCCTGAAATATTTAGTGGAGTCAGATTGAGAACATGCCTTCAGAATTTTGTCTTTGAATGGAGGGCAGGAGACCTGCAGTTGATTTCCAGTTAGAACAAATTATGAGAAACCTGAGACCCATGAGATGTTGCTAGCTCCAAGGAAGGGCATGACTTCTGATGTTTTCTTGAGTGTTATTCCATGCATCCTACTGGATCTCACACTGTTTTCTACATGTAAATACTCCATATAGAGTTAAAATCAAGCTTAACACGGAGAACAAGTTTTCTACACTTTGCAGGACTGCCAGCTGACAAAAAAAAAAAATCAAATATGTTTTGCTCCTTTATTTTACAGAAGAAGTGAAATTTTGCAACATTTATCTTTGTAGTTCCAGTTTTTCAGCAGCTATCACATTCTGTTCATTGTATCTGTCTGTCTCTGTCTGTCTGTCTCCAACACTTACTTTTGGAGGTCATGGGTGTTTTGTGGTGTGCCAGCACACTCCTGCCTGGTGCAGCTGCCAAGCAGAGCCACTTCCCAAGGTGTTCCCACAGAGGGTCCTGCAGAGCCTGGATTCCTGCAGGGCATTGGGATGAGTCAGTATCACCATAGCAGGGAGCATCTGCTGCGTCAGACCCGTGCACAGAGCAACTGGGGACATTAACTAACAGTCCCACATGCTCATTTCAGGTAGTATCTAGGTTGTTTTCTGCGTCATGGGTTCAGTGTTGCCAGGAGCACAGCAATGGTATTTACAAGTAAGCTCTATGGGAGGCAGATGTTTTGGCATCTTCAAGGGAGAATGTTACAGAACTGGTCCCAGAAACCTTTCAGGTTTTTATTGTTTCTGTGCTCTTGTTCTTATGTCAATGGAAAGTCCCTAAAGGATTATGAAAACAAATTGTGTTTATTAAAACAAATCCTTTAACTTTACACCTAGTGCTAAAGCATTCACATAGTAACTTGAATTTTTTTCATGTTGATATTGGTGCTATAACACAGACAAAGCAGAGGAGGCTACATGGAGGTCATGCTATTGTTACTCGTAACTTCTCTGTGCATGCAGCTGCTGCCTGGTTCCAGCTGATGTTAGATTTGTTCTCCAGCCCTGGGGCACATGGGAAGAAGGGTCCATGGGTCCTGCTGAGGACCTGCACATAAGCTGCAGCAGCAGCTACACACAGCCAGGGTACTCTCACTCCTTAGCAGCCTCTTGTCAGCTGATCCTTAACTCTTCTGTAAGCATTTCCTTAGGTATCTGGGGTCTTGATTTTTCACATAACACATAAATTGCTTAGGAAGCTGATTGCCACACACACCAATACACAGAGGCTGTAGCCACTAATGGGGATTAATGCCCTTCAGAAGGGTTGGTTTGCAATATTTGGGGTGGTCAGAACATAAACACGACCATATTTATGTTTCTGAATGTTTTGCTTGTGGGTGGATGTCAGGTCTAAAAAACTATTTGTTGTACAATCACACCCACTATCATCCTGTGGGAATGTGAACAAGTGACCAAGAAGGAAATTATTCCATATGTGCTGCCAGTCTACCCAGCCATCCACTCTTCCAATGCTCTCCTTATTTCTACTTCTTCCATGTTTATGAACAATGTATTCCACAACGTATGAACAACGTATGGATATGACCTTCATATTCACTTCTGGGCATTTTTGTTTTGCCTTAAACTTCTAGTTTTTAAGAATGTGGAGAAATTTGTTTCTGCCACTCTTCAAGTAGACTCCAAACTGCCCAGGTGACACATTTAAGTGAGCCCTATATGGTTTCTAATGAGTTGGGAGGAAGGAGCTGTTGAAATTGAGACAGAGGTACCAGAATTCAGGACAATGCCATATTTATTTTGTGGGGATGAAAAACCAACACTACTTTTGGGAATAGCTTGCTTTTGGTGCCCCATTTCTTGAAAGCACAGTTATTAGAAATAGCAGCAGCTTCAGAAGAAAGTTGTACCCTTTCTTGCCGTGCCTGGTGCACTTCAGCAGGAATGTTATTCAGCCCTATCTTCTTTAAAACTGGTTTGTTCAGTTAACTATTCTTAACCACTGAGAAATGAAAAGACGTATTCCATTAGTTAAATGCATGGGGCTCACAGTGTGAACAAACCCACGTCTGACACTGTTTCCACAGCATTGTTGTTTCCACCACACCCACTACTTGGAAGAACCTAATCCTGCTGCAAATATGTCACCCCACTGCACCTAACCAGTGCAGGGCATGGGAAAAGGACTGTGCTGTACTTCACTGAAGCTTTCACTGTTGTTAACAATAACAATTATAAGGGAAAGAGTCTACTCTTTCCCCATTGTCTCTACAAAAAGTACTTCAGTGATTAATTTTTAGCTGAGTGTGGTTCTGCAGCTTTGTCATGTGTTGTTTGCCATGTATTGAAGGTATCACTGCACTTAAATCTACCCCACTGAGTGCACAGCACCACAGTGCAGCTGCTCTTCTCCTCTGGTTTCTTCAATTAGTTATTTCCTTCTCTTTTACACCAAATAAGTTGGCAGTGGCATGCATATCTTAATCTAGCAAATTAATTAATGTAATTTATTTTCCTCTGCAATGTTTGCACTTTTAATTAATCATAATTTAATGATTCATGTAAATATGTGTATAAATCACTTTGAAATCTGATGAAAGAATGCCAAGTTCTCAGGTTGGGTCACATGGAAATTGTGCTAGACAGGCCAAACTATGGGAGAGCACTGTAAGTGTATTCTCTCAGTTAGTTTCTGCTGGTACAGCTAGTCCTTCACAGCTTTTGGTAGTGTTTGACTACTAAAACTCCAGGAACTTACGTGGCTGTGAATCACTGGCATTTCAACACATTTTCTCTAAATAAATACTTTGTTTAGAAAGGTGGAAGAAAATAATTGACTCAAATTTTTCCTCTTGGTATTGTGCATGTACAAGGAAAGAGCAAGCAAGTGGTAATACTTCTCAACAAGGCACTTAAATTCTTTGGGAGCAAGTTCTCCCTGCTAAAAACAGCAGGTGTACCTTAGAGCAGAGACAAAAAACAGCGTCTTAAGAAATATTGGACAGCCTCAGTGTCCCTTGAAGAATTTAATTTCCATCAGAATCCACCCCACGTAAAAAGATATTAAACAAATATTTAATTTTGTCTGAGTCACTGCTTCTTGAGCTACAAAACGTGTATCTAAGGTATGGTCATCTAAATCTGCTTGCCTGAACTGATGGGGAAAGCAGACTGGAGTAGGAAACTTCAGTTGGAGAAGGGTGTGTTCTCAGTGCCAGGAAATGTGCATCCTCCTCGTGTCCTGTGCACAGCCCGCAGTGTCCAGCAGGCAAACTCTGACAGAGAGGGTTCTTGCTGCTGCAGCCGTGCTCTGTCACGTCCGTCATGTTCAGCCATGTGACAGTGAGAGGGGGAAAGAACATCTTTAGAGGTAGGACTGGGACATGGTGAAATGCCAGGGGACAGAATGGTGCTGAGATGTGGATTTGGCTACAGTGTATTAGATAAAGAAATTCATTGGTGAAAAACAACTTAGAACAATGTCCCTGAATTTTGACAAATAAGCAGTAGTTTTTTTTCCTCTCTAAATAAAATTGTTGTGGAAACACACACTTTAGTTTGACAAATTTTTTGGTATGTTTGAATATGTTTCATGTAGTACAGAATCACAAATACTTTTAAAATGTTTCTTTCAAAATGACAATACAGGAAATGTTTTATTCTGAAAAGTGCTGAAATCTGGGGTTTGCTGGTTTCCAGAAAAGTTTGGCTAAAATTTTATTAAGATAATTGCCAAAATCTAAATATGTAAATGTTTTCAAAATCACTTTTTTTTTGGAACAATATTTTAAAAAAAATTTTATAACCTGCACTTAGCTCTATCTGGTAATTGCAGATGGTTATTCTTTTGTCTGTATGCTTCACAATTTCCAATGCTTTATACAGTGTTTCAGGTTATCTATCTACCTGTGTTGGTATGTCTTTTTTCTTGCAGAAAGTGTTCATATTTTCTGGAACTTTTCGGATGAATTTGGACCCTTATGGGCAGTGGAATGATGAAGAAATATGGAAAGTTGCAGAGGAGGTAAAGCTGTACAGTGTTATTTGTCTCCCTCTGGTGATGTGGTTACAGCAGGGTGCAGTGCAGGTCAAATGATTGTAATATTTTCAATTTATGTAGAATCTTAGGAAACAAGTGCAGGGGGAAGGTCATGCTGTGTTACAAACTGTATCTATTATGTTTTATAGAAATAGTTATTTTAATTCCCAGGCCAATGTGAAGCCAGATGAGAGGATCTCCCTCTAACAAGGCATTCAGGCTTTTGTGCTATTTGTGTCATGGAGCTTCCTTTGCCATGGGAAATAAGAATCATGGGATGTTAGAATTTCAAACCTAAAGGTTATTTTCCAATATTTTGTTGAGGTTTCAACAGCTTTTTTTTAATTTTTTTTTTATTTATTTTTTTTCCCCCAAATTCTCAAGCTTAGGGGCCAGATTCTTTTCCCATGTTGCACTGGTCACACACCTTGCAGTTGTCAGGCACCACTTCTTGGCTCTGACAGTGCTCTGTGGGTTGCAGAGGTGTCAGTAATGCCTAGGAAAAGTCAGGTGAGCATTACAGGAGGGAAAGAGCCACAGCCTAGAAAGTGGATGCCTTGTTCCAAGGTACAGATGACCTAATTAACATGGACCTAACCATAAATTGGTGCAATTTTCCCTGTTCATTGCAAGTCTCATGTATCAAAAAATGTTTACAGGTGTGGGACTTAATCAAGTGTGGCTCAATATCCCCTTTCTTTAGGAAGATAAGCTCTCCTGCTTTGGGGAGTTGTTTCCAGTGTGTGTTTGAATTGAGCCTGGGATTTTAAAGAGTTAAACCTCTTTTACAATGGCCTGAAAAAAAATTTATTTTAAAATGTTTATAATTAAGGAGTTTGGCAAATCTGTATGTGATACTGAGGTTTTCATTGCACAGGCAAGAATGCAAAGCAAATAGAAAAGAGAAAGAGCTGTAATGCTTTTTACTAGGAGTGATTGGATTGTTTACAAAGTTCATGCTCTTGAAGTCTGGCTTGGTAGGGGCAGTGAGTCAGTGCAACTTTGGGAGCATGACACAGAAATGAACTGTCAGCTTATTCCAGACCCACATTGACTGCTGGAGATTTAGAGGATCCTCTAGAGATCAGCATCGACTTCTTACGCTCCTTGCAATCAACTGCAGAGGACCAGGCCTTGTCTGATGTTTTGTTTTTTATTGCCCCCATATTTCAGCTCCTGAATCTGTCAGACTTGTGTCAGCTTGTGAGCTTAAGTCTTGCTCCTGCAGTCAGCTGTCTGAACCCTATGGGAACATGGAGAGACCTTGTGCAGTTTTAAGAAGAAAGCACTTTTTTCCATCCATTGGATGCAAAATTTCATAGAGGACACAATGTGTGTTCAAAAGAGAAGGAAGAACAAATCACTGGTCTTAATTTGCTTAAAAATTAAAGCATGAACTCTTCAGAAACACAGCACATATACCCATAGAGCACAGTTTAGTATGGTTTCCATGCAAAGTGAAAACACTTTGTAGGAATTCCAAATTTTTGTTCTCCCTGGAATGCAAATTAATTTCAGATCAGTAATATTTAAAAAAATCCAGGGGAGGTGGCCTTCATAAATTCCTGGGGTTTCATTACATTTTTATACTGTTTTATAGAGCCATGAAACTCATATGTTTCCTAGTTTTCATATTTTGTAAAATGTCTCTAAACTCTGCTGATAAGGCCAGGGACCACAGTTGGTTTGGATCTGTGGAAGATGGAAAGCTTTGCTCTGAAGTGTAAATCTCCTAAGGATAGTAAACTGGAGGAAAATCAGAAAACATCTGGGCTGGACTCTGGTTTCTGATGCAAAGGCAGCAGCTTCACTTGGCATGGGCACCCCTCTGAATGCTTTGTCACCAGTGCCAGAGGGAAGCCCCTCGTGCCATTAGTATAACCAAAGTGCACAGAACCTTTGGGGCAGCAAAAGGAGCACCTGGAAACACTGTCAGAACCGTAGAGACAGGGACCATGGTGACTGGGGATATTTTCTCTGTTGCTATAATGGAGCATGTAAATTTTGATAATTTCTTTTTAAACTCCTAGTAACCAGAGGCCTGTTTTCTTTCAAAAATCACTTTCCATAGCATTTGCAATGGTGTACATGATTTCCACAGTAAGCAGTAATTATATCTTGCTGGTTTTTTTGTGTTCTTTTTCTCCTCTGGCAGGTTGGGCTGAAGTCTGTAATAGAGCAATTTCCAGGCAAGCTTGATTTTGTTCTTGTGGATGGAGGCTGTGTCCTCAGTCATGGCCACAAACAGCTGATGTGCCTCGCCCGGTCAGTTCTCAGCAAAGCTAAAATCTTGCTGCTCGATGAACCAAGTGCTCACCTGGACCCTGTGTATGTTTTGTTCGTTTGTTGTTTTCTAATACGGAATAAGAAAACCCATGAGGCAGCACCATCTAAAGAGGTCTTTTGTGACTTGTCTGGCCTGTTCCTAAGCCTGATTTCAGTAATGTATGTTGGTAATTCTGTGCAGGGGATCGGGGTTACAACCTTTACTCTATGGCTGATAGGAACTTTGACAGCAGAGATGAGCAGAGGCACTTCAGAGCTGTGTCCCTGCATGGAAGCTCTACAATCCACAACCAGGCTGTTGTCAACACATGTCAATGCAGTTATGGGCATGCACATTGCAGTCTGAATGCCAGTGTTTGTTTGCCTTTCAGAACTTCCCAAGTGATCAGGAAGACCCTGAAACACGCGTTTGCCAACTGCACGGTGATACTCTCTGAGCACAGGCTGGAGGCGATGCTGGAGTGCCAGAGATTTCTGGTGAGCATTTCTCATAGGCTCACTGATGTCTCACTGCATTTGATGAACATGCAAAACACACCAAGTAAAAATGATGATTTTCTGGATTGATGGGGGTCATTCAGGGCAGTTGAGCAACCTATCCACTGGCAGAACAGTGGCAGGTTCCTGTTTGCTCTTTCACCTGATCTGTCACAGACACCTGTGTTCAGATGAGCTGGGTCATGTTCTGGAGGAGCAAGAAGAAAAGTTTCAACCAGAAGGAAAGTTGCTTTGGTTATCCAGCTGCTGATCTGGGTGCTTTTGATTTTGGCTCAGGAGATTCAGAAAAATCTCAGCATCTCACAGAGTTTTACAATTGCAAATGCAGAATCAGCTGCACTTGAGCAATAGGAGGCTGCCTGGGGAAGAGGAGTTTCCTAGTATGTGATGGTCAGAATTGCTGACCTCTTTCAACAAGCCATGTAAATATTCCAATCACATGTAATCAAGGGAATGAATTACTGTAGTCCTGGGGTATTTCCTTTGTTACATAAAAATGGTTAGTAAAGAAAAGCCAAGTTATCCAAATTTTTCTTAAAAATCATGTTCCTCTCTCTGTATTTTTTTCACTCTTCTATGAGAGGGCATCTAAATTTTATTAGCAGAGTGAAACATGGTTTTTGATGTCTATTTGATTTGGTGCATTAGCACAGCAGTGGAACACTGCCTGGAGTTAAAGCAGGCTAGTCAGTAGGCAGGTTGTACATCCCCTTTTGGATGTGCTGCTCCTCTGTGTGTGCTGGACTCAGCCTTGTCCCCAGCTGCTGTGGCAGCAGAGCCCTAGCAGGCAGGCAGCCTCCACTCTGAAAAGGCTTCCCATCCTCCAGACCACATTTTAGCAACAAGAGGTGCTAAAAGTTCTCTCTCCTGTCAGTCCTGTGCCCGTATCAAAGATGTGCAGACACTGCAGTGCCAGTGAAGGAGCCTGATTTTTCCTTGCTCCTGCCTGACAGGGGAGACTGGAACAACCTTACAGGGCAAACTTCTTGTCTCCTTCAAACAGAGGTGAGCAGAGCTTCCTTGTTTGGTGAGGAGAAAGCAAAGAAAACCTGGCACCTTGCTGGCAGCCTTCTCCCTCTGCTTGCGATAGAGAAATTAACGCTTTCTTAACCTGGCAGTCTAGCAGTGGCAGGGAAATGCCAAGGTACTGGGAAACTTCAGCAGAGGGACTCAGAGGTAAAACCAAGTCACAAGGGGAAACCAGGCAGTCCAATGGCACTTTGTAATTTGGGCATTAGGCACCTTTTCCACATGTTCAAATTTTAATGTATGTTTTTGTGGTTGTAATTAGAAACTGCGTACTAGAAATTAGAAATTGTAAATTGGGCTTTTTCTGTTAGATGTTTGCCATGTCTTCATGTCTCTTCCCTGCTCCACTAGTTGCATTAGCTGAATTCTGTCAGCATCACCACTGCACATCTAACATGTTTCTCCAGGTAATCGAGGACAATAAATTGAGGCAGTACGAATCCATTCAGAAGCTGCTGAACGAGAAGAGCTCCTTCAGGCAGGCCATCAGTCATGCTGAACGCCTTAAGCTACTCCCAGCACACCACAGAAACTCCAGCAAACGTAAACCCCGACCCCAAATCACTGCCTTGCAGGAGGAGACAGAGGAAGAAGTGCAGGAAACAAGACTGTGAGATGCTGAGAGACCTTCTTTGTGGAGGGAATGGTCAGCAGTACCCCATGATGACAGTACCAGCACTTCTGAACCTGCCTCAGCCATGCACGAATTCAGCCTTTCAGGAGGTGTTTACTGCAGCATGAGCATGTGGGAATTGCTTCCCTTCTGTGGTTAATCATGTGCAAGTTAGTACATTCTTTGAGGTTTTGCCACTTATAGTGGAGAAACCAGATTTTGTTTGGAAAGCTGCTCTGATTGGATACAAACAAGATGGTAAGCAGAAGTAACCTGCCTAGTCTGACATAATTGTTCCAGAAAACTTTTAGAAATGTTCTTGCTGGGGTGAGAGGACTAGACAGCAGGAAGAATGTGAAAAAAATAATCAAATCTGGGTGGAAAATAGAAAAATCAGTATGTAAAAAACTTCTGTGGATTCACTTCCTGCATATGAATTAAGGGACAATATCAGCAAGGCACACAGAATACTTCCTCCTCTTTGTTTTCCATGCAGCAACTGTAATTTCAGCTTAGCAGGAAAGGCCAAATGCCACGTGCATAGGTGAAAATGAAGGAAGAGAGGATATTGTCTTGGAAGCCAATCAACATCTGTCATGTCTCCACAGTTAAGGGAGAATTGGTATTTCCTGTTAAAACCTAAGGGACTGTTAACCTGATCCTGCACACACAATTGGATGAGTGCAGGCTGACATCAGTATCTAGCAAAAGGTAGGACTCTTGACAGTGGACCTGTAATATGGTGACTAGTCTATAGTGGACCTAGTCTGCATAGGTCTGGCATTTTTATATACCTTTTACTTTGGCCTAACAACAACAACAACAACAACAACAACAAAAGGAAAAAAAAGGAAAAAAAAAAGGGAAGAAACCTCTCAGAAGTAGTCTTTAATAATGAAATTAATTTTTATACTCTTCTGGTTTGCAGTTTTATTATGGAACTGAATGTTCTCTAGGATATTTTATTTATTTTAATATTGTTGCAAACTTTTGCTAAGGAAATTCTGTATTTTAAGAGTGATCATGTACTATAAAGGAAAATATATTTGTACAAAAAGTTTTATATTTGGATTGTTGCAGGGATATTTTGCTACTAGACTTTGCTGTCTCATTATGCTAGAGCTGTTGAAAACGAGGGCAGCCCCAGAGTTTGGCCAGGTACTGTCCAATGCTGTCTTTGTGCACTAAAGTATTCTAGTGATACACAGGCGTTTTAGATTATTTTTTTTTTCCCTTGAAATAAATTTTTAAAAAGAGAAAAACTGCTTGTATGACACATTTCACCCCCCTACACCCCCCAGCGGGGCAGGCACAGTGGACCTATTCTGCTACTTCCCCTTCAAGCGTTGCTGCTATACCAAAACCAGGGGCATCACTGTAGTAATTTGATTTCCTCGGGGCGGAGGCTGCCCGGGGCGGCACTAGGTGGTGCTGCGGGCTGCAGCCGTGCAGCGCGGCGCTGCTCAGCCCCGGGAGCCCTGCGGCTCCAACAGCAGCGCACGCCAGGCGTGCACTCAGCTCCTGCGCGACTCCTGCAGCAGCGCCTGCTGCTGCTCACCCTGCAGCACGCTGCTTTCCTCTACCTCAGCCCCACATCGCATACTTTCTGCCCTTCATTACACATTTCCTCTGCGGCTTTTTTTCCTGCCCTGTCCTTCGTTCTGTACTTCTGTGCTTGTCTATCTTCTAGCACTTACTTGGGTCTCTGTCCTTTCTGCCTGTGGCATACACCTCCTTGTGGCGCCTGATTTTCTCCACAAAGCAATGCCTCTTGCTTACAGAGCATTCTGGATACCCTTGGGTCTCAATTTTCCCATGTCACTGTTTCTTTGCCACTAAGCTCTGCTTGATTTATAACAATGGAAAACCAACTGTGTACTGAAATAGCATCACTTGAATCCCATCTCCACTCAAACTGTTCACCTCATGGTGTTTGTCCCTTTTCTCACATAGTCAGGTCTCTGTACAAGTCTTTACAGAGCATGTGGCCAAGCCTGGCTGCAAGGCCAGGGCTGCTGCAGTGTGGCCAAGTCCGAGGAGGCGTGCCAAGGGTCGCTCTTTTTCAGGATGTTACTCAGAGTTACAGCAGACACACCAAGTGGGGGAGTTTATTATATAAACAAACAGGATGATCAGAAAGATCAGCAGAAAAGAACCACTGTGTCATTAGAACCAGTGCATGCTTCAGAGCTTGCACAACTGACTGTTCATGTTTTGTGTCGTCGTCAGAGTTAGAAGGTGATAGCTAAGCTGGATTCAGCAGACAAGGGCCCATTTCAGGAAAGAAAAAGATAAATACAGAAGGAACATGTAGTAGATGGGACATATGGAAGCTGCTGATACAAACACTCAGCAGGAGGACTTTGAAGTAAATCAGTTGACTGATTGCCCCCTCCCTGGGCCACAATACTCACTGAAACAGCTTCTGCCATCAGTGCCCAGCTACCACCATCACACTGCTGGTCCCAAAGAGCCCAGGCAAGATGCTGCCCTATCAGGGCAACTGAGAGGAGAGTGTGCTATTCCTTTCAGTCCCAAGCCACTGCTTCAGCACCTTTGGAGTTCAGGCTGGAACAGGAGGTAAGTTAGCACCAGCCTCCATGAGGAGGATGACACAGCCTCTCTTTCCCGACAAATGTTGAGAAGAGCAGGTTATCTCCTAAGTAGTAAGTACTAAGTAAGTAAAAGTGTTTTTGTACTTGCTGTCAGGGGGTGACAGCTCCCAGGGATGTTTGCCTGAACCTAATCTGGGAAGTTGGACATGCTGTTCGTGATGGAAAATGGAGTTCAAGAGGAAAGGGAGAAAATAAAAAAGAAACAAATGAGGCCATAAACAGTGGAAGAACAAACAACGACCTTCATAAACACAGGCTGAGCATTACTTAAGGGAATTTTTCTTCTCATGTGCTTTGCATGCATTTGATAGAACAGATATAAAAAATACTTCTACCAGAGCACTTTGTCATTAAAACCAGCTATGCAGAAATGTGTGTATACACATACAGCCTAAGAGAAGAGCATGCTGACTTTAATACTACTACATGTGGAGATTTAATTTTGCAGCCTGCTAAGAAGAAACCAAAAAGACAAAGTTGAAAAGAGATTCTTCAGCTGTCCTTAACTACAGAGGAGAAGGGTGTCCACACTGCTAGTACAGCACTAAGAAGCTCTTGGGAGAGCAAAGGCTAAGCAGGGGTAGCCTACACAAACTTAAACTATGCACACTTACCCATTCTCATAAATCTTATACACAAAGTAACTACACAAAATAGCTTGATAAGCATCATTAGCAGGAACTGCTCAGTATCTCAATGGAGTAAAACAAGCTTGCTATTCCAACAAACAACTTGCTTTCACAGTTGCTTAACTGTGTCTTACCAGCTGTGCTTTATTCATTAAATAGCTATTCCCAAAGTCTTTCTTAAAATCCACCTCCTCCAGCTCCACAAGCCTCAGATTTCTCAGGCTGTTACCTCAGAGCTGCTAAACTCCTGATGGCCTCTACACTTGAATTCCATCTACCCTGTTTAAGCAACAGGCTTAAATTCTTATTAACGTTAGGTCTTTAAAAGAATTTCCCTATATTAATTCTATATTGGTGTCAATTGCTGGAGATAATTTCAGAACTACACAATTTGCTTAATTTTGTTTACCTAAAGAGTGTTCTGGTGATTTTTTTTCTCCTCATTTTTCTATTGTAGATATGGTATTTTAGGTCTGTAATTACTTGGCTGTGATTTAACATTTGGAAAAAACCCACACCGCTTTAGAACTGATGTACGATTGTTCATTAATGGACCATTAGTTGCTGGCTAAAAACATCTTGCAAATTAAGCAATGCAATGCAATACAGTAATACATTTCCTTTACAAACCTCCATGTTCTCTAAAACCAATTTCCTGTTCCTAGGATAAACAATATTTATACTAAGTTCATTCCCCAGGGCTCACTTCAGCCTCAAAATACAACCCTTGTAAAATGCAGACAGATGTTTCTGTGTGATGCTACCACCATACCTTGTGCTCCCTTAAAGTGACTCTGACTTCAAGCTTCTTGAGGAACAGCCCACTTAATAATTCTCAAGTCTCTTAACTATGATTTGACCATCACAAACATCACTTTAGCCAGTTATGACCAAGAAAGTGATCCTTCATCCTTTCTTCAAGAATTTTCCACCACCAGAGGCTGTTTTGCTTCTCCAGTTTTACTGGAAAGCTGGAGGGTTTTTGATGTATTTTGTAAATCACTTGAGCTGCATTACAGAAAAGATGTGCCTCAGGCCTGCTGGTTTTGCTGTTGCTGATGAACGTTGCCTTTGTTGAATGATGGAGTAGGTTTCTTCATGCTTTTAATTTTGGAGTTCATGCTCAGCAACTCAAAACCAAAGGCAAATATTATCTGATTGATTCAGACATTCACTTAAGGAACATAGTCCATGTTCTTGTCAAGGAGAGATGCTGAAAGCTTTTATTTTCAGGACTGGCTTGAAGTGGAGAGCTGGAATGTTTAGTACTTACCAAAGCTGATGGATGAGAGGTTGTCCTGGGTTGACTTTATGATATTGGTATCCCCAATCATCTGGTTTATGTTATATATTAAGCTCTGCACCTTTAAGACTGGCTCTGAGAGCGAATGGGGGGAAGAAGAAGCGCGCAGTTTGTGCTAAAAGAAAAACATCACTCCCCCACACCCCGGCTCCTAGACTGTGGTGTCTGCAGCACGGACAGACAGTGGGACAGAACTCTCTGGCTTTTAGTTTTAGCTAGCTGAGGCAGAGGAGTTCCCTGAACCGTTTTCCCCCCTTTTTTCCTGGATCTGTGCAAACCTGCTCTGGACTGAAAAACACCCAGGCAAACCCCGGGAGCTCACGCCTGTGGCCCACCGGGGCCTGGGCCTCGGCACTTTCCAGCGCCAGAGGGACTGTAAGAACCTGAGGGGGCCAAGCTACACCACATGAAAAGGACTTTTCTTCCTAGATTTGTCAAACAGTGAGAGGTTTTATTGTTTAATATTATTCAATTTCTGTTAAATAAAGTTTTTTTCCACTTCTCTCCAAAGAAATCTCTTTTTTCCCAAACCAGCTGGGGGGAGGGATCGTTTGGATTTTGCTTTCCTAGGGGAACACCATTTAGAGGATCTCTCCCAAATTTGCCCTAAACTACGACAGAAGTATCTTTCATGTTTCTCTGGTTGAACACATGGAAATGTGTATAAAGAATGTAGTGTAGGGCTAAATTAAAAGTCTTTCACTGCCCCAATGGCATGTCTCTCTTACCTCATTTAAAGTTATGGGGTAATAGCTGTGAGCAGATGCAGCATGGATGGGTATGGCCCACCACAGCACACTCCATTCCTCTCTGCTTGAGACACAGAAAGCAAAGAAGAGAAAGGATTTTACCTAGTACAAACCCAAAGTGAGAGTAGCTGGTATGACAAATCCCTCATGAGGAGTGCTGTACTTGAAGACACAGTGAAAATCTGAGCTCATGAACAGAGCCTGGCCTTGTTTCAGCACCAACCAAGTGATAAGCCAGCAGAGAAGTCAGCATGTCCAAGCAAACTGTGTTATGGTTCTGTGGTGGTCATTCTTTGAGGGCAGGAACTGCTGTGGCCTAACAAGAGACATTAGCACTTACTGCAGACGAGAAGAACCAATAAGGAGATCTGCAAGATACTGTGAGATTAAAGCTGCATGGAGATCACAGACTGTGTTGGACTGGCAGACAAACAAAATGACAGCAGACAGAAGTTAAAGATGCAGATGGAGAGTTTAGGACAGCAGCCTGAAAAGGAAGGATAATGAGGGCATTGAAAGGCAATGCTAAATTTAGCAAGAGACCCAACTTTCACACCATGATCAAAATTACTCTGTCCTCTGCAGATTTTCATGCCCAGTACAGCACTGGTAAGCTTTCACTCTCACAGACAATATGCAGTTTTAGAACATGCCTCAAAATGTAATTTAGGACACTGCCCAGTATCTTCCCACACAGAAGCACACTGTTAACTCTTGATCTAAATGAGGTCTGACATTTCCAAGGCATATTTTAAATGCAGAACAAACCTAGCTTAGAAACCTGTCAGGATTTTTCCTCTCCTTACCTTTCCTCTCCTTAAAAAAAAAAAAAAAAAAGTTATTTCAAATTCTGATGTTGAAATTTATGTTATCCTTACAAACAGTGTCTTCTACTTTTATTCCTCTTTGGCCATGAAATCCATACCTGAGCTTCTCACACAAGCTACTGCACTGCTGCTCACTGCTTCAGCACATCAGGGATCCTACTTGCTGAGACTCACTGCTCTGAACTGCAGTGCTTCACAGCTGACTCATTCTGCTAAGAACCACCAGCAAAAGCAGGATCCATTTTTCAGCACAAAAAGGAGTAAGAAAAATAAAAGTAAAAATCAATCTCTAGAGGAATTATCTGTATTTTGTTACACATTATTGTCACACAGTAAATTGAAGTCTTAGTGAAACAGCAATTGCCTAAAATCAGGGTACTTTCTAAATATATTGTGCAGGAAATAATTTCAGAAAAAAGCTTCTAATATTCAATATCTATAGAGCAAACACACACACACAAACTAAGAGAAAGAAAGACAATATGGTGTACAAAGATTTTATTTTCATGAGTCTGGGATGATTGTTTTACATACAAAGGCAAAGCATGAGGAAACAGTTAATCCTTTCCTCCTCCGGGCTTATTTTGAGAAAAATGATCTTTTAGATATTGGAGACGTATCACTGTCCAAGTTCTCCAAACCATCTCCCAGTAACCCAGCAGAAGGCATCTAAATCTGATCTCAAGAAAAAGCTGCACTTTCCCCTGCCTAAGAGGTGAGCTATCTCAACAGCGCACATCTCCACATTGCTACAATTCAAAAGGATGTATCTGCAACTACTGTAGAAAGAGGCTGGGGAAATATGCCCTGCATAGAAACTGTCCCTCATGGGAACGTGATCTACCTCAGTGGTGGAGAGAAAAATGACAAAGAGTTCATTTTAACTGCAAATCAAGTATCATTTTACAGCAATTACATCTTAAATCCACAACAGAAATTGATAATTACATAGTAACTCATTGCTACTACATTATCTTGGATAATACTGTAGTTAAGCTTTTGCTCAAATTTCCTTTCAGTAAAATCTGCTTCTGTAAAACACCGTTATTTCTTGGATGCTTTTAAAACACTAATGAAGCATATAAAAGTTTTTACAGTATACAAGAAAAACTAAGTTAATAAATGACCACATTTTCCTCAATTCTATCAAAGAGTTAAGAGTCTGAGAAAAATAACTTTTGTTTTTTGTTGCATTTTAATTTCTCAATCTCTTTCCTTTTTTTAAGAGATGAAAGATATAAAGGAAATTCATTACATTTTAGATGAAGAGAAGCATGAAAAAAACAAAATCACAATTCAGCAGGCAGATGATGATGATGAAATCAAAGTATTTAATATGGCTTGTAGCTGAAAGTAATCAATCTGCAATTCCAAACATCTCAGTTATTGCCACATTCACTAATTTTTCATTAAGTGAAGATAAAACATCTTTAAAATGCATGAACAATAGCTTTAAGCCATTGTTGTATATATTGTGCAACTCATCTGAATGCAGGTTAACATGTGAACTTAATAGAATATATTTATGTACATTATATACACAAACAGAATCCTGTGGTAGGTACCCCTGAATATTATCATTTAAATAAGTAATTTTCATAATAAAAGAAGAAAAAACCCAACCATCTATGGAGGAGGCAAAATGCCCGTTTCTAAACTTTAAATCAATATAATTTCTAGCTGATGTACATAGAAATAAAACTGTGGTCCTGTACAAACTTTACATTACAGGGTAACAGTTTGTTTTTAAAAAATATTTACATTTTTAAGTACTTGGATCTTTGCAATAGAGATTATATGAACACAAAAAAATTGTAAGATAGGCAGGTTTATTTATTGGATTTTTCTATTTGTTCTTTTTTGTGCAAATTCCAAATCTCTCTTTTTGTGTTATTATCTGCCTCTATTTGCCTTGTATTACTGCTGCTGCTTTTTTTTAGTATTCTGAGAAGGCTGGGTGACTTTGCTTCTAGGAACAGGAAGAAAAGATTTAACTCTTGAAACACCCAACTCTGATTTACTGTTGCTGCTTTCCACAGTTCGACTGCTGCTGACAGGACGCATTCCATCCTAGAAATAAAGAAAAAAAGCATTTTGTGTATAAATAAGTATCACTGTTTGACATTGTTGGGTTGTGTTTCCTTCATTTCAGCCAACATTTCTCCAGAAAAATATATTTTTTAAAATTCTGTATGAAATCTCTTGACCAAGTTTTCCACAAACCTACCAAGCAGCTAAGCTTGTCTACTTGCAAATCAACATAGTAATGCCTTCTGTTGTTAGCAGAAATTTTTGAAGAAAAAAAATCACTAGGAAAAATATAGAGTAGGAACTGGTAGGTCACCTGACTTACCCAATTATCCAGGCATCACTACTATGGGAATCTCTGATTTGGGATGCCTAGAAATTTGTTTAGAGAAATATTCAGAAGGAGTACACCTACTTGTGGATCTGCAAGTTTAAAATTATTTCCTTTAGTGGAGACTGTTCTATGGATTTTAAGTAAAATTACAAAAAGTATTCTAACTTTCTGAATATTTGGATATGAAGAAATACGATTGCAAGGCTAGTAACTCATCTGACCCTGAGACTGGCTCAGCTGGTCAGAGCGTGGTGCTGGTAACACCAAGGTTGTGGGTTCAGTCCTCATATGGGTCATTCACTTAAAAGTTGAAGATCCTTGTGGGTCCCTTCCAATTCAGAATATTTGGTGGTGTGTGAACATCAGCTCTTTTAATGCTAAGGTGTGAAAGTTAATCCAGTTTCAGGGCTATTTCATTGCATCTGCAGAAAACGGTGTCTCTAGAAAACAATTTATTGCAGTCAGCAGAACATCAGGATTGCCCTCCAAAAGACCCATATCAAAGGAACACAGAAGGCCTGGTAAGGGAACAAAGCCCACAGATTATGCCCTGGCTAAGAGTAATCGAGCTCAGAAGCTCTCTTGATGTTCAAAAACACAAAGAGCAAAAAAGAAAAGGGAACAAAATGTAACAACAGAGAAAACATAATTTTCCAAAGAATGAAAACTAAGCAGGATGTAATCTCATCTTTGTATTTAGTAGGGATGGTAGCACCCACAAACAATAACACAAATTTCTGAACAGAAGATGATTACAGAAGTAGACTTACTATATCTTCCAATAATATTCAGCTTATCTTCCCACTCTGAAACTACTCTGAAGTTACTGAAGTTTATTTACATATATAACATAGCAAGATGGCTGTATATTTCAACAAATAGTTAGGTCAAAACCAGGAACTGAATACCCCTAAAAAAATGCTACTCTTCACAGATTTTGGTAATATCATGTCTTTTCAATATTTTGCTTGAGAGCTTTGACATCAGAGCAAGCAGCAATTTTACATCAAGAATTTTAAAAGGGGTACTTTTGTGAACTTACTGAATCACATTAATTGAGAGGAAGCAACAAACTCAGTTTTTATTTCTCTTCAGAACTGATGGAAATAACTTGTAATGTCAATGTAATGTCAAAAATACTTGGCCTGGGGAGATGGCTTTATTTAGAAAGTCAAAACTGAAATCAAATACATCCTTTGTTTTAATAAATCTTTAGCTTCTATTAAGACACATGAAAGAAACTTGGCATGGTAGTCTAGCAAGTTTCCCAAGAATTATGAGAGTTTTTTCTTGTAATAGACAGGGCACTAATCCTTAGAATACAATCAGAAATTCAGATTTGGACAAACTCAAGACACCTTTCTTATCCTAGTGTAAAACTTATTTCACCTACCTTTTGTGCTGTTGTTTTATTTGGGTTAGTACCACTTGCTGAAAATACAGGAATGTTCTGGGAGTTATTGAACATCAGTAACTCATCCTTAGAATCTGCAATCTAAAGAAAGATAAAGAAATTGTGATTTTTTAGTTGTTCACAGAGATTGTTTCAATTTGCCAGTTTTTGGCGGCTTCATTTTATTTTCATGGTTTCTATACAGTGCAACGCATAAATATACAAAGAACAATTAAAATATCTCTTCTTTACTCTCGAGTGCATTTTTAGAAGATGTGAGACGGAGATTTCATATCGACTCTAATCAAAGGAAGATTAAACATGCATTTCCAGAGTAATACTTGCCAGTGGAGCTTAAGGGTAGTTTCCCATCAATATTTATCCAGCCCCCAGGAAAATCAGAGAAAGGAATGATTGTTTTCTCTTTCTCCTACCATATTTCTTCCCTATTATTTTTCCTTCCCTTTTTCCTATTTTTCCTGATCAGAAAAAAACAGACAGAGCCTGCTCAAGATGCTGTCCTCACTGAAAACTAGGTATTTCATCCTGGGGCAAGCTGATCCAATTAAATTCTGCAACTCAATTCAAAAATATTCAATCCCAATCCAGTGAAGGCAGCAGTAACATATTTGAGTGAAAGGGCAAATTAAAGAGCAGAAGTATTTATTCTGTTGGCAGCCTGAAATTACATCACACAAAGAAAGCATGCAACAGCACCCCTACTTCTGCAAGGATCTACTAGGCAGCTGGGGAATTAACAACAGAAATTCCAGCCAAGGATGGTTCCACCCATGGCAAGGAAACTGAACAAAAGACTTGACATCTATCTCCTTCCTTATCTAACCCGCATTTCCTTGAATTGTCATCAACAAGCAATTACACTTTGCATGTTATTAAACACAATTTTGAGTTGGTTACCATTTCTTTAAGCACATCTCATTCTTTTAAGGATAGCTACAGTAAATCCCTGCTAACTGACTAGTGATTAGCTTGCCAGCTTGGTGCATGTGAGTCATCCATGTACTGTAAATACTTCAAGAAAAACAACCCAAAACAAAACACTATAATAAAGGGTTTCAATAAATAGGTTGAAAAATCTTCCCAAACACAATAATTCTTTTTTTTAATAAAAACTTGCTTGTCTTCTAAGAATAAACAGAATACTTAATAAAGCAAAACTAATGGAACCACTGTTCAGGGAAATCCTAAAGGATGTCATGCACTGCCTAACTGGACAATAGCCTAAAACTGACTCTATCCACATTTCAAAAGATATGGAACAGCTGCTCCAGTGTGAACACAGCCTGCTGTCACAGCCATCCACTTCAGCTGTGCTAGGAGGAAAGATGAAAAAGAATAAATAGCTTCAGCCACAGGAAAGCTGCATGGTATTGGTATAAAAGGAAAAATGAGAGAGACCCACAGCTCCACACTCTGCCTCAACAAGCCCCCCACAACCACCCACAGCCCATTCCAGCATAGAATTTAATGCAAAACTATGAGCCCTGAAAACATCCTTCACCCTCTTTTGCCACTGTTAAAGAACTAGGCCAATCCATCCTCTCTTGCTTGGGGCAGAAAACTGCATTTTGCCTACAGAGCAGAGGAGCTCTGAGCCAGTTCTGTGAAGGCTGATGAGATTGTATTAAACAAACCAAATGTTCAGTGCATATTAGGGAAAACTTTGTGTCTTTAAGACTACAGAACAGTTTCCCACTGGGAGCAATGAGAGCATGAAAGATAATGAGAACAGTGATGCAGGGATGGCTGTTCTCAGGTAAGTGGTCACAACACCAAGCCTGACAGAGTTCAAGAAGTGTTTGGACAATGCTCTTGGGCATGTGCTGTGACTCCTGGTGTTATTCTGTGCAGAGCCAGGCATTGGATTCAACAATCCTTGTGTGTCCTGTCCAACTCAGGCTATTCTATGATTCTATAAAAATTTTATCCTCCACTGGAAAAATCTCAACACAAAAAATTGGTGAAGGTGTAATTTAAAATAGTGTATGCTAAACCAGAATACTTACCCTCAAATGTATCATATACTTGTTGACTTAAAAAAAAATAAAAAATGAATAATTTTCTTTAGTTCAAGCAGGGCTTGTAAATGAAAAATTTAAACACATAACAAACAACTGAATACGGTAATGTAGTAAATTATTTAAAAGCCTTGTGTTTACCTTGCTTATATCAGGCTCAGATTTGCTGGAACACATACTTTGAAGTTCCTGCACAAGATCTACTTCATCATCAGAACCAACAGACAGCCTTTGCTCCAGATTTAATGTTCTCAAATGATCCTTCTCTGAAGATCTGGTTAAAAACCCAAACAAACAGAAAGAACATTTAAATGAAACTATTATACAGAATTTAAAAATAAATATTATAGACTCCTCAAAAATAGTATTTTTTTTCCCCAAATGACCTTTACTACTAAAAACAAAAACAAAATAACATCTGATGAATTACAGCAGTAGTTGTCAATAATTATCTCATAATAGATTTTTCTATATAAATTATTCTCTCTATTCTGAAAAGCTAACAAAAGGATTCCTCTGTCTAATATGTTCAAATACTCCCCTGTTTTTAAGATGCAGCAATAAATTTCATTCTACTCTGCTTTTTGGAAATAATTCCAAACACTTAAAAAAACCTCTGGCATACTGGCAGCATAATATTCTATTTTCTCTGTGCCTGTGAATAGGGTAGAACCAAGGTTTCAGACTGAAGTGAAGTCTCAAATGCAGTTCCCTCTAGCTAATTCATACACTTTCTCAGGGAAACGCTGTATCAGTGAGACTAAAGTGCATAGTACTGTACCATCTTGAATTGCCATTCAGAAAGTCGAAATAGCCTGAGGAGTTTATAAAATATAATGCCAGTTGATAAAAGCATACGGTCAACTTTTCAAGGCAGAGTAAGTGTTACATAATATTCTTAAGTCATAGACCATTTTGTTACATAAAAAGACATGTAGTGCTGCAAGGCTTGAAATAAAGAAATGGATTCTAAAATTATATTGAAGTATATAAATTTTATTTCCTCTCAGAAATGCAAATTAAAAATACTTCCTTTCTTCAGATATGGGACCAAAACATTACCAAAAAACCCCTACTGATCTATTTGTTACATTGTGCTGCTTTACAACAGAATGCTACCACCTTTATCTTTTGCAAGGTGTCACAAATACCAGAAACTAAAACTTACTTTGCAGTGAGAGAAGCTCTTTTCTGACAGTTTGGTTGCAACACAGTCTTAGATTTTATACCTGCACAAAAGAGAGATTGACTTGTTAGTTTATTACCATGTGTGTTGATTTCTTTATTCTAAAATCTATGATAAACAGGGGAAATGTGTTCCTATTTACTAACTAATTATGTCAACAGGGTCTGTCAAAGATCAGAATACATCCCTTCAAAGTGTTCAGGGGAGCACAGGGAACTCCTAAAATGGCAAATAGAGGACGAGTTGCCTAAGCTTTTGTTTAAGAGAGGACATGAGGTTTCTGTGTTAGGCATTTGAATCACTGTTACAGGTTCTCCTCAAGAAAAATTTCTTGTCAATAAGAAAATGTTTAAATTTGCTCCATGGAGATCAAATCAAACCATTTATCTTTACTGGAAACAGCAACAGCATTTGATTCTGATAGTCTAAAACAGAAGACTACTAAAATTAATTGACCATTCAACTTTTAACTTATATTCACAGATATTAACTGCATTCCAAGAACATTCTCAGGTACAAAATACATCAGCCATCCCACTTCATGTTATGTTCATTATTTCTTAAATCCTCTTAGTGGGATTAGGTGAATTCACGATTCAAGCCGAAAACTGGCATTCAGGACATTAAAGTTGCAGTCAGAGAAAAAAGACTTCTTTCTGAACAAGGGCTGAAAAAAATGAATAACTCATTTTAGTGCTGCAAAGTAGAAAGCATCAAGTATTTTGTTCTTTTGTATATGATGTAATTGAGGCTAGAATCTTACTGTTCCTAAACTGTGTGTATGCACGCATGTGTGTGTGCGCCTTCTCTCTCTTCCCAAATCTTCCCCCAAAGCAGTTACATTCACTTTCAGAAAGCAAGTACTTTGATTTTTTTTCCATGGAAGTTTTTCTGCTTGATGTTGTTTTTAGTTACAACAATACTAAGTTTTCCTTCTAGAAATATGTGTCCTTTAGAAGAATTATGCTGTTTCTGAATATATCCATACATTATCTCTGTGTAATAAATTACTTGTTATATGACTTACAATCTTGAGGTGAAAATAATTTTCAAAAGTGTCAGCCACTAATATAACTTCCACATTTATACACATGCACAGACCTAGTCATATAAAGCCCACTTTATCAAGCAACGTACTGAAATGATTGAAAATCTGTGACCACACCAAATGCTTTGTATTTATTTTCTTCTATTAAAGTGAAAATCAAATCAAAACCTTCAATTTAAATCAAATGATCTCATTCTTCCACTGCAGGACTTCCAGACTGTTCTACTCAATTTTTCTAGTAAGACTGACACATGACCTGGGGGGGAATGTATTAATTTATTTTTACCTGAATTCACTCGGTAGTAATTATTGTAGTGAAGTTATAAAGTAAGAGTAAGGAAACTCAAAAAAGTATGTATACTGTAAATTTGGAGAAAATCTAAAGAGTACCACTAAAGTAATGAAGCTTTCTCTCATGTGGTATTGGAGAAGAGACTGATACAGTGTCATTCCATACAGTCAGAGGTGGAACCACTGCGTATAATTCTACCACCTGAGCCAAGACCTGCCCCATTATCAGACAACAGAACTGGCATTAGAACAACCAAACTTCGTTAGGACACCTCGCAGTCACAAAGAAGCAATTTTGGGGAGAAAAAAAGTAAACAGTGTTTTACTGGTGAACATAAACATAAGTGTAATTTAATTAAAAAATTAATTCATTTTTAGATGAGAAATGTTTGATTTGCATCTACACAGTTTAACCCCTGCAACTTTCAGAACTGAAAATAAAAAGCTTTATTTACCTTCAGTATTTGTCTCCTGCTTATTCCATGACTGGGAGGACAAATGGCCTGACTTTTTTCGAGGACTTGTGCTCACTTTTCTCCAAGAAGCATTCTCACCTCTTTTCTTACTACAATTTTTGTAGCTCGAAGCCACAGATAAAGGAAAATTTCCTCCCTTAAAATCTGCTACATAATTATCTAGTTCTGAAACAAAAGTAAAAGTGTTAAGAAGAACTGATTGTTGCAAATGGCTCTTCTTAGAGAACCTTATACAGCTACTTGGTTTACTCACTGTAAATGCTTTTAACCCCACCACCTCCCTTCAGAACTACAGTTATGTTTTGTGGAAGTTTTAAAAATGGAAGGAAGCAGTTAAAAGCTCCAGTTCAGCAATGTACAATTACTTGGCTTTCAGACAGTTCACTGTTACCTGGTCTGGGTAGAGGACAGCCATGCAAAACAGCTTTATTTAGCAAGATACTGAGAGCAGCTTTCACAACAGCCTGTTGCCCTTGGCTGGGATTTTTTTTGGCTATTGCTTGTCCTGGTACAGATGATCTTTTCACAGAGGCTCTGGAGAGTATGGCTTCTTGTACTCTGGGAGCAATCACAGCATTCCATAGCTTGGACATCCACCTGTGGTTCAAAACAAATCCTTTAACTTCAAAAACAATTATGAAAGCTTTCCACTTCATACTTTGGTAACTCATCAGATTTTGTATTTTAAAGAAGCACTCAATTTCAGAGTGACTGATTTTATTTAAAGAAGGGTTTACTTGTTTATTTATTTGTATTAAGCTATTTGATCTAAAAATTTTCGTTCCCTTGCCTTGACAAACTTACCACCTGATGCTTTTCCTCCTTCAGATAATCCTTGTCATTTTAAGGCTAAAAAATGTCCCAGAAAGATGTGTGTTAATGTACATACAGATTTTTTTTTTTTTAAAGTACGTGGAGAAATTTCCATGCTGGCAGGTGTTAATTCCTAGCCTATTTGCTGCCAGCATGGAAAAAAGGAGATATTAATTTATGGTTGTAGCTCTTCCAGTATTCTTCCATTTCCAAACTTGTCTAGTTTAAAAGATATTTCTATTCATAGAGATGCCTTGCTCTTACTCCTCTTTTGTTTATTTGATCTGTGGTGAACTGTTTCCAGGATGCTGTGGATATTCCAGATTATCTGGTTTAGAGACTGCATCTGATTTTGATTCAAAAATTTGATTAAAAGGGACATGGGTCTTTTGGGACTTTTGCTCTTCTAAGAGAGAAGCATTATGTCATATTAGCAAAGAAGTGAAAAATTTGCATTAGGGAAAAATAAGTGCTATTTCTTATAACTTAGGAGATCTCTGGGGATAAAGGCTTATTTCAGACTTAGGGCTCAGCTCACATCTACAACAGACACCGAGACAATCTTTTTTAGATCAACTCCAACTCTTTTTGTTTATTCTTATACCCTCTAACAGGAGGAAGAGAGTAAGGTTGGGTCAGACTTGGTAAGATTGGGTTTATATTAAAGGTTTGTAAGAAATTACAGGCTATCATACTGTATTCAGCTTTGCAGAAACCTGTTCAGAAAACATGAAGGCTAAAATGTCTGTTTGACTTAAATGGACAGTTTTGCTGAATACACTGACATACTGAAGCTATCCTATTACCTAAAATAATATGATGACTTTTTGGGGGTTTTTTTTCCTGTTTTTTTTAAAGTTAGAATGTGTGAATTATTTGAAAGATACATTTTTGGTCAGTTGTGAAGATTGAGTTTTTATGACATATAAATGCTCAAAGGACTTTTATAAGATTGATATAATACATTAGTTACACTACTTAGAAAAATAATTAGTACAGCTGTTAAAATACAATGTAAAATATGTACTGCAGATGGTCCTTGAAGGACCTTGAAGCTTGCTTAGCATAATGTTGCAGATACTATTCCATACAGTTACAGTCTGCTTCTGCTACCTAAGCTACCAAAATAAACAATTGCTTGTATTTTAGTCATAAAAAACTCTCTCTTTTCAATTTCTATGTTAGCTTTCAACATTGCAATACTGCCAGTATAAATAGTCAGAAATGAACACTGCAAAAATAAAATTAATTGAGGCCAGTCTAATCCAACAGTTAACAACAGATGGGCATGCTCTCTAAATAAAATTCCAACCTGGTATTTAAATTCAGTTTTAAGTTTGTGCTCATCTTGATCAAGTCCCCCATTCTTTGATATAGCTGATACTTAGAAAAGGTGTAACACACCCCTGCCCCTCAAAAGGGCTGCAAAGTGAAAGTTGTTCCTGTTGGAACATTATCTTCAGCTCCCTAAACCTAAACCAAGAAAAAGTGTAGTTAAAATTTTCTTCATTTATTCACTCTACTCACCAAAGCAGGTGAGGCTACATGAAACACACAGCAAGAAACAATTTCCTGTAACATGTTCTCTCTGCCTCCCCTGGTGCTGCTTCTTCCTCTTGTCTCATGCTAACACTGAGCCCAGAGTGAAGCCAATTTCTATAGAGCTGTCTGCTGTCCTAATGAATTGGACTGACTCAGAGACGCTTTACTAAATGTAAAAAGCAGCAGAATAGCGCAGTGGAGAGGAGAGGCAAGAGGAAAGGAGTGGTTAATTAGATTGAAATAACACCAACCAGTGAGCTGCTAATTAAAAGCTATTTATTATATGACTACACTGTTAGCCATCATGCTGCTAAAAGTGTTAAAGAGTAAGAGCTCACTGGATCTGTGCTTTTTAATTATTTATTAACAATTACTACAAAAACTACATTAAAATGAGAAGTCAGCTGGCATATAGCTACAATAAAGGATATTTTGGGCTGTACTCAAAATACAGTGTTGTGAAACCAGTCAGAGTTACACTGAGGAAAAATCCAGACTCAGAAATGTATAACTAAGATATCTAAAGAATAGTTTTTATGTCCTCTATTAATGCCAATGCAATAAATAAATTATTAAAACCTTTCAGAGGACATGATTCAAGAGGAAGATGGGAGACAGATGCAGGGTATGCTTTATTCTTTTTTTATTTCCCATCAACAATAAAATTTCAAGTCAATGTTATGTCCACATTTAGACTTTGATAGGTACTCTGAATATTAGTATCTAATCTGTACTTTTAGAGAATAAAAAGGAAAATAAATAAGCAAAACATATCAAGATCTGCAGACAGAACATGAAATCAGACAGCCTCTGCACATAAGTAAAGGTCCCTCATGTGTTAAGCAAAGGCTACTGGAAGAAGGGTCAGCAGAAACTAGTACAAGAGAAACAGGTCAGAGAAGGAACAGAAGTTGTGACCTGACTGGTGAGAAAAGTTATGTCACATCTCCAGAAATCAATGTTGTACTTTGAATTCTGAATAAGTTTGAATTAATTAGAGGCTCATTACTGTTCTGATACAGCCAAACAGCATCTTAGTGTGAAATTAATATAACTCAAATTTCTATATTTCTTTTATCATTTGCTAGCATTTGGAGTTGGAATGTGATCAGATGTTAATGCAATTGTAGGTGAGAAAAGCAAAAATTTCCATAATTTTTTTGTATTTTTTTATGTTAGTGGCCAGCTAGCCATATGTGTAACTAAACATATGTACCTGCCCTACTTACTGAGATAATATATCTCTAAAATGCATGTATGTTTTAAAATTATACCATATATTTAAAAGAGTGAAAAATCATTCTCCGAACTTCCTTTATATATAACTTTACAAGGAGAGTTTTCTGACTTTTCTTGGAACTTTTAACCTCTGCATCAGAAAATAAATGAAAGATCTCAAGAAGACTGACTTGGTGGAGTATGAGACACTTGTTTCCCATTTGTGTCCTTCAGAATTGCCCTTCTAGTAATTAAATAGCCAACAGAAGTTTAAAACTTTCAACAATCTCAATTAAAATGATTTTTTTAAGGTTGCTGAGTCAGCAGGGTTTTGGAAGAAACACAACTACTACATTTGCAGTAAGTATCTAGTTGGCACTGAGCAGCATCAAACAGGAAACAGAAATCTTACTTGACTGTTGCTTGGCTGTGCCCCGGAACCACTGGACAAGAGAAGAAATGTTCTGGCCCCATAAGTGCTTCGGGTGCTCCTAGACGTGATAAGCAAGAGTTCAGCTGGTGCCAAACAGCAAGAATCCAGTCTATGATCTTGCACACGGGATCACATGGAGGAGGTACTTTGCCTCTGAACTGCAGGGGGAAAAGATGTTTGACATGGTGTAAGACCAGAGCTGCAAACACTTCCCTTGAAGCCCCAGGAAGGCTTGGGGTTTTTTTTTTATTGTATGTATAGCTATTAAAAGATCAGGAACAGTCAAAACCAGGTTAAACCTTTTTATAGAATATATTGACATCTTGCCATATTAAAACTTATTTTCCCAACTACACTTCAAAATATATATCCTTATCAATAAACTGACATGCCGTTACTGTCTTGTGGGAAACTGAGGCAGAAATTTTCCTAGCAGTGCTTTTCTACAGTGTTCAAGCTTAGGATCACAAGAGATAACTACCATATACAATGCAATGTATATGATACAAATAAGGCATATGAAAAAATGCCCAACTGCACTGAACAGGAATATCTGATCCAGACACAACAAGTGATTTTAGATCATGTAGCAGGGAAGAAAAGATGTCTTCCTCTAGGACTTGTTTTTAGTATGCCTTGTTAAGGGCAAATTATTTAGTGCCAGAAAAACCTCTTGTTTCCTCTGACTTCAAATTACAGTCTTCATCATCCTAATTCTTGGATTATCTTCTGTAACAGTTTAAATTAAAGGAAGCATTAAAAGATGCACCAGGGATAGTAAATGACAGCACTGTAGCCAGAGCCTCTTGATAGAGTCTGTAAGTGAACTTAAAGTAGAAAAACATTAATCTGTTCCCATATAACCTAATGGTTCAAACTAACAGAAAAAGAGTTTTTCACCAGAACACATGAATATTATGGCACAAACAAGGTATCATAATACAGAGCAATGATCTTTGAAATAATCTATGGTTCTAACAATAAATGTGCTTCTACTTTGCTTTAGAGTTTTACAACAGATTAACTTTTCTTCTATTTTTGACCCTGCAAGCCACTATTTTAAGTCCCATACCAACTGGCGTTTGAGCTTACATATGGTACATGTATGTATTTCAAAAAACGTGCCAACACACAGGGCATTTCAATATAACATATTTTAATTAGAGAAGATACAGGAAGACACATGGCTTTTTTCTCTAAATAGCCACCATCTGCATATATGCTCAAGAGAAATTCAACTTAATGAGATTACTACCCAAATTTTATTCAACTTCAGTCAGAGGTAGAAGCCTATTACATTGTCAAATTCTAACCTATTAGCCTAAGGATTTTTGCAAGCTCAAAATAAATAACCTGAAAATGACATCTGTTATGTGATGCTGCAAGTTCTTGTAGCCAAACCAGTTTGGCAGAGTAAGTCTGATGCAGCCTTTGACTATGAACAAATCATAACTTATAAAAATAATCCAAGAAAAGTAGTCTATTAAGAGTTTCATAGATTTCCCATGATTCTTTTTTTCTATTCTGTATTCTGGCTCTTGCAATTATAAAATACTTAGGAATGTTTTTAAATTTCCTCATTATCCTGGCTGAAATGTCCAATTACTACGCATTTCCTCTTCAGGATCTCTTTGAATCAGTAAGCCTTTATAGATGAGAACTGTGGCAAAGGGTACAGGAGATGACATCTGCAAGGATAACCAAGACACATCCAGCTGAACACTCAAAACTGACAGTAGGTCTGTTGTCCCACAACAGGACTCTTTATTACTGGCAGTTTTTTCTACTCCTAGAACAATCTCCCTTTTTAAGCCTTTTCAAAACTGCTGCCAAGATTATTTTCCTTTGCAGCTGTTTTGATTAAACTCCCTCTGCCAATGTCTAACAGTGCCTGACTGTTGGTAATAGCTGCTATCACACTCAAATGGTATTCCAAATAACTTTTGAAAGTCCACAATTCTTCTTTTGCCTACATCTTTCCCATCTTTATTTATTAAAACAGACTTCCCATCTTTATTATCTTTTGGACTTTTGTTCCAGCTTCAACAAACCTATTAACTCAAAATAACTTTAATGATTATATATAATGTGCCCCTCTTTTGATCTGAAAATCATAGAAAATACTTTTCTGCTTAAAACTTAGACAAAACACATATATGACTATCTTATTTTAGACATTGAGAATAAATTCTTTGAAAAAGAGATGGTATGGTTGTTGAACTGATTTTTACTATCATTCTCAGAAGAATGAAAGAAGTTGTTGAAAAAAATTACTGAAAGAAGTTTCATGAAGTGGACAGGCAAGTAGCCACAATATCATTATTTGCAACCAACCAATGGTTTATGCCCATTAGCCATGGCCACACACCTTTCTATGAGGCCAAGCACATTTCCAGATACCTGTATCTTCCCAGAAATTAATGTTTTTTCTCCTGAAACAACTGAAGTTATCTGCTCCGCTTTTGGGATTACCATCATACATAATTCACAGACCTGGTGATGAACGTAACTGCTGAAGCTGACTCGAGTTCTTACCTTGTTTATTACTTTTCTCCTTAAAATCCTCTGCAGCAAGCCTCGCATTGGCTCCCCATCCCACCTAAGTTGAACCCAACGGAAATGCTGCTGAACCAGCAGGTCAGAGCCATGAAGATGGCACTTGGCAATGGTCCCCAGTAAAAAGCAGTTCTCATGAAAGTAAAAAGCACCAGAAACTCCATTTGCTAAAAAGGAAACATAAAACACTTAACTGAAATACTCAAAGCCTTGACATGGATTTCATGTAAAGCAAGGAGGAGTGACATAATTAGAAAGGAAAAACAACCCACAAAACACCATAAATTAGCTAAAAAATATGCTAGTTTTGTTAAGGACAACTGTTTACAACAAAATATAAAAACTGAACAAATTACATTTTTCTCCTGTTTCCTGTTTGTCATATACTACAATAAAACTGTACTGTAGTAAAAACATTTCTGCAACCCAAGTGCCTTAAATACCTCTTTGAATAGTGCAGGGATTTTCTGAACTCCGATTCTCAAGAGGTGCTAGAAAATCTCCGAGTAATTCAGATAAAGAAGCTCTCTCCAGATTTTCTAAAATCACAATTGTTGTCTTGTTTACAGGAGGCTGTTTCACTGGGATCAGACAAGCTGAAATAGAAAAATCCCATTAATGTATACTTAGGAAAATTTACTTATATTTATGTATACAGAATTTACTGCAACAAAGGATTTTTGAATTTTTTTTTATTTTCCTTTTTAACTTGTTAACAGGAGCAGACAGACTGGATAATAAGCTTAAAATTGAAAGCATAAAATCAAACAATAGAAAGAGTATCATACTGTATATTAAGAAAAAAAAATGAAAGCTATGATTAAAATAAATTTCTGGAATGTCTGTAACAGGATCATCATAGATAGGGAAAATTTTAGTACACTGAATATAAATACAAAAGAAAAGATAGCAAAGACCTCTTCAAACATTTCTTTCCTTTGCTGTACTGTATCTTAAACTTTTAACATGTACTCTTTATACCATGTAGTGATAAAAGGTTCAAGAATAGCTCAATGTTTGTAAGAAACTTTATCATTCTATGAGATAGTAGCAAACTTCTATGAGAAGTAGGAAATCTTCTCTTCAAAATTTTCTTCAGTATCTTTAAAAATCACTCAATAAGAGATAGTATGAGGCAAACCCAGTAGCATTAATAGGCATTAAAATGACATGCATATATTTTTTAACATTTTAAATATTTTCCTTTAATTTTCCTGATTTTTGATCTTATTGCTTAAAAAAGACACAGATTTGCAAGTTTTCTTGCAACACTAAATCCCAGGTGAATGCCTCTGCAATGCATACATAAAACAAAACATTTATCTTGACTGTATTGTGCCCTGCATTGTTTCATAACCTTTCAAAGCTAACAATGGTCATTAAGGAAACTTACTCATAATAAGGCAAAACTTAGAGCAACTGCCTGTATCTGATCATTGCTATTTAGTTGCAGTTTCCTGACTATTACTTCCCTGTTTTACTAAGAGGCTACAACAGCTTGAGAGGCGGGAGGACCCCCTCTGTGTCTGATGGATTAATTTACAGGAGAAATGTGGGAAAGAAGCCGGCAATAAAATTAGTGACTCAACTAGCAGCACCATGCTGAAATGCAAAACCAGATTATTAAAAAGAGTGTGTTGCTGACACAAAGTAAAGCATCCAAAAGAAGCAGCTTCCCTAAGAGACAGTGGCCAGTAAACAAACCAACTACATGGGTTACAAGAGAGACACTCTTGCCTCCAGGCCAAGCACCAAAGCCTGGCTGACTTCTGACTAAATGATCTCTTCTCTCTCACCAATGTGATGGCACTGGAAGTGACGTGTGGGAATAATCATCGCTGCCACAAGCGATCCTGAGAACTGTGCCTGGGGTTTCCTCAGAGAAAAAACTGCCACAGACTGAAGTTACAACAGGCAGTACAAGAACAAACAGAACAGAGCACTGCATGGCACTGTAGAACCTGATAGGATGGCTCTGCTTTTGTTCATGAGCACACACAGTAGACCTACAATTCTGATCTGAACCAGAGCAATCAACTTTTAAACGATCACAAAAAAGGGGGAAAAAAAATGCGACAGAAATAAATTTTTAAAACTCCTAATTCTACTTAAATGGCATGAACTTTTGACAGAGTTCTTTATAGGGAGGCTGTCACGCTCAGCTCTCCCTCAGTTTAGACTCATACATTTGTCCCCAAGCACCTGAAAAACTATGGGTTCCATTTTAATGGTTCCATGCCATCCACTATGCAAAATGGTTTTATGTATTTTTTTACTTTGCACCATTAAAACTTTTTGTACAAATCACCAAAATTAGTCTTGTTGAAATAACCTTACCATTACTGATGAATAGTTCTGCAAGTTGCTCCTTGGAGAAACCAGCATCCACTTCAACTTTAACAATCTCACATGTAGATCCTGCAGCCACTTGTTTTTGCTGTGTTGAAAATTTATATATTTGGTGAAATAGTGAAAACTCTGGTTTACGGACTAATTTACTTGATATGTTTGTGCAAATACCTTCATGCAGGATGCTATCTGATATGCTATATAATCTTGCAAACTTCCTTCTGGACCATGGAAAATGACATTACGGTATTGTTCAACCTACAGGCAGAAAAACATTTATTTAATAAATAAATTATTCTTGGAAGTTCAGATTTAGATTTTTTTTTTTTTAACCTAGATGACACAATCATCACCTAAAAGACAAAATTCTTTGATTTGCAGTACTGGAGTAGATAATCCTTACTGTATGAGTTTCAAAGTAGACAATATTTGCATACAACTTCTTGAAAATATATTGAGAAATTTATATCCTAACTTGTAAAAGTACGTAGCAAGGTATTTTTTACAACAGACTTTAAAACATTTATCTGGGAAGAATAAGTTTAGTAATCACAAATATTTTCTTGATCTAAAATATATGTATCAGAATGATGCCAAAATCATCAGTTTAAGTCACTGCTAAATTACAGCTGTGGACTTTATTTGCAGTAGAAATGGGATTATGTTATCAGTATGGTAGAACAATTTTTTGGGTGGTTTTTTTTTTTTTTTGTATTAATTCTATTTTACCTCTAAAATGTCAGTAAGGGAATAGATTCATATCTCTCTGCAATATGGCTGAATACAGCAGAAACCTGTGGCATGCTCTCCTAAACAAAATAAAATACCATCCACGGACACAGCAGAAATTAAGCAGCTTCTAAACTAATACTGATTTGAGGCAATGTTAAAAGAAATTATCTATCAAAGTTATGTCATATTATTCAATTATCCTTACACTTTGAGATATTAAATAAACTGTGTTACATGGGATTTCTATGTAAGATAGTAATAAAATTTAAGTCTCAAATAACTGCTTACATGAATACTATTTTAATTTACTTTCTTTTCAAAAAGTGGAATAAAATAACTTTGTAAAGCAATAAAATATCAGAGAGCTTTTAATGTTTTTAAGCAGATCAGCTAATCAGATAGCAGCTATTTAAAGAAAGTTAATGCCCTCACAACACTAAAGTTAAAGGCAAATTTAGGGGGAACTTTATTTTAAAACAGCTTTCATCCCATTTCATTTTTTTAGAAGTCTTAATGTTCTTTCATACAGCAAAAAGCCCTGATTTTAGTCAACACTATTACAGAAGTACTTTGACAAACAATTAGCATGCAAAGAGAAGCTAGCTTATTACTGACCAGGCGGAGATAATTCTGAAGTGTCTGAAGATGGATCATGGATGCATACGTCACACTGTTTAGACAGCCTTCTTGAGGTCCTTAAAATGAGACATACAAATAACTTCTGTAAATCTCTCATGCATGTATGACTGATACATATGATTTTCATGCAGTATTCTACAATGACCTATTAAAATTTTTAAAATTTAATTATGCAAATTAAAATGCTGAATAAATGAAAGGCTTTTACCTAGCACCCTAGATTCATGGGTGTCTATGACATAAGTAATATAAATACTGCTATATGGCTGAAAAAGGCAGTAAGACTTTTATGTGCCAGCATATTTACTAGATGTTGTAGACACTTTAAAATCTAGTTAAACAATTAAATGGATATGATGTCTCTGAGAATCAAGCAACACTGAAGAACAAAACCAGTAGCAAACGACTCTCAAATTATGTATTTCATAGGGAGTGTCTTAACATTCAAAACTGAAAAATTATGACTTGAAAATTACCAAACAAAAACACTGTGATATGCTCAGCTCTATTGTTCTTCAAAAAGTCCCATGGTGGCTGGGAAAAAATCTGACCTGTTGACCACGAAATGTTTCCTGTTAAAAAGAAAAAATAAGAGAGAGATATTCCTTGTATGTATATAAAGTTTCCTACACTCAAGCATATTTGCTGACTTACAAAAATTATGCGCATACACTTATAAATTTGATAAACCAGTCCCATGTATGAGATGTACTAAATCATGCTGTTATTTGATAGACAAATGAAGTGTCTATCACTAGTTTTTAAACACTATTACTAGTGTTTTCAGCCAGTTGAGACACAAGTTAAACAGCTACCCTGTCTTTTTATATTTACACATAGAGCAGTGTAAAACAGAACAATGTGCCCAGTCTAATATGACGAGGGTTCAGTTTTGCTGATGGGAAGGTAAAGGAAGGAAATTTGAGATGAAGTACATAGATTTTCAGAAACCTGCTACTATACAGCTGTTACTAAGACCACCACATTCTGGCCAATTTCTAATAATTTTAAAGATTTCTCTTTTGTACCTTGCTAAATGAAGTTATGTAAAACAGCAGCTCTGTTTACCTATGCCAGTGATTTACAGTCTGTATTTACTGTATATTCCGGATGTACTGTAAAGAAGCAATGCAGGTTTTGAATTGTTTTTGTAGAACCACATAATATCCTGAATTGGAAGGGACTCATAAGGATCATAAAACTCCTGGCTCTGCACAGGACATCCCAAGAGTCACACCATGTGCTGGAGAGCATTGTCCAAATTCTTCTTGAACTCTGTCAGGCTGGTGCTGTGACCACTTCTCTGGGGAGCCCCCTCCAGTGCCCAGCCACCCTCTGGGCGAAGAACCTTTTTCTAACATCCAACCTAAACCTTCCTGACGGAACTTCAAGTCCTGTGACTGGTCATTAGGGAAGAAATCAGTGCCTGCTCCTCCACTTCCCCTCATGATGAAGTTGTAACTGCAATGAGTTCTCCCCTCAGTCTCCTCTTCTCCAGGCTGAACAGACCAAGTGCCCTCAGCCACTCCTCCTATGGCTTCCCCTCATGGCCCTTCACCATGCTCATGTCTCTCCTTTGGATACCCACAATTTGCTTTTTCTTACATTGTGGCATCTGAAACTGCACACAGCACTCAGGGTGAGAATTTTAGTTTCACCTGAGATAGTGATTTCTCCTCTGGAGTACTAAAAGTACTAAAAGACTAATTAACATTGGGCCTCACGATCTCCAAAATTATATTGAAGTGCATAATTAATTGTGCTATACACACAGCTAAAATTAAGGAATGCTTTCATGCCAGCATGGTTCAATGTTTCATATTTAGTTTTGGTCCTTCTCAGTCTAAGCTTTAAAAGATGCAGTAATTCAAAGATATTGTTGTCTTAGAAGATCTCACAAATTCAAGAACATCCCCAAGCTTTTTTTCATTAACACTAATATTGATACCTAGTTTGACAGAAAATATACTGCTTGCACCGAGGCCAATGTTGGATTCTGCAGCACTATTAAATGACAGATCTTCTAGGCTCCTCCATCCATCAGAAGCGATTGCTTGGAAATGGTTTGTCACTGCCTGACTCACTGCTTTTGAAAAATCATCCCATGACGTCTGCTTGCGGATATTTAAAGCACATATTGTATCAAATTCCTCTATACCACAATGGACTGGTTCAATGCCACTGACTGAAATCCTTACAGGCACATTAAGAGCATCTGTTGAAAGATAAAACAACTATGAGAAAAATTGTAAACTCAATTTAAGATAGTCCCATTATTAAAAACATTAACATCTTATATTACAAACGAATGCTACAAAATAACTCCTGCTACAAAGAAGGAAATGGTAAACAGATCATCACCACAAAATCAGAACACTGCTGAAAATGCCAAGGTATTTGTAATTTTTTACAGAAAAAGTTCAGTATGATTATGCTTAAATAACAGGAAACCAGACAAAATTTACCTAATCTTCTATTTCCTCTTTATAGACTAATTACTTATCAATTAGGACAGATGGTAGGCAATGTCTTAATTTTTCAGTTCATTGTGTTTGTGCACATTTTTTATTATCAATGTAGAAAGTAATTTTCTGGCACTAGTGCACAAGTGGAAAACACAGCTGAGCCAAACATGTTTAAATCAAAAGCTAGGAGCTAAGACAGAAAATGCACTTGAAAGGATATATTTGATTTGCTATAGAGTAATTGACAAAAGGTTAAAAAAGGAAATTTACATGCACATTCTAGAAACTATGAAGTATTTTAAATCTTGCTCTTTGGAATACAACTCAACAGAAGCGGCAGTCTCTGGAGATCACATAGATGACTAAAAATGAAAAAGAAACTATCTTCTAATTTTCATGCCAAACAATACCTTTCAGAAATTATACCTCAAAGAAGTACACCATAAAAAACAACGCATATCAGCTTATTATGAAGTCTTGCAACATGATCTTTGTTACCCTTTTATGTCCAGAAGCCAGATCTTCAGCAGACACAAACCAATGAAGTTTTCCCGATGTCAGAAAAAGCTCTGATTTAAACCCACTAGGCTACCATAGGGAAAAGATTACTCAGAGACATCCATCAGATGTGGAATTGTGAGAAATGCATCAAAGGCTTGCCCTTCTGATGGCTGGACCTCAGGGAAATGAGCACATGCTGCAAGGAGTACAGAGGGCTCTCCACAAGGAATCAGGGCCCTAGGACAGAGGAACATTATATGCCTAAACTTGAATGCACGTGACCTCTAAGGCATAGCTGGCAATCCTGGGCACCAGTCTTTCAGATCTGTCGGAGCACGTGTCCTACAGTGAAAACCTTACTGGAGTGTGAAGAAGGTAGAGGGTGGTATACAGACACCTTAACCAAAAATGCAGTCTTGGCTCAAGGTGCACAGAAGAAGAGAAGGGGGAGCCAAAGGTTCTGATCTGATAAAAGCCGTTGGATTCATGACAAGCATGACCAGAGACACAGGGTACTAACACTGATTGAAATAATATAAGCATTAATTTAACAGGCTACAGATTCAGCCACCAGAAATTTGCTTCAGTCTAATAAAGAAGATGACCATGGAGGAGTGTCTATTAAAAAGCGAGCTGTGTTCCCCTCTGAACCTGCAGTAAAATGGTAAGAACTGGGACTTAAAATAGCTGAAGATGAAAATCAGAAGCAGCAGACAGAAAACTTCCTTAATTTGTTGATAATCAGTGAATTTAACTACCCACATCCCTATATCCCACAAGACAAACACAAAAAGAAGGGTGAAAAAATAGAGCATAAAAATCTAAAAATGCCATAATTCTAATCATACAGGGAAATATAGATATCTTTCTCTGTATATATACCTATAGCTACATCGAGATTTATACAGTGATATAAAATACACTAAACTAGTGAGAGAATGAATTAAGTTCTGTCTCAAGAAATACAGACGAGCCTGCTCTGCTGAATTTTGAGAAAACTTACAGAGAAAGAAGAAGATGACAGGTTTCAACAGAAGAGCAATCTTCTTACAGAAGTTACTGATTCTGGAAAAAAGAAGTTCTTTGATGTTGTCTCTAAGACATATTGGAAGAATCAAACAAACAATCTCCTCACCGATAAACAAGTGACAAAATAAACTATACTCTAAAAAGAGATTCAGATATGACTAGATCATCATCTTAGCCTGAGGAAATTTGACAGCTACCCACCACTGACTATTTCTGCAAGAATCTGAAGAAAAGATAAGAGGAGGGCAATAGCTTTTGAAAAAGTAATTACTAATATTAAATTCAGATATTTTAAGAGAGTATGGATATTTGCAAATGTACAGTATGTACCATTTTTTGAATGGTTTAGGAACAAAGACATGAGGAATTTAATAATCTCCAACAAAATTTTATCATACATTTTTGCAAAATTTGGAGAATATGAACTTGCTAGATCAAGGTAATTTAATATTGTGGTGCCAAAAAAATGACAACTACCCTTTTCATATTTCTCATTTTTGCCCCAGAAGTTCTTTACTAAAAACATTTTTTATGTGCTGATAGCATTTACTTACTTAAGTTTTCTAGGAGATGTTTGCAATCATCAGTAGCAACATCATGCAATGTTCGATTACACTTATCTTTTCTCTCAGCCTCTAGTCCACCATGGCTACAAAGGATTTCTAGACAGTTCTGCAAAGGTAGGAACTGTATTATTTATTTGTCCATTTGCTGCACTAAAGCGTTCTACCAGTATGCAGTTAGATTCCTAAAAAAAATTCTTACACATGCATTTCCAAAAACAATCAGCTAGAGAGTTTTTATAGATAGAATGATGTTTCTCACAGACTTGAAAACCAGGAGTAAAAATATTTTATAGCAGACATGAAAGTCTCAAATAATGACTATAAAAAAGCAGAACACACAGAGCCAGGGCTCTACAGTCTCTAAGAATCAAGTGCTGATTAGCTGAATTAAGCTGAATTCTTACATCTGACAATAACAGAGGTAAACATCTCTACAGGAGAAGTGGTGCTTCTGTGTGTGGACAGTGTCAAAATCTTCTTGGCAATTGTGCCTCTTCAGGCCACTAGCTTAGGTTTGATGAGACAGAAACCCAGCTATTAACCTGGTTTGAACATCTTGGCCTCAGTGTTCAAGTAACACTAAATAAGCAATTCTAAAGCTTAGTAAATAATAAATGAATAGACTAATAAATGAATCTATTTAGGTAACAATCCATAAAACCAGTTTTCGCTTTGTAATTCACCAAGTAGGAGTTTCCATCATGTCTGACACCTGAGTGGAACACAAAAAAAGAATGATTTTAAAATCACCTTGCAAGCCTCTTATTTGGCAGAATTTCTACAAGCAGAAACTTGAAATTCTGCAAGCATCGTAAGAATGCAGTCATATAAAAATGTATTTTTATTACGTCAGAGCACAAACATCTTGTGGATGCCAACAACATGATGCCCTCTAAAAAATATCGTATGTTCAACAAAAGCAAAAATCATTGAAATTAGAAACAAGCTATTAGCATATTAATTTGGATTGGTAGAATCATACTGTAAAATGGAAAAATATTCACTATATAGATCCTCACAAATTAGTGTGGGATAAAAGAGTTCTCATAAAACTACATTCAGATTGATTGATCAGCAATCAGAAAAAGGATCAAGTCCTTGTTTCTAATGAACATCTCTCTGCAACAACACAGGCAGCCTTCATGAAAGCCTTGCTATCTCAGATATGCTTTTAAAGACATATCCATATTGTAAAAAAAAAAGAAACCAACAGAAATTATACTATTTAATATTGTATTGATAATGTTTGGGGTTAACCATAGCAGAGAAATCAAACCTTAAAAAGAAAGAGAAGCAGCTATTGAGTATTTTGATGCAGAAGAGTGGCTACTTGCAGGTTAACCTAGTCTTACCTATTTTGTAGCTGCTCTACAGAAACTTTTGTCAGTGTATCTGACACCCTTTCATTAATACAGCAGTCATTCAAGGTGTATCTGCCCGTGAGATGAAATTTTATCAGGCTATAGTTACAGCACCTATAAGTACTTTAAAAAATAAAATTATCTCATGAAGCTTGCCAGAAGGATATCAAGCAGAAAAAAGCACATATTTTCTTGCCAGGTTAGTCTGTTAACAATAGCTTTCAAATAGGAGCAATGAATAGCAGAACAGCAGAAGGCTGGGGACTGAACTGTGAGGCTGAAAACAGTAAGTAAAGCAGAAAGAAGTGGGGAAGAACAAAGAAATCAAGCTTATTTCCTTAGTAAAATGAGGATTTTTATTGTCTCTACTGCCTATAAAATAACAGCTAAAATGTCCTAGCATAATTAATCTGTAAACAATTACAGATTACCTATCTCAAAACAAGAGGATGCAAGAGTCAGCACTGCTTATATGCAGCCATCATGCACTGGAATGAATGACATGCAGTGTAAATAATGGATTAGAGAATGAAGTCTAAGTGTTAACAGCACTTGGAGATGGCTATTAAGTTTTTTTAGCTTTTAAATATCCCAAACATATCTCAAATCGATAAATGCATTAAATCAAATACAATTTTATAGTCTCTGCAACATCAAAACCAGGAATCTGATTGCCAGCTGTGTATCACGTTCATCACCAAAGAGACTTCCCTCAAGCCCAAATGGAGATCTTATTAAACAACTGACTTGGAATGTGCTTAAAAACTCAAACCCTTGAGTAATTCATGAAACACATACATGAACACTTCCAGTGTCAGAACTTTCAGAGAGATCACCTAGTCAAAGCAGTTTTAGACAGCAAATGAAACCTAAATTCAAAGTTCCTGAGGATTACAGTATTGCAGAAAGAGCCAACATAGCTCACATTATTTAGGTATTTACAGACTATAGCAAATACCTTAAACTCCATCTAAATTCGTATGAGTGGAAACTGGAATGAGAGTCTGAACCTGCCTAGCAGACATCGGTAATGGAACATTGACTCTTTGTAAGGCAAAATGCTGAGAAGGCAGTGGCTCTCCCTAAAAAAACACCATAACTTAAACTGAACCCTGAATCTGTGTCTATGTTGAACATACCTATTTTGAACATAAATTTATCAGGAAAAAAGCAAACATAATGACAGATACTGAAGTAGGAATGTAAACACAAGCTGATTTTTGAAGTCTTGGGACTGCATTTTCTTAAATTTCACTCTTCTGTGTTTAGCACCATCTATTTTCTTCCTGGGTAAAAATTTTACAGTGAGATCTGATGGACAGCTACCATACAGAAAGAAGTCCTTTAAATGGTCAGTGTTAGAAGTGTATAGCTCCTGATGTCAAGAAGTAATATTAAATTTCCAGAAATCTTCCTATTTGTCATCAGTAGGAACTATCAGGTCATCCTCCATGTCATCAGTTATTGCAACCTCACAAAAATGTATCACTGCCTCCTAAAAAGGCTGCCCAAAATAATAAATTTAATAATGTATGTCTGCACAAATCTGATTCTCAAATTTCTGTCTCTCCCCTCCTTCACAGACGAAAAATTGTTCATTGTGAAATCATTCCTACCTGTAACTGGAAATTATGTCCATCTAATATCAATAAGCACATGACATCCAATGAACTGGCATTCAGGGTGGGATTCATATACCTTAACTTTGAAAATATCAAGTAATAATGTTTTCTCTTTTTATTAATTTCCAATACGAGATAGACATTTAATTATGGCAACTCACTCCATTTGAGACTGGATTCTGGGAGAAATGGTCTGCTGGAGGTCTATCTCTGTCTCTGTTAAATCAAGTTTGCCTATAAACTAGATAACAAAGACTTGACATCTAAGTTGTAATTCTTAAAAGATAAAAGAAAAGGATTTATTTTGCCCAAATTCTGTCAGGTTACTGTAACTTGTTCACACGGACTAACCTTAAAGCCTTTTGATGCTGCTACATGGGCAGCAGTCCAGCCCTCTTTGTCAGCATGGTTGATGAGATCTGCAGAAACAACAGGCTTTATTCTACTGCTATAGTAATCTTCTCTCTTCTCCAAATCAAAGTAGTCTAAATTAGGCTCTGCATCCATCAAACTGTTCCCATTGTTCGTCTCTCCATAGTACATGAGGAGCTTGAGACTTTCAACATTACCGGAATCCACTGCTGCGTGAATTGGTGACCAGCCATCCTAAAAGAAAACCAAAATCAAAAAGCACACTGCCACCAAACACATAGAAAAATGTTTGCAGACTTACATCAGCAAAGAATATGAATGGAAGGCATAATAATCCTTTGGGAAAATAAAGTTGCTTGTATGTGTTTTGGGCTGAAGAGAGTGAAGAAAATGTAACAGAAAAAATTTTACAGCTTTCTCCAAGGCCAGCCCAACAGATATAGTCTTCAAAATGTTTAGAAGAGTCTAAATGATAAAAGGCTTACATGCCCTGTAAATTGCTAAATTTACAACTAAATTGCTTCCTTCCTGTGCATTAAAAAAAAAAAAAAAATTCTAACTATCATTAATTATTTCATGTTGCATTAATCCATTTATTAGTCAGTTTCACAGTTTTGACATCACAACTTTCATTCCAAGTCAAATATTTTTACTTTCCAATTGCAAAATAAATGAATGACAAAAAATTTTGTGCAACAATTAGAGGGGGAGTAGAATATTCTGTGAAGCTGCTATTCTCTGTTCTGTATTTTGGAACGGCCTATAAGCCACATTTATTGTCATAAGAATCTACTGACATCAGAGTCATAAAAAAACTTTGGAAGAGCATCTGAAAAAAGCAATATGTAGGCACTAATTTTGAGACAGTCCTCCTCCCCTTCTTCTCTAGGTACAACTTTTTTTGGCCCATATTCCACCATTTGTGATATATGAGACTTTACAATACTGGCAAGATACTTTTGGGGTGTTGTCCTTTCAAGGACAACAATAAAGCACCCTAACATACAAAGTGGAAGAAAAATCATTATCTCCACTTCTCCACCTTAAAAATAAGACAAACCAGATAAGTTTAGTTTTACAAATCCAGTAGTGGACCAAAGTTGCAGCAAATTGCCAATGGAATCTGAAATACGTAAAATGGCATGAAAGTCACATCATTTAGGAGATTTTAGACAATATACAGTTTAAAAAAACCCCAGAAAGTATGATGAAAATAACGAAATACTAATTTCAAATTATATAGTTTGTTCCAGCTTTAAAGAAAAGTTTAAATATTTTAATGTCAATATTGGGTACTATACTGTACTGTAAGGTACTGTAACTTTACAAACTATTTTAACTTACACTGGTTTTTACTGTTCGATCTGCTCCACCTTCCAACAATAGTTTAATACAATCGTTATTTCCGTTTTTACAGGCCAGGTACAAAGGTGTTTGTCCTCTTTCAGCAGCATGGTTAATATCAGCCTGATACATAATTAATAATTCTGCACATCTACGGCAAACAATAAAGCAATAAAATTGTCTTATGTTAGAAATCCAACACCTCTACGTAGCTTACAACATTTAAATATTTTGAATAAATTACTGATTTTACAGATACAGATCTACCTTGATCAGCCCATATACAAGTACAAAGTATTATTTTGTACATAGGTATAAAGACAGGCTACTTTAAACATGTAAATCTTAGACTATTGTAGCTGCATTTAAAAATTCTGAATGTAAAACACCAAATTTTACAAGATTGATAAAAACTTGATGACAGCTGCTTAAGAAAAACATTCAGCTGACTAAAAAAAGAAACATTTCTGACTACTGATACTTGAAATAGAATTAAAAAGAAAAGGGAAGAAATAAAATTAAGGACTAGGACTAGCTTTACCAGCAAAAGGGACACTTATCTAGGGAAGTAATCTGATGGGGGGCAGCAAAACAGCTATGGCAGTACCTGCTATGCAGGTCCCTGAATGGAGGCCATTGCAGAGGATGGCTTGGGTGTACTGCTAGCAAATACTGGGTCATGGAGGATGAAAGATTAGATGGAGTGCTGAAGAGCAATTCACTTGGGGCTGGCATTCATATCCAAGCTCCTGTACTTCCTCACAAGACTGTAGCAGTAGGTCCATTTTTTCCCCCAGTTGTTGTGCCAGGGTTGGCTACCTTTCCCTTCCCCAACCTAGCTTTTCAACAACACTTATGACCTTGCAAAAATCTTAATGCCAGTCAGTCCACTCCGCAGTTTAAACAATCACTGTTAACAAAGGTAAGTTCCAGCTCTCCAGCTGAATAATTATCAATCCATAGAAATAGAAAGCATATCAACAATAAATCCTCAAAGCAGTTAGTGCAATGCCAAATTACTGATTAGGAGACCATATTGTAACAAAATATACTGTGACAAAGTATTTCAACCAATGCAAGGTATATATAAGAATTTAAGTATATAAGAAACTACATACTAAAAAAATCACAAGCATTCCATATAGCAACTCAAGACTGAGCTTTAAGTCTGATAGGTTAGAAATACATGGTTTGACACTTTCCATTGTATTTGGTGAATCTTGAAAAGCTTCATCGTCTTTTCACCTCAAGTTCAGGGAAAGTCATCCTGGCCCGCACCATGTGGGAAATGATTCTGGAATTTTCTCCTAAAACCACTTTCTGATCTGGTGATACAACTGGACCAGCCTCAAACAGTAGATTTTTTTTTTTTTCTAACTACATAACTAGGGTTAGAACAACAGTATTGTCTTGGCTCAGGAAAAAGGTTAATGAAGATGTCACAGGGGACTGGTTAGCAAGTCTGTGACAGACACCTACAGTGCAACTGAGAGCAGTTTAGTGCTGTCATTAATTCTACATCAGAAGACAGACAATACTGTTGCCCCAAATTTTACCTATTTTTTTTCTAAGCCTGAACTTTGAAGCGACCAACAAATCAAACAGCCTGAACCATCTGTAGTCTCTCTGACATTTTTGGCTAGCCCTGTCATTCCATGCTCAATTTTACAATTCAGTTCATATTCACTGTCAAAAAAAGTAGAAGCAAAAAAATGTGTTTAGGTATATCATATTATATAAGTAACTCAAAGGCAAAAAGAATATAAAGCCTGCAATATTACAACACAGCAAATGACACATAGCAAAGTATTGTGGTGCTAAGTCAGGGAAATAAATAGCTTTCTATTTAAATGAAGTATTGAGATATTTATTTTAGTGAGAGAATATAAAGGGTGTATATTGGGTTTGTCTTGTCAAGTCACACGTATTTTTTACAGATTTTATACAAAACACTGAAATACTTAACTAGACACTTATTTCTGTGCTCAAAACACCTAGTGGGCATCTGCTACCTTTGGAGTAATACCTCCAGTAAAAAATGATGAGTAGTTGATGAGCTTGAAATCTATAAGAAGTGGCAAGGATCTCTGAAGATTCGTGTACACTTAAGGATGACTGTGAGAAGAAGAGAGATCCCACTCTTCCTCATTGTTGGGTCAGGGCCTATCACAGTATAACACTCAAAGACTGATCCTATGTGCTACTGTATCAGAGTAAAATCCTTAAAAATAACAAACTATAAGCACAAAAATAATCAGGAAAATAAAAAAAGAGCAAAGATACTAAAGTTAAATTGTGTACTAGGAATTCTTAGTAACTCTGTTTAAAGCCTTTTCAATTTGTAAAAGAATTTTCTCTGGAAAAGGATGCTCTGGATATGGTTATCTAATAGTTCTTTCAAACTTGCAGTTCTATTTCCTGTGATTATATGACATAAGTTATTCTAATGACATTTTGAAGAATGTTTTTTGTAATATTATTTGGCTTGTACATAATTTTCTGTTTTTCAAAGTTACTGATATAAAAAAACTTAAATCTTCAAAAAACCTTATTCTGTTCTGTAAGGTATTTGACTATGCATCACTCAGGAAAAAATTCAGACGTTCTTTTGCCTCTGAATATGGTATTTGTAGCTTTCTAGGCTTGAAAAAAATCAGTGCAAAAATAATTTCCTTCTTCCTTTTTCTGTTAATGCTATACTATGGCTGATAACTCCAAGAAAATTAAGAAATTCAGATATAAATGCCCATGTAGACCAGTACCACACTGTAATCTCTAAGAATACATGCTCAGCAACTTTAAGAGATGAAATTGGAAACAAACAAATAGCAAATATTAAAATCAGAATGGCATAAGAATATGAATTTAGGAGTTATATATATAGTTATATAATATGAGAGAATATGAGTTATATATATTAATATGAGTTATAATAATGTATATTATATTAATATAATAGAATACATATAATTATATATAATATTTAACATTACATTACATAATAGCATCATAATTATACAATAAATTATTATAATGTATAATAAATAAATTTATACATAAAAATGCAACAGCAATGTAATAAAACATACATAATGTGAAGAGAATATAAAATTGAGTAACAGCTGACAGACAAATTTTTAAAGGCTTCACTTACTTGACATGTCCCTGAGCAACTGCTGAACACAAGGGTGTAAAGCCATTTTTGTCAGCAGCGTCAACTTGTGCTTCTGCAGCCAGCAGCAATCTCACACAATCTATAAATGGAGCAAAACCATAGAATGAGTCAACAAGAGCTAGTGGTTAAAACTACCAGAGGCTAAAGTCTGCTCAAGGGCAGCAATCAGCCAGTCTTTTGGACTACACATCACACCTTAGGGGACTGAAATGAAAGCTCAGGAAGAAGTTTGCAGGAGAGAGATGAGAACTGCCTCCCAGGGGCATCAGCACCCTTTTGTAAAAAGGGATTGGGTTGGGTTCTGCTGGGATTCAAACACATGCCACTGCAGGCAACTCCCACAGTACTAGCTATTTTACCTCCCAAGTGGGGAATCTGACTTATCCAGGAGGCCCTGAAGGCATCACTGCCTACTGGCAGTCGTGACAAATATGACAGCCACAGGGGAGATGTTCACAAGCCACACAGACCTCAAGCAACACACTGGTCAGTCTTATTTTAAGACACTTCGACTTGTGACTGCAATGACAAATAAAATTAGCTGACAAACTCTAATCTCCCCAAACCATTGCCATTCATATATTTCCAAAACCACATGCTAAAAATAGTACAAGCCTGATTCCATCATCCCTACAGCTAATTTCAGATAATTAATTACATAGTAATTAGACTGCTTTTCATCCACAAATTGGTAAATCATTTGATGCAATTAACTTTGAAGAAAACAGTTGATATGTTCCTCATTCTTGAAACTGGCTCCAGACCAAAATAAAACAAGTCTTTTGTAACTGAAACTACTACTTGGAAAATAAGCTCAGCTACAATACCAATTACAAACTCCTGACCTGATTTCTGAGCAAGCTTAATGCATACTGTTCCAGCACTCAGTAAAATCCTGAAGCCAAGTTTTGTTAGTGAATTTTAGGTATCAGAACCAAACATATATTAAGAACTACTTAGAAATCTGACTAGTCTAAACCATTCTTCAATTTATTTACTCCTGTTACAATTTTTTTGAATACTAACACAGATGTTGTGGAATTGATTGAGTAATTTAACATTAAGCAACAAGATTTTAAAACACTCTAAGTTATGTTGCAAATTAGCATTCTTTAATTTTGAAGCAAGCAATCTGATGTGAAATTATTTTTTGTTGTTGTAAAGTTGGTTGTCTGTAACATGGTTAGTTACCAGGACTTGACCTGTAATTTTTTTTAAGTCATAAAAAAGCTTTCTGTTAACTAACTTACCAAGTCCCCCCAATTGTAAGATAGTACTACTTAAAATAAAGTTATATTTTCATTCACTTTTTAACACAAAAATACTCTGCTAAGAATGACTTATCTGTTTTCCTTCTTTCCATTGTTCATCCCGGTCCTATATTAAATTATTAACTTGAAAATACAGATTCCTGTTTGACATCCTAAAATACTCTTAAAGTTTATGAGGGATGTTGAAAACATTTCCATCTAGAAGTTTCAAGTATTTGGCCAGAATACTTTGCTGTCTCTTCATAAAGCATATGTTAGCCATGCAAAAGCCATGAACACACAGAACAAGACCACCTGTCTAGAAAGGCAAGGTTAATTCACACTTATTGACCAGCAGATCATTCCAGTGGTAGGTTATGTCTGTATAAATACTGCTTCTGATGGAGCTTATCTCTATGAAAATACTGCTTCTGAAAACAGCTTTTTATTCTTAGGGATAAGTGTGACCATGAGGAAATACAGCTACTTGCATAAGGCAGAACATGTGAGCTAGTAAGCTCCACATGACCCGTTCTTGTGGCACATCAAGTAAAATAGCAATTATCTCCAAGAAGCCTGGGTCTTCTGGATGGAGTTTTTACTGGGATTTGGAGAAGGGTAATTTGGGTCAATCCAGGCTCATTCACTCCAGTTCACTCTGGTCTGCTAAAGTAAGCAGCAGTGAGGAGTACTGGGTGGAAGGGCAGGCTCTAGACAGACATTGGTGCCACTAAGTTAAAATTTTTGGTCATAGCAAAAGCAAAACATGGAAGCAAATTAAGACAAACACCTGGAGATTTTAGTGCTCTCCACCACAGCTGGGTAGTTAGTTCTTCCAGAGTGTTGGCAAACATCATGCAGATACATCCGGTGGCTTGACAAAGCAGACTCCATGTAGCTGTATGTTTCTGCACCTCACTCCTTTCTACTTCCCACATCCTTCCAGTTTTTTCCTATCAGAGTGCCACAGCCTCCAAATACTCAGGATAGAAGAGAATCTATTACACCATAAATGCATATGATTAGCACACAGCTGAGTCCAAAGGATATTATCTTCTCAAAATCTCTCAGATTCAGAAACTCTTAGTTTCATTGTGTCCTCCACCTCTTTGTGGCAGAGAATGGCCATGATTTGCAACATCATACACCTATGTAGATCTGCTAGCTAAGAGAACTACTGTTATTAAGCACACAAAAGACCTGAAGTGGTTCCTTCTTTGCTAATGGTAAAACCAAGACAGTCTGACAAGACAACCTGTTCAGCTATCCCAATCTAGTGGTTGAACCATGAAATTAACCATTTCCTCATGTCCGTCCAAATACAATGGAAGTCTATATTTTTAGGATGAAATTCAGACCTACAGAATTAGGGACAGTGTGTGTTGGAAACAAAGCATCTGCTATTAACCTCATGTGCTGGACAAACCCTCTGCTGCAGCTTTCAAAAGGCAACTGTTGCCAAACAGGAAAACCACACATTTTGCAATTAGGATTGATTAGGACAGAATATTTCAATACTCTTTTCTCATGTAACTCAAATTTTTCTACAGTATGGGCTGACAGCATGTAACAGCTTCTGCCACCATGCTGGTTACAATGTGCTCTACCACTCTAGTTATCTACACATCTCAAATACTGTATTTCTCCACTGAAAATGTTTGGGGATCATTCACTTTACACTCTTCCCAGAATCTCTGAACCATGGTATTTCTAAGGGTTCATTATGCTGGCTTTTATAAATTCTAAAGTTATTCTTTTCTTCTGGCAATTTTTTTTCCAGGAGAAATAGGAAAATCTGCTTAGTTGACTTAGAAATCTCAAAGTCACTGGGTCAACTTTGAAAATACTGTTAATAAATTAAATCATGGTGTGAGCACCCACCAGCATAGGCAACACAACTCAACACACTGAAAAATTTGAACAATAAATTATTTTATCCTTAAAATGATACCAGTGTAATTTCTTTCAACCTAGCTAGTTAAAAAGAGGTTTTATAAAGGACTTTTAAAAACATTTATTTCTATACATCCTTTCTTAAGCCTATATAATTTAAATAGAAACTTGTTTTTAAAAATCTCCACTTTGAATTGCTACATATATCCATTCACTTGAAAACAAACTAAAAGTAATGAAAAATGATTATATAATAAAGTTAAGAACAAAAATATTTCTCCAAAAATTTTATAAATCTGAAACTTTCAATTTTCATATAATTTATTAAGGAGACATCAACACTGCTGGCTGTGTAATTCTCTCATTCAGAGTTCATATAATCCATTTAGTTGCTGAAATGTGATGATTTGAACAACAAAATATTTTTCACATCTTGTCAACTATAAATATTAGAACAACACTATAACCTCTGTTTTTATCTCAAAAAATAAAACATACTAAACAATTACAGGGTGCATATGCATATGTTTGCTTTTTGTTATTGTGTTTTCACAATTCTATTCTATCTAAGTGTCTTTCTTATTTGAAATTTTGACAATAAAATGAGGAACCAAATTGCCTTTGCTGTTAGTAGAAGCTGCTCAGTAATTGTAACTGAAAATCATTCGCTTTGAAGCAATTTTAGAATACAATGAATAAAGAAGAATTGGGTCAATTGTGGTCTCCCAAAATCTCAGCAATGATAACTGGATGTAAGCCTAGAAGAATACACCAAACATCCATTCAGTGAGGGGAGAATAATAAATCCACACAATATAATTAACTTGGATTCATAACACTGCAGATAACAAATTGAAAAAACGAAAAATTCACCAAAGGGAAAAAAAAGTATTTTTTCACTATTTTAAAGGTCTTGGCAAAGGAAAGAAACTCAGGTGAAAAGACCCAGACATTTCTACAAAAAAAACCCATAGCCCTAGGAAGCAAAGACAAAATATACCAATTTGAGCAAAATGAAAATTCCTTCTTTGCTATGCCAGGTAGCAAAATTAACCCTGAACCTGTGAGAAAAATGTACACCATCTGCCTATCTGCAGATTTTGTATCCTAACTTTTGTGTTATTGTTTAAATACTTGAAAAGAATTATGAAATAGTGTCTCTATGGACTATCTGGAACACTGGATCAAGGGTTTGTAATTGTGTCACTCATAAATATTTTATTAAATAAAACCACAAAGTACTCTTGAAAGCAGTGGCTTTAATGAGACTATGTTCCACCTTCTACTCTGAAATAAAATTTTGAATTTACTAAAATTTAATGGAATATTTTCCATTGGTATTGCTGGATTTCATCTTTAGTGTTTAAAACAGCATAATGATACCACTTGCAATATAAGAATCTGAAGGTTTTCATGTAGGTAGAAAAGCTATAGTAACGTGCACTGGACATTTAAAAAAACCACAGCTATTTGAGAGCCTTGTGTGAAAAGTCTGAAAATTATTGCTAGGAGTTTGAATCAATGAAATTAATTCTCTCTTAGTAAGATACCTGCTGCATTTCATAAGTATGTTCATAAAATATGAAGACTGACTGTTGAAAGGCTCAGAAATGCTACTTCCTCAATATGGAGGAGGGTTGGGGTCATGGGAGAAAACAAAAAACCCTCTTAATTTTTTCAGGAAAGCCTAAGTACTAAATGAGGGCCATTTCATTTAGTTCAAAAATAAAGACAGTTCATTTATTTCCCAAGTAACACACTATTCTGACCCTATCTTCCATCATTTTCACTGCTGCTGCAGAAGATCAAAACCCTGATGACCATCTATTTGCTGCTTACTCCCTGTAAAGTTCTTCTTTTCAAGCTCCTATTGCTACAAAAGATCTTTATTTTTTTCACAGAATACTGGGTGATAGTACCTGTATATCTATATCTGTGTATATATGTATATCTATATATATCTATATATCTATATATATGTATATCAATATATATACCTGTATATATACCTTTTTATATAAGTGGAGAATTAGAATGGATGTTCCTGCAGAATGCTACCATTCTTTTGTGTTTCAAATGCTTTTTTAGTTCCAAAATTCTGCTTCAAGAACCATTGCTTATATATATGCTATACCATGACTTTCGTAATATAACACATACATCTCGCTTTCAATTTCACATTTTTAAGAAGAATGCATTTGACCTAATTGAATATTAAAAACTTATGAAGTAAGCTTTCACTTGTTTACACGGATGCCATACTAGATCTTAGTATCATTTACCTGTATGTCCATTCGTAGCAGCAGAATACAAGGCAGAATAGCCATCTTCACAAGAGTAATTAATGTCCAGTCCTTCTTCATTAAGCAGCATTGATAATAAAGTGACATTTCCCTGGGCAGCAGCTTGGTGAAGAAGGGTGGGCCTGCCACCCAGGGGGACAGGACCACCACTTGTTAACAAAGGGGTTAGGGAGGAAGACCAGCCTGTGAGTTAAAGCAACAGAAGTTAGAGACACATAAATAAAGCCCTGCATTTTCTGTGTTCTTTTAAGTGTTAAAAAATATTTTCAAAACGACTGCATTCATTAATTTAGCAAAAGTTTTGTGATAGTGCTTTGTCTACACATTAGAAGGTATCCTAAAGAATGAAAGCTGCATTCTCGGGTGACACTTATTAATACAAATGCACAGGACTTCACTACAAAATGTCAATGTGAAACTTGTGAACTGTAGTAGCATCTGGATGTCTCAAAAAAAGGTATATTATCAAAATTTACAAAAGTTTTAGACAAGTTTTAATTTATTTGCAATATGCTGGGAAGATTTTTTTAAAGTATTTATAGAAAAGTTTTCAAAACAAAGTACATACTTTTATGTGTAACTTTATCCTCCTTATGGCAAACTTTAGTATTTATATAACTCACATGTAGTTATAAAAATAAATTGCACAGAGAGCCTTTAATGATTTCAGATGTCTTTCAGAAAGTTTGAAAACACACGTAGAAATCATTTACACAAATAATACAGAAAAATACATTTATTATGAAACCCTCCATTAAGGTAGCATTCCTTTTACTCAATGATACTTAAACAATATATCATAAAATTCTCCAATGGGAATGAATAACAGGTTATATAAAATTCATAGATGAAAGCTTTCAAGTCACTCCATTAACAAAGACTATTCAGTCCAAAACTCTGAAAGCTTAGAAGTTGTGGTTAAGTGTTCTGTTGACTACTTATCGGCTTTAGTAGGGACTTTGTTAAGAATATGAAGTTTGCTGCTTAAGGCATGGAATATTTTGTGCATTCTTTCTTGATCAAAGACTGCAAGAGAAAATAGGAGAAAGACTTTTTTTTTTTTTTCATATTTTCACTATTTCCTTTAGAAAATACACATTACACTTATTTCTTGAATAACTAACTTTGCCTTCTGTGGCCATAAACAGGCTACTATTTGAGGCTGAAATCTGATATAAAGCAAGTTAATGCAGCTTTTAATGTGGTTTTGAAATGCCTGAGACTGAAGAAAAGCTACAGGGCATTAGTTTCAGTTCCATTCAAGCTAGTAAGTTCTATCTTGAACTAGAAAAAGTATGTGGTAGTAGCAGTACCATACTGGGATGATCTGCTCCACATTTTGGAAAACAAAATCAAATATGGATATTACCAACAGAAACCTACAGAAACAACAGACTGGGCACCTTGTAGTATCTTGATACTTTTTAATTAATCAAGACTTACACAAGAATTTATCATCTGAGCAACACTAATGAAGAATACATTGTTTGATTCCACTAAAAAAAAAAACAACAAAAAACCAACAAAAAAGGATTGGAGTATTTTCAAATTTGTTTCTAAAATAAGCTAAATCTGTCAATTTAAATTAAGTTTACTTTTTAAGTATCTAAAGGAAACGTATTTTCAGTATTTTCCCAATATCATTAGCTTATTATTAAATACATATTCACTGTAAGAAGTGAACACTGTAGCTATGAAGTTACCTTTTAAATCCAAATTTAAACCAAAGAAAAATTGTAAAATGAACTCCATACATCTTCTTATAACTTCAATTCTGAAGCTACCTTCTTACTATTAATACTTTTAGTAATACTTATTTCTCCAATAATTTTAATCAGAGGATTTTGAGGGTTTCTGAAGTTTATAAAAAAAACCAATAAGCAACATACAAATTAAACTGTATCCTTTAAGTGGCAAGAAAATATATTGTCTTCAACTTCTAGCATTTGAGAACAGTTCACTCTTACAAAATTCACTAAGGTCCAAAGAAAAACTTATGGCATTCCTTTCCATTGTGAAAATGGTTTTATTTTTCCAGCCTTTTGTTATTCTTTAAAACTAACTGTGCTGCAGCTGTTGCTGTACATCTATTCATGTTTTTTAAATAGTACTTGTGTAGTTTTTACTGTTCTTGTGGTAGTTAACTGACAGTGAATATTGCCAAGATGGCACTGCAGTTACTACAATGTAACATCCAAGTAACACTGGAATTTGAGTAATATTAATAGTATTTGGGTTTCCTTCCCTTTTAAAAAAAGTGCAATTTTTGATGTAGTTTATTTGCTTGTTTGTTTGCTTGTTCTTGGGGCATCCTTAAGAGAAAGGCCAAAATGAAAGAAAATTTTTAATGTCACATCTTAATTTTCATTTCAGCTCCCTGGAAAGAAAAATATGTTGTTGCAATTCAGTGATGAAATTCATTATAGTAGGTTACCATTAAATGAAAACCTTCTACTGATAAAGATACAAAAATAAGCAATGACACAAATACAACTTTACATTCTATTATCAATGTGAAGCAGTATAATAAAATTCAATTAGTCATCAACAAAATGCACCAACATTGGAAGATACCAATAAATAAGGGAAGACCATTACAGATGCAAAAAGTTGGGAAATGTGAAGCATCTGTGAAAGCTTGTAGGGCATGCAATGATGGAGGGCAGAGGGACAGACAAAAACAGCTTCTGGCATCAGCTTCAGAATGTGAGATGGTTAATTTCAGAGCCTAGGTCAGTCCTTCACCCCCTGCCACATACACTTTTATCTTCAAAGCCAATTGTAAAGACAGAATAAATCAATCATTAGAGGAATGAGCAAAATAAAAAAAAATATTTAATTGAAGAGTGACATAGAAAGCACAAAAGTAAGAAGAAAGTGAAAGCAGAAATCCCAGGGGTATGATAATCCAAACGCCTACATTTGTTTCCATTTTGAAATCTTACAGTCATTGAACTGTAGAAATCCAAACAGAGCAGAAGCATTTTGGCACCGATTCAAAGGCTGCTGAAGTTAATGAAAACACTGCCACAGATTTTGAATCAGGCCATAAATGTTCATTGTAATGTCTCCATGTGCAGTCTGCTTAACATTAATGATGAAGGCCCATGTCTTTTCCTACCAGGGATGAAAAGAACAATATGTGGTACACAATAGCCCGTCTCTAAAAGAAGATACGATCACATTACTTTAGCAGAATGCATAAATGACAGGATCAGAGCTCCCATTTTACGTTTGCTCTTAATAGTTCCTCTTCTTAGAACCAAGATGCCACCTCACTGAAAATCAGACTCTTGATATGTTCCTAAAGAAAGCTGATCTAACTAGGAAACTCTTTTAAAATTAATAAATATAATACTTTAGTGATTAGGTTATTATCGATTCTTTTGACTCCACCATAAGAAAGAAGCATGAATTTATTGACAAACAAAAAAAATCTAAAAATGAAAGATTCTGTTAATGTCCTTTAATATGTTAAAATTGTTTGCCACTGTTGTTAAAAAGATAAAAAAATTCTGACTGAAGCTCACTACTTACTATATAATAAAATATGAAAAAGATTTAACCATACTCTGCTTTAATTGAATGTAAAATTGAAATTCTAAACATTTTCTGAAAAAAAAGTAAATAAAACATATAAAAACCAACCAGACCATTAATAAAACTAACTGATTCCATGCCTAGAGGACACGAAAATGCAGATATGGGAAGGAGGTCTCAGCAGTATTTGTAGTTTGTTAGATATTTCCCACCTCAAAAAAAGTCATACTTAAAAAAGAAGCTGAAAAAAGGGAATAAAGTGGCATGAATTCAGGTATTACTGACATTATCTTAACAAAGCCAGTGTTATTAAATGTGGTTTATCCTTCTATTTCCATATATATTTATAAAATCTGTGTTTTTTTCTTTTGAAAAATATTTTGAAAGTTTTGAAGGAAAAGTTTTCCATACTTGTATAATATTTGTTGCTCTAAATTTAGTTCTGCAGTTTGGTAGAACACTTGGCCAAAATAGATTAAATTCCCTTAAAAACATAAAGAGATTGAGGAATAAGTGCAATAAAATATAAGCATTATTTTGGGTAAAACACAAAGAACCTCCTGAATATTTATGTGAATATTACAGATGAAGTTATTAAGGTTCTCTGAGCCTGTATGTAGACAGTAAAGGAGATACTAAAATAACATCTCTATATCAATAAAACAAAATAGCATACAGCTAAGTAGAGTTTAAGCAATCTTTCTCAGCAAACTTTAGGTCATGGGATATATTTCCCATCTGAAGTTGCAAATATTCCCAAAAAACCGTGTCACTTACAAAGTACTAAGATCAAGTGTTCAGAGCGAGGATTACAATGGACTTAAATCAACAAATATTTCCATGCCTCTTCAAAAAAAAGTTAAGGGAGCTAGAGAAAGAAAGCAACCTCAAAAATAAAAAAAACCTAGTAATTTTTGACAAAAAGTCCTCTCTTTGAGAACTTTTTCTGAGAATGGTCACACATTTCATAAGAAACTCTTACTAAATATTTGGCTGAAATGAAATTAAAAGAATTATTGTTCTCCTAAGGAAAAATTTAATACCTCAAAGCACCAACTAAATTAAAAATAATACATGGAGTTATAAAGAAAAGCACTGGTAATTTAATTTTTAAGGCATGAGATTTATTCTTCTAAAGAATAATCAATAACTATCTTAAATTATTACCAAATATCAGTATCATACATAAATGTATGTATCAATACTGTTACATACACCAAAGTAATGCTGGTAGGGTTTGTGGAAGATAATCTCTTGCTTACAAAAACTATTCACTTTGAAGGTGACTTTTCCAGTAATTTGTTTTTTGCTCATAAAATTTGAGATTTTTTTTTTAAAGTATTTTTAAATTTTGTTATGGAGCCTAATAGCACTTGAAGGCAAATTAAGTTTGAAAAATATTTGAAATACTGGGAGACTAATGATCTATCTGACATGGCAATCAGACTCATCTTGGAATACGAATTTAAGATGAAAATTCAGGACATCCATATGAAAAACAGCCAACTAATAGGCAGTCATCAAATCCCAATTCTGTTGGCTCTGAGGAGCAGTAGACAAACAGAAGGATAATATTTATGAGCTCATCCTTTTATGGCACAGTTCAGAAAGGAGAGAGGATCCTGACAGTGTGGTGAAACAGCCATATGTTAAAGGCATGACTACTGATACAGGTAGAAAGTCTTCAGTGAATTGGAATGAGAATAAAAATTGCTTAATAATAGGAAACCTGGAATCTTCTATATATACACACTCAATTTCACCACACACAGTTTTTGGAATGGCTTCCCCAGGCCTGGTACTTGAGTTCAACTCAGTTACTAGCTAGTCGTGCAGCTACCAAGAGGAAGTGGCTGGTTATGTGTTGGAAGCAGATTGGCTGTGCATGGCTTTTGTGCCCTACAGATGATGCAGGGACTAGAGTTCTGAGGGACTGCAGTATACTGAATATAACCGAATTAACTGTTCAAAGTTTGAAACAATTCAAACATTCATCAATGCTGATGAAGGTCTAAAGTTCTCCATAACTGTGTGTTATGGATATAATTGTTCCTTTTTATTTTCACTCCAAGTTCAGCTTAAAAGGAGCTTCTACCTAATGTTCTAGTGCTACTGATCCCAGCAGGGAAATGTTGATAAAAAGTTTTACAGGAGATCTAAAATTTATTGAAACGTAGACCAGTATTGTCTTTGTTCACTTTAATGCCATCAAGGAGATTCCCAGAAGCTGGTGGCGCATTAGACACACCAGTAAGTTCCCACCAAAACACAAAATGAGTAGCAGATACACACATTCACTCCAGACTTAAAATTATCAACAGTTAGATTTTAACTCTCCAACAGTAAATCTGTGCCTCTATCTGTTGAAGTAAAGCTGTGAGATGCTGTACATGAGTATTAACAAAGCCTACAAACAAAAAAAAAACTATAGAAAAACTGAAATAAAAATGAAAGATATTCTATGGGCATATAGGAAACTGCACTGTTATACAGGCAATTACATGTTTTAATGTGCAATTACCTACTGTACAGCAGAATACCATAATCCCAGCTATGCCCTATTCTTTAAAAGATTCACACAGCATTGAAATACATATCCCATAGAAGATCTCCTGAAAAGGTAATATTCAAAACATCATTTCAGACTGAGAAAGCATTCTGAAGTCCAAAATACTATCATTAACCAAAAATAAATTAAAAAGAAAGGATTTTTTTTTATATACTCTAATCTGCAGCTCACTTACTTTAAACATTAGTCCTCTTTATCTTTAAAAAAACCTATCAATATGGTGACTTCTTGAAGAAGCAAACTTATTTATAACATTTCTAAATCAGCAAAAGAATTCCCATACCCCTGGAATGTGGGAAAAATATAAACAAAAATATTAGCTTTTAGAAAGTAAGAAAGAGAATGTTACTAGATAAATAAAGCAAGCAAGACATATAAGAAAATCAAAACATTATTTTTGAGGGAGACAGTTTGTAGCATATCAATCCCTTTACCTGATGCTGTTACCAGGAGGCTGTCTGAATCACATGGTCTACAGGATGAAGCACTAACAGGGTTTATGGAGGAGCTACAGGCAATGGTGGTGGGAATGACAAAGGAATTTTCTGAACATGCAGGTTGGTTCAGTCCAGGAAAGTGGGAAGGCCAGGCACCCACCTGAGATGAGGCTATGGCTGGTATGGCACAGCCTGCAGGTGCCACAGATAAATCTATAGCAGGTTTTGGTGGCAGCTGAGGTGAGGACTTAGAAATAATTTCCTCATTTATTACCCTGATTCCTTGTGGTGAACTTGAAAGAGGTGAGGTCATGGTTTTGTTGTCAGTTTTTGCACTTGTATTTGGGGACCGATTACTATCCATTAAAACTTTAAGCTGTGGGTGTGGTGGAGAAGGAGCTTGTGAAAGCCCTGGTTTTTTAGGAGGAATAGGTGGAGGGTTTCCTCTGTCAATTCTTGATACACTTGGAGTCTTTAAAGTCATTCTACCAACTGGGGGGCAAGTGCCAGCTTCCCCTGAATGAGATGTCCCTGGCCGCGTAGGAGCGCTACTCTGAGGGCCTGTGAATCTTGAAAGGACTTGGGTAACAGTATTCCGAGCCGCCTGTTTGGCAGCAAGGTTGTCACGACTAGTAGGGGATACATCCCTTGAGGGAGGGCTTTGGGTTGTGTTTCCATTTTGGTCTTGATCATTTGTATTTGCCTGAAATCTAAATCTAGCTGCTTGGACTCGTGGATTTAGGCCTGGATGGCCAGTAGTGTTGGCAGATGGTGAAGGCAAACTGTGTATAGATGAAGAGAGCGAGGAATTCTGAGCTGTGGCAGTTGGTGTGGTGGGGGTGCAAAGGGTATTACTATTTGAAAAAGGGGAAGTGCTACTTGATAAATCAGGGGATGAGCCTGTACTTGGTCCATTTTCTTCAATTCTGTTTTGATTCTGTGCAAGAACAGGTGTCATAGGAGGGACAAGTTCACTAGATGAAGACTGCCTATCAAAGACAGGCTTCACAAATGCTGCATTGGCACACACATTCATTTTTGAATTGCCAGACACTAGCGGGCTCACTGTGGAAGGCTTTATAGAGACAGTCAAAGGCAACTTCTTAGCATTTTCTAGGCTACTGTCCATCATTACAGACTCTGTTTGACAAGCAACAGCTCTTGAACTTGACTCTTCTGTTTCAACTGAAACAGAAACAAAACTCCTATCGCTTTTCTTCTGAGAAAGATTGGCTTTACTTTCGTTCTCCTTTTTTAATTGCTCAATCATTTTGATCATTTTATCTCTTTCTTCTCTGAGGTCACTGGTGTGTGTTTCCTCTTTGTGAAGTTTGGCACGCAACTGCTCTCTCTCTGTGTCCAACTCAGACAGCTGCTTTTCCATTTGAGCTTCCATTTGTGTACTCCTTTGTTTCTCAGCTGCAAGAGACTCCTCCAATTCAGTGGCCTTTTTCTTTTCCTCTTCAAATTTTGACATTACTTCTTCCAGTTTCTGGGCTTCTTCTACAATTCTACCAGACAACTGCTTACACTCTTTCACTAGCATCAATACTACATGCTTATTCTTTCCACGTTCTTCTTCGAGGCGAGCAGATAGCTTTTTGTGCTCCAGTTCAAGACTCTGTAACTGAGATTTTTCCATTTCCAACTATAAGAAAACATAAAAAATAATTCTCATTAACAATTCTCATTTCACAATAACCTGACACTGATATTTTAATCTTTGAGCGCATGACTAAAATGAACCCAGGAAGGTGATTTGTGATATCTAACACAAGGGCATATAACCTTATACAAGCAAAAGAAAGACAGAGCCATCTCAGTAGAGCAATTTAGAAACGAAGCAAACTCTCTTCATTTCCTCCATTGACAACAGAGAGATTCCCCAAAGTGGTTGTTAAGTGCTTGTGATTCCAGAGTGATGGAGCTATCTGTTCTCCAAAAATTTGACATAAGACATAACATAAAGTCATCTTAGTAAAGGAACCAAACACAACTAAGAGATGAGCTTTGCAAAAAATCTTTGAGGACAGAAATGAAGGGGTTAGGTTTTATCTCTTCCTCCAACTGAAGGAGATTAAGTCCATCATGAACATAACTGGTATCCTGTATCTTGTTTTAACGTTTATGAATTAGACAATTTTTTGGCAGAGGTACAAATATTTTCCTGTACTTACTAATAGTGAGAAGTCTCATTGACATCAGTGATGTATAAGCTGGAATCAAAGAACTATTACTAAAATGCAGATAATGGAAAAGAATAATTTTCCCCCTTATTCATATAGCCATTGCCTCTTCATTTTGCCTACTGTTTACGCTTTTATTCACAGACCCTCTTCTAGAAAAGCAATACAAAAATATGGTAATGCACCATTTTATAAAACATTTATGAGGAAGAAATCATTGTGGAAAATAATACCTACATTTTAAATATCATCTCCGATTCAAATACTTCAAAACCTGTTTAACAGTATACGGGCTGCACTGGGGTTTTAGAGCTTGTCAGCCTGGGGGTTGACACTCTGCACAATGCCTTTCACAAAAACATACCCACCCTTTCTTAAAAACAATATCATAGACTCATAGAATGGTTTAGGTTGGAAGAGGACTTTGAAGTTCCAACCCTTCTCTATGGGCAGGCACACGTTCCATTAGATCAGGCTGCTCAGAGCCCCAGAACCAGTACTAGACATATGAAAAATAAGGTATGGCATTATCAGTCATTGCTAAGCAAACTGTATCAGCAGCAACATCTCTTCAGTTCTGTTAATGGAAGTACAGCTTCAAATTATATTAACAAAATATTATAATGACACTGTATCTAGGAATGGTCACAATCATAGCTTACAAGTGAAAAAAACACTTATTTTGTTCTCAATGATTTCACTGCTTTTTCAAAGGATTCAACAGCATTTGCATGCTTCACTAGAATTTCAAAACAAGTGGAGCACCCAACAGTTTCCTTTCTTTGTTAAAACAGGTACAAAAGTCAGGAGAAATGTATACAATTTCTAAAGCTAGGAGATGTATAAAGATTATACTGAAAATAATTTTTGTCAAAACTTTCTATACTTTATTATTCTGCTTTTTTTTTTTTCAGATGAGGTTCTTGTTTTATAAATCAAATGTTGTGAAATGATATTGCTTCCAAATAATTACAAACAGATTTTAGTATTTAACTGGCATATTTAACAGTATTTATGTTAAGTATTTAACAGCTTACCATACTATTATAATACCTTATTTGTAAGCATTGCATCTAAATGAAGGCTCCCTAATATAAATGTAAATCCTTTATTTGATTTGAATATACAAAAGCAGCATTATTTTATAATTTTACATTGTCTCCTATGTATGTCTCTCTCCCTCTTGTTCTTTTGGCTGCATCATCTTGAATAGGAAAAACCTCTGAATATTTACATGGTATTTTTTCCTTTAGATGACAGATTTGGAACTAACTGCAATTATTTATGAGTTTACAAACTAACTAGAACCTGATTTTTGCAAAATGTACTATATGCGTACACTGTATCACATCAGTAATATAAACATCTGGAAATGAGTCCAACAAGAATTTTAAAAGGGATAAAAAAGGATACTGAGAAAAAAATATAGTGTCCCATAAACAACTGACCAGCAAAGGCCCTTCAAAGGTGAGAGCATGCCTTGTAAGAAAATGTTGAGGAAGCTTGGCTTGCATAGTTTAGTGAAAAATAGACAGAGGAATAATCTAAGAGCAACATTCTTTTGAAGGGCCCTTACAGTAATGACAGGAGTCAAATTCATCTTGGTAATGGCAGGTGAGGCTCCATAATAAAAGTTTACGGAAAAGAAAACTTGCCCTTTGAGAGGCTCAGTCTCAGAAAAAAGTTCTTTAAAAGGTGAGTAAATTCTTTGCAAGGTAAAAGTGGTGCACTTTACCAGTGCAGAAAAGATAGAGTATTTCCATTCTTGGGGGTTTTCATGACTAAGCAAGACAAATTCACAGATGACCAGATGTACTGATGATGATAATCTGCTTTAAGCAAAAGGTTAAAATAAATTACACCAACAGGCCCTTTCCAACCCACGCCTGCTTTTCTTTGAGCGTGCATCCCAAAACTGACTCCTCTGCAAGCTCTCAACAAATCAAGAACTGTCATTTTGATGATCTGTTTTGTGTTCCCAGGAAAACTCAAAATTAATTTTCACAGCAGCTCCAAGAAAAGCATTCAAAGAGATGGAAGAGGATGGATAATTAACAAAAAGCAGATGACATCTGAGAATTAAATGTTTCTGTATGGTAAGCGAATGACTTACAGTCTTTGTGCACCTCCTTGATTTTTCTACATGCTAGTATATTTGTCTTTTGTGATCAAATCAAAATTTTATTAATAAAATACTTTTGAGATGATTATGTTCACAGATATTATATTCCCCTTGGAATAAGAGTTCACTCTGGGTCTGTTTAAAGTTCAGTAATATCCAGAGAAAATAAACACAGCTGTATAGAGACTCCATTATTTATAGTGGGACAGTGAAGCAATTTCAAACACCAAGATAGAGGCATCACACATTTAGAGAAGGAGGAACCACTCTTGGAGGGAGGGGGTGCAGCTGGCTTGTATTTAGGTTGCATTTGTCACGGCTGATTTTTTTTTTTTTTACACCGTGCCACCCTACCTTGTTGATCATTTTTCAAAGTCCCTCAAAACATCTCTACGACCCTCTTCAACAGAAGGATTTGAGAGATGAAGAACAGACAGAAAAATGTGGAATGAAGGGGAAGGTAAAACACTGAATGAATGGTTTGTGAATGAATGGAGATGGTTGAGAGATACATCTCTTGCCAAACCCAAGGAGTTTAAGAGTGTCTTGTACAAATAGCATTTCTAATGGAGCTTAAAAGGGGAAGATGTAATTCAGTAGAGAGTCATGCACACAGCTGCTCAAAAACATGCAGTCTGTTTTCAAATCCTTAAAATTAAGATTTAAAGAAAAAAAGGCTCATGTGTCCTAGGAAGGAAAAGACAAAAGCATCCTGTTCTGTACAAACAGACTTACAGATACAGACTTCGGTAAAAAAAGACAAAAAAAAAGGCAAAATTTGAATTTACATATTAATATACTGACATATACTTAACTTGTGAGCCCATCTTGGGTGCATTTATCCATCCATATAATGAGAAACAGAAACAGATGAAGAATTTAGGTACAAGAAGAGACTTGTGGCCTTGCACTGAAACAAGAAACTAATTCAACTGTCCTGGCAGATTTGTCAGGCTTTCTCCCAATATCCTTTTTCAGTCACAAAAAGTAAGCTTGCTTGCCCTTTCCTATTTTTCTCTTTACTGAAAAAGCTTATGAGAAAGAAAATTAATTCTTAAGAGTTCTCAGAAAGAAGTGTGAGGTATGTACCAGTAATAGTTCACTCCACATTGAACTGCTTGAAGACTTACATATCATACATGAAGTCTAGTAATATCCTTTTTTTTTTTTTTTTTAAATCTAACCATATTTCCAGCAACTTCCAGCACTTTCACATGCACGTTTTTTCCCAAAGAGCAATCATTACCAAAATCATTGTTATATCAATTGTCTCAGCCTGTTTGTTGTTTGGGGGTTTTCACGTCAATGTAAAACTGTCACCATAAAGCTGTATCCCAGCTGTAGAAGACATTCTATCCATCTTATACCCAGTGAAGATAATTAAACACATAGAGCATTTTTTTTTCTATTTATTCAAAAATACCTTGTCTAGATTAGTCCTCTATATGACTGTTTCCCCTCTTTCCTCTCAGAGACCCCTCCCCAACATACTCCTATTTAGCTATGTTTTAGAAATGTATGCCTTACATATTAATGAAATACATGCCACCAACCAATCATTCAATTTCAAAATTACATTGTTTTATCTTCAATCTGGCATTTTTTTTTCAACGTTATTGTCCCTAAATGATTTTCTTTTTACAGTAAATGTTCTAAATATTAAAAAAAAGTACTTTTAGAGTTATAAAACACTTTTACTGATTTATGAAGTAGAGCCACCTAATATAAAATGGAAATAAATTATTTATTTTATTCAGGTTAGAATAAAAAAAACAATAGCTCCTCAAGGCTCCAACGGGATTGGTTTAAAAATGTATTGTGATGATGCTATCTAAGTTCACACTGAGCTGTCTACTTATATATCCACTGTATCAACTTGTACCAGTTAGATAGATTTTTTTCCATAAATAGAACTAAAATCGCAGAACAAATGAAGTGTACATTCAAAATGTCACCAGAAAACCAGCACCTCACCCTATATGAAAATTAAGTGTCAACATTTTAACACTCATAATGTTAATCAAGACAAAAATGCAAATTTTAAAAATTACATGAAAGAACAAATCAGGAGAGGGAAAAGGAAAAAGTCAATAGCAGGATACCTTCTTTTGTCTGTTTTCAGCAGCAGCCAACTGAGCTGACATTCTTTCTTGCATTTTCCTGCAGTGAGCCATAACAGCTTCTAAAATGGACAGAGGGTTCATGCATATTGGCTTCTTTTCTTTATCACCAGCACCTGCCTCAAAGTCTCTCTGAAGAGCCAGAAATGGGTCACTCAGATTAAATCTTCCATATCGCTCCTGGATAAAAACTTCTTTGCGCCGAGCCTAACAGAAAAAAACAAAACAAAACAAATTAAAAGCAGAGAAATAAAACTAAATGCATTCTTTGAAGTACATTCACACATAGAAGAAACAGACTACAAGGAAGCAATATGCGTCATTTAAGGTTTAAAAATATTTTCTTTAGGTATTCATTTACAACAACCTCTAAAAGAAAAATATGCTTCAAAAAATCAGAGAAACACCCACAGTGCAGAGAAACACTGTCAAGAAAGAGAAATCATCCAAAAATAGAGAAAATCATTTCTCTGCAACTTGGTCCAAATTCTATTTTGAAGAAAAAGCAAAAAATAAAAAGGGAAGAAGAAACCAGTTCTGAGATACAAAAGAGGAGAAAGAGACCAAACTTTTACCCAGTGGGTTAGCACATCATTTGGAAAGCTTGAAGCTAAAAATTTAACATACGAAAAGTTCATGAATGGTAACATATATTTCAGGGCACGAGAAAACAAAGAAGAACATAAGAACTATGCCAGAAGAAAATTCTCAAAGACTAATTACAAATTACACACTAGTTAATGCCCAACTTTTTTCTATACATTGTAGACAAACTTGAAATGTCGTAAATGAGAATTTGTCTGGAAAAAAAGAAACAAGTGTGCCTATGTATTCTGATGCTTGAAATACTTCTAGTTTGTTTTTCAATGTCATAGTACATATAGAAATTTAAAATCTTAATTAAAAATACCAGGTCTTTAGAACATAACTTCAGAAAAAGCTGAGTTACTCAGATCTAAAGTCTAGTTTGGCTTACAAAATCAGGTTGAAAATCAGGTTGACTAGTTGAAGAGATAAAAATAATAGACAGAACTAGTTATTTTTTACTAAGTGCATTACAAGTGATACCTAATTAGTCTAATATTTTAATTCCCTGATTTATAACTTATAAAATAAAACAGCTACTTCCAAAGATAATATTACAAGACTGGGAGGAGGCACTGTATTTATAATTTTTGTTTCTCTAAAAGGAAGTTACAGGACAGAATGTAGCTTAGGAATTCAACCTTCATGGAAAGGAAACCATCAAAACCAAAAGCCTTACCATAAATGGATTAAATTGCTAATCAGCCGAGCAAGATCATAAATCCAAGCAGGTTAAGAATTTAAATAGAGAGGGATGCACAATCCATATATAAACTGTCAACAACTTAAAAGCCACTTAGTTTATACATAATGAGACATCAAAGTAAAGGAAAAAACAGATGTGGCAGGTCTGCTATAAGTATAAAAAGACCATCACCAAGAGCCCTCATTGTTAAATCCAAAGAAAAAGCCAAGATGATTAACCGACCTTAGAGGCAAAGGGAATCACCTGTGCCTTTATGGAAACAGACTATCAACCAGTGAAATAATGTGCATTTTCCATTTTTTTCTATGACCCACAACCAGCTGTCCTCTTGGTACATACTAAATGCATGTAATTTGACTATATTCTTTGAAATATTTTCTAACATGCACAGCAATTAATAGAGCAGGACAAAAAGACAGAAAGTGTGCACCTGCCAAAATAGCAGGACGACCAGGGGCTCAGATTCATTAACCATGAAAAGGATGATACTATAAAGTAGGGATGAACTCCATCTGAATGAAAATCAAAACCAGAATTAAAGTGGCTATAGGAAAATGTAGAAGGTAAACACTGTGGAAAAACCAACAGGTGTGAAACAGCACATGGTTTGGGATGACTGGCTGAAGCCATAACTGCAAAACCTCAAGCAGAGGGGAAAACAGACTGGCAAGTCTCAAACTGACAGCAAAGTCATCTAAAGATGCTTCCAACTCAAAGGGGAACTAAATTTAAAATAATAAAACAAATGCTTTAGTGTCCTTATACAAGGACTATAAATATAAAATACAATCATTGGATGATTTCAGGGGATGAAAACACATTATTTAAAAAGGTACCAGAATAAAAGACAAAGCAGAAACTTGATAGAAGGGAGATGATGAGTATTTTCCCAAAACTTAGGCACAAAGTGACAGAAAGACAAACGAGGATTGAGGTTTTTTACAGGATTCCTCCAGCCTCTAAATACTTCTGTCCCTTTACAATTGACTAAAGTACATCAGATGGGAGAAATAGAAATGTTAGAAACTGTAATTTTTTCTCTTATATTGTCTTTCTTTATTGAATTTCAAGTCAAAAGAGTTAGTAGTAATGACATTTTATGGCAGTCATTATCTGTGGAACATACAGTCTAAAGTCATTATCCTTTAAAAGGGTGTCTTGTGTAATTTGTGTGGTTGTGTTAAAGCACCATTAGCAGTGTCTCATATATAACTTCAATTGCAAAGCAATATATACAGAAAATAACATTTAAACTACTTATTTATAATTAACTGAATTAATTTTCAAACACAACATTTTCAAAAACAGAATATGCACATATATATATACAATATAGTAGGAGGTCATGAGGACTACTGTATTGTGAAAGGTGCTATATGAATTTATAAACCATCAGCTTTAGTCTTCTGCACATACTCATTTGCTCAGCAATTCCTTTTAATGGAAGGACTGAGATTAGAAGTATTTATAAGTATGAAAATATGTCCATGGGAAATTATACCTTTCTCAGCCTATGTCAATAGTGTACAAAATCATGACCTAAGATTTGAGTGAAACCCTCCAACAGGTAACTGCTAATGAAAAGTGACAGTAGGCACACACAAATCAAGACAAAATACATAAAACCAAAGACAAAAACCCTCTAAACAGCATGAAAGTCCCTATGGCAATAGAGCAAAAGTCTTAACTTACTTACAACAGCTTTTTAATTCAGTCAGTAAGTACATCACATTTATACAGCACTTTTAAATGCTTACACAAAACCCAAAACAAAGGAGACTAAAATAAAGCTACTACTTAAAAAACTAAACTTCAAAGTTTTTTTATGGCTGATCTGTAACATTATGTTAGATCAAGGATGGACTACCAAAAAAATAGATCTGAAAACTATCTTCAATGTTTTCATTTTGATAATTTAAAAAATTACTAAAAGATACAACACAGGTTCTCTTCAAGGAAGAGCTAAGTAGAAGTAGGACTTTTCAGTGTGAAACAGACAATCAGGGAGAGAGGTGCTTGAGGTCTGCAGGCTGACAGTACAAGTAGCGCTTGTCCCACTATCTAATGAGGGAAATCTGAGTTGGACCAAATTCTTTTCATTGAGAGCAGATAAATACCAGAACATGCTGCCCAGGGAAAACAGGCAACTTCTATCATTGGATGATTTCCCAAGATAGACTGGATAAAGCTAACTGCAACTCAATCTATGTTTGACTTTAGTCCTGCTATGAGAAGATTGGACTGAACAATCTCTCAAGGTGCCTTTACACTACATTACTGCATAATTAGAGATTTATTCTAGGATTGTCTTGTGTTTTGTTATTTTTTTGTTTGGGTTTTTTTTTTTTTTTTGGTTTTTTAGCTTATAGATGCTGGTAACCTTGTCAAGTAACAAATGACATAAATGAGTTCTCAGAGGAAGGAAAAAAAATCAAATATTGGTAGAACAAGTCTTATGTCTCATTTTGGATAATAGCAATACTTTCTATGACCAGGGGAACAGAACTTTTAGTCTGGGATATTTTCAAAAATAAAAAATCATTACTAAACAACCCCTAGGGATTATGCAGCTATACAATACAGGGGGAAAGTTTATTCTCAAGTTTTCTCTACTAAGTCTGTAGCTAACAAGAATCTGAAGGATCAGGCTGTTAAGATAAACTGCTTCTTTTATGACTCTCTCAGGGAGCCTGTTCTCCTACCACAATACAGCAAGACATCTCATTCATCCTACGCCAACCTTTTTCAAGTTACTTCAAGTTATCTGCAAGCTACCTCATGGAAATTTTCACTTCTTAAGCTGAGCGTTTTATAGTCACTGACCCCATTTATCAACTGGCAGATGAAGATGGACAGTGGGGTATGCAGGGAAAGGAACAAAAGGAATGAGGATATCTGGAAAGTGGCCTGTGGGTAAAGCTGCAAATCCAGTATAAGAACTGGTCTGGACCTATTTGTTTCTTGTATTCCACTTCAGAAGAAAACAAAAATTCATTTTCAGCAACCAAACTGAGAATTAGGAAGTCTAATTAGACTTTTCCCTCTGTTATTGAGACAAGAATGTAAGGGGGCAAGGAGGTCTTCAAATATTATACCTCTTACTGTGGATTTACAGCTAAAAGCATAAAGCTAGGAAAAAGAAATATGACCCATTAATGTATGTAAGAAATAAACCAAATAATGAAAACAAAAAAAATAATCATATAAGCTATATTATTAGTTTTTATTATTAGTTTATTTATGTTGATACTAGTGGCATACATTTGTTGAAATAAGTTTTCATAATTAGCAACACAGTACACATAAGCAACAGAGCTTTTAAGCTTAATATTGTATTTTTCCCCCAATGTATCTCAGAGTTTCCTCTTCCTTTATCTGCCAAGTTAAGAGAGTTCGGCAGGTCTAAATCTTCCATGCAGAAACCGATGATAAACATCAAAAATAGGACTGCGTGTCCTACACTGCTGGGGAACAATGGAACTGAATTAAAGCTGCCCCAGAACTCTTAAACAAAATTTCCTTCCTTTCAAGAGCATTTGTTGCTCTGATTAATTTCCTTTTCTACATTTATGATAATTGTTTCAACAGATGTTGACAGGTTCATATTAGTATTTTCTCCTGACGTATGAATTAGGGAGTGGTAAGGAGTTTTCTAAAACTACCCATTACAGAACAGGAGGCAGTAAAAGCTTATTTTATGTATTATGTTAAAGATGAGGGTGAGCCCTTCATTCTAAATAAAACTAAAAGGGTAATTAATCTTTTTAAAAGAGGAAGATGTCTAAAAAAGAACACATTTATAAATCTTCTTCAGTGAAATTACATAGTTTCTCAAAGTGATTTGTTGTAGCTATTCAATCAAGCAAAAGAGAATTATCAATGGGTATATACTCATAATAAAAGCAGTACTTTCAGATACACCTGCAAAATACCAGACTGGAGGATATCATGCCTTACTATAATAAGTTAAGGATGATTCTTTAAAGAATGCTATCAATTTTCATACACAGTTGAGTTTGAGAGCTTTATTATTTTTTTTTAGTTGCCCTTTTTTTTTTAATGCAGATGTAAATTAATGTTTTCAAAGTATTGTAAATGCAACTTAAATATAAAGTTGTATAGCAAAACTAAAAATGGAAATGCAAACATCAATGACTGAGGAAATAGTATCTTGCAGCATGATTTCTGTCAGTGAACATGTGATGCTCAATTTCTCCTTACAATTTTAACTGCAATCTAAATTTCTTTCTTCAGCACAGTGACAGTACATGCCCATGCAAAATCTACAAGGAAGTTAAATGTTAATGAACTCCAAACTATATGAAAAATATTTTACCAATACATTCAAAGTGTCTGTTTCTATGTTAAATGTCAAATATGATAAGACAAAAACTTGTGTGTCCATTTTAATGACAGAAAAATGGAAATTGCAGGGAAAAGATTGACAATTGTAACAGGCCACTAGTTCAAGAAGAGTGAAAACAGTAGAATTGAGAAACTGGTGGATACAATCAGCAAGTTAAACAAAACCAGCATATAGGTTGATTATGCTCTGACAGACCTACATAATTGTTCTGTATTATAAAGACATGCTCTTTAGAGATGACTAAGCAAGCCTGTGAAAAAGTCATTTGATACAGGTACTAATAAAAAAAGAAAACTTACTCAGTGATTTTTAATTTGAAACACATACCTATAACAAGCACTCAAACCTATCTTGGAAAACCATCACTTCACAGTCATAACACATGCAAATATATCAATTCAATTTGTTACAGTACAGTAAACTGCACGAGATGTAAAGTTTTCCTAGGAAAGTTATCCCAAGCATGAAACTATTACCCGCAAGCTGCATTATTCTTTCATTCACAACAACCCACAAAACTTTTTTAAAAATCTGTAATTTGCAAAGTATCCCTGTCTCTCAGAATCACACAGCTTTAAATCCAAGCTTTTAAAAAGCATTTTTCAAGGTAAAAAGACAGCTCTGAATAAAAGACTGCATGTTGTTTCACAAGGCTAATCACAGTATCCTTAAGAGATTTTCTGTTTCAAGCAAGTACCTAAATATTACAGTGCTTTGAAAAAAGCTGTATAATTTTCTTTTCTCAGCACTAAGAAGGATATCTGATAAAAGCTCAAAATGCCAAACAATTAATTCAAATCTCTGTGTATAGAAGGACAAACATTTAAGGAACACTTAAACAATCTTGACAAGTACTGAAGCAGAATTATAAAACCAAGGTAATGATCAAGCCTGAATTTTCTTAGGGGTCCAACTCTATAAAAGGAGAGTATCATGCAATGGCACCAGATTACTATTATCACAATACTGATAAGTAGCACAACCTCCTTCTTTTTTCACTGTTACTTGACAAAAACCTCCATGAAAGGAAGAGGTACAGAGACAGGACAAACAGATATATGGTTGCAATTCTTCATTATTAATTTTCTCCCCCTGAGTAATGAAAACTCACTATTCTGAGGTTGTAGATTTTAATAATTTTAAAGAAAAATTCTGTTACTACAAGGCTAAGATCAGTCCCAACAAGAAAAAAACAGTGAAGTGCATATAAAATATCCTTCACTTCACACAATGTAAAAGGTGAAATTCTAGGCTTGCACTAAGTTTCTAAAAGAGGAAGAAGAAAAAGTTCAAGTCATGAAACAACATGTGCTTTTGATTGAGAAGAGCCACATAGATGTTCCATATAAAGATTACATTAGACCTATTTTATGACAGCTTTGTTGTCTGGTGCCTAGACATTTGAAAATTATAGGCCAATATTTTGTCAGGAAATATCACTGTTTGATGCTGTGATTATCTAGCCGCCCAGACATTTATTTCTGAAAATAATACAGATTTTCATACTGATAATGAGTGTCAGCTGATAGAAGAGACTTGAGCTCTCTGGTTACTTTAAATACCATTTGTCATCTAGACTTTTTTTGCATGTTCAAATTTATAGTTAAATTCATGCAAATCAATTCATAATTCTTGCATGGAAATCTGTCAGCCATTCTTCTGAAGTGCTGAAGGAAATCTGACTTCATCTCTAACCAAAATAGAGCAATTTAACCTTCATGCTTAGCCGTTAAAAAAAGATTCTTTAGCTCAATAACAAAACATACAGTAAAACTTTTACTAAATCCATCTGTGTTTCTATTTGAGTATTTAGATGTCCAAGCTATCAAAGTCTCAGTTAAGATACTATCCCACATTACTGCATGACAATTAAATTATCACAAAGCTTCACGTATTTTAATGAAAAACTATGCAAATCCTGTTTTTACAATGCCATCATCAGGCAGAGTCATCATGGTTTCACGAAGGGAAAGGGCTGTTTAAATAGTTCCAATAGTTTAAATATCCTTCTGTATAAAGAACTCCTCCAAGGAGTTAAATATCCTTCTGTAGAAACTCAGCCACCTCATGGATGAAGGGAAGGCAGAGGATGTAGTTTTCCCGGATTTCAGTAAGGTTTTTGATACTGTTCCTCACAGCATCCTTCTGGACAAGTTCTCCAGAACTCTCGAATGGGCAGGTTCAGAGTACATTGAACAATAAGCTGGCTGAAGGCTTGTAGTGCATGGGGCTGGTGACGGTCATTTGTGGTATTGCTCAGGGCTCAGTCCTAAGGACAGTTCTCTTCCACATATTCATCAATGATCTGCATGCAGGAGTCAAATGCACCATTGGCAAGGCTCCTGATGATACCACACTGGGAAATGCTGTGGATTCTCTTGAGGACATGAGGCCTTGCAGAGAACCCTAGATAGTTTGGAACACTGGGCAACATTGCAGTTTAACAAGTCCAAATGTCAGATTGTGCAGCTGGGATGGAGTAATGCCAGGCACAAGGATAAAGTGGGAGAGGAGTGGCTGCAGAGCAGCCCTGCAGAGAGGGATCTGAGGGGGCTGCCTGACAGCAGGATCAGTGCGAGTCGGCTGCCTGTGCCCGGGCAGCCAAGAGGGCAAACCCCAGCCTGGGCTGATCAAACACAGCAGCAGCAGCAGCAGCTGGGCAAAGGGGTGATTATCCCACTCTATTCAGCTTTGGAGCAGCCTCACCGCGAGTTCTGTGTGCACTTCTGGGCTCTGCAGTTTAAGAAGGATGTGAAGGTGAGTGAATGCATCCAGAGGAGGGCAAGGACTCTGGGCTTATCCAGTTTGGAGAAAGGAGACTGAAGGGTGACCTCAATGCTCTGTACAGCGTCCCAGGAAGGGGAGATGAAGCGGCTACTCTCTCTCCCTGGGATCCAGTTAGAGGATACACAGGAATGGTTCAAAGCTGCACTGGGGGAGGATCAGACTGGACATTAGGAAGCATTTCTTTACTAAGATGGTGGTCAAACACTGGAACAGGCTTCCTAGAGAGGTGATTGATGCCCCAAGCCTGTCAGTGTCTGAGAGGCATTTAGATAATGCCCTTGGAAAACACACTTTATCTTTTGGTCTGCATTGAAGTAGGTCAGGTAGCTGGACCAGAGGATCATTGTTCATATCCCTTTCAACTAAAATAGTGTCTTCTATTCCCCTTATACATTTATTTGAGACAGATTAAGAGATGTTTTAAAATTTTTTCACTGGAATATTCACTGGAAGGTAAATTGTGAGAGCAATATGTATTACCTCTAAGGAGAATTTAATTATTGATACAACCATTAGTGAATAAGATGAATGAAAAAATACATTACTAAATTATTTTGATTGATAGAAAGAAACAATTTAAAGTAAAAAATACTGGATTTTACATTTTGGGTTTTATGCTGTATATTAAAACTTTAAAGCAATTTTCCATCTATAACTCCTTTTACAGATACCATTAGCATTAGCAATTAAAAAATTTTCATGTAACAGTTTATATCTCCATAATATGTAACTAAAATTTGACTTCGCTATTTCAGTGCTAATTCGCTATAATCACTGTTGCTCTATTTTCTCAAATTTTTCATTCATTAATAAAAATGGAACTCCAGCTTTAGACCTTGTGCTAAGTATTTTCACTTAGAAGCCAGAGCTTGTAAGACTGATGCCTCTCTGTGTGAGAGCAGCAGGTGGAAAGACTTGTCCACCAGTCAGAACAACATCAAAACAGTGTGCAAGGGAGAAATGCCTGGGAACATATACATCCGAGCACAACAAAAGTAATCAAAGCTGTGTATTTTTGAAGTTGCTGAAAAGGACCCCAAATCAAATCTCTTGCTTATTCACAGCTACTTTTTACAGATTATTACCATATTCTTTTTTGAAGAACCAAGAACAAACCTTATATATTTCTTCTTCAGCAACATTAACATGAAGAGACACACAAACCAAGAAAAGGAGTTATATATTCAGTTGCACTTGAGCATTGTTATCAGCGAAATTATCTATACCATTTATTGGCATAGGGGAAATATGTTCCCTGAACTAAAAAATGGAAAGTTTCAGGTAACATAACACAGATAACAGATGACCCAGTTACATTTCTCTTTTTCAGCAATGTGGGTAATGATGACAAACAGATAACACATTTCAGGTAAGTCACACCTTTATAATTCACAAAGATCACAGAAATGGAGAAACAGTTACATTAACATGATGCTGTAATTATTATTATTATTATTATTATTATTATTATTACAAAGAATGTGTGCATCTATCTCTACCCACTAGCTGATGCTGGATTATGCAAAAAGATCAAACAAGGGTAGGAGAAATCAAGTGGGAAAGGGAAAGCAATTATCCAAATAAAAAAAATCAGCGGAACACTTTCAGGGAAATTGATAGTATCATGCCTGCCAACAATAAAGACATTCAGATCTTTTGTGAAAAACAAAAGGACACTATGATCAGTTTAACAGTCACTGCTGGCATGAAGAGTGAAAAAGTTGTTTGCAATGCAAGGCCATAGAGTTTTCATGCTAGAAAACAAACCTCACAGTTTCATACACGTGTTCTCCAGTTTTAGGAGAGCCTGGAATAAAGGTATTCAACCAAGAAGCTTAAGCTTAGTGAAGCAACACAGAGATAAGACTGATTTAATATGGTTTAGGAAAAGTTCTGCATTGTTCAGTGCTTAATGTTGCCCTTTAGCAAACAGCAAGTAACTACCACAAGGAGTGATGTAATGTGACTGAAACTTATTTTATCAACAAATTCTAGAAGTGGACTTTCTATGTGTCAAAATAGCAGGATCACTCAGATCATCAAAGTTAATTAGTCTGGGGATTGCTGCTGCCACAAGCCCAACATCTTTTGGAAAAAGTGAGACCTTGTTCTATTCATAACAAAGTGTACACTTACATAATTACTGCTACACAGAAAAAAGAGTATAAAAAAAGTAAATACAATACAATATAAAGTAACAGAATATATAAACCATGATCAAATAAGGGCAAACCAAAATCTGAACATTAAGACTCTAAAAAACAATGCCTTTTCAATTAGGTTCAAAGAGCATGCCTCATTACTCTAAAACCTGAACAGAAACTGTTTCAAACTAAATACTATAGAAAAAAATTAATCTACTGACTTGTCTGAGGTTTACCCATACTTCATAATTTCCTTGAAATAAATTTTAAATAGTTTGCAACAATGAAATACTAGTTTTTGACCAACCCATCCAGAAAAGTACATTAAACTCTTACTAGGACAGTGAAAGTTCTAAGCATAACCAGACACATTGGACAGGTAAAGACAACCTATATTTAAGAGAAGAGAAAATGCATACACAACCATCATTAAATTCAGTAAATCAAAAGTAATGATCAGATGAACAAAGACATAATTTGCAGAGAAAAGCAAGGACAATCTGCAGATTATTAGCTCCCAAATATTTAGCACAAATTAATTTTTATGGAAAGAAATTGCAATATGCAAAAATGAAAATGCAAATAAGGCATTATCTGACTTCTATTTCATGGTTCACTTCTGCCACCAAGACCAACAACTGCCATCATACTGTCTACAACAATAACCTTCTGTTACACACAGTTTAATGTCTTCTTCTTCTCCTTCGACAGAGTTTTAATTTTTCCAAGACACCTGGCTACAAAACAGGCTGCCTTACTGCCTGCAAGTAACCTCCAAAGCCACCTTCTGCATGCTCTTACTCCATTCTGGATTCATGGGATTCATACATATAGGAGAAATTTCACATTTTAGATTCCCAACTTAGAACAATTACTGAAGGTAAGGGTCTGTAATTTATAGTATGTGTAGCTCCCTTTGACAGATTACACTTTATGTGCAGTTTTTCTTCCTATCAATCAATTTGAGAACAACTAAATTACAAGGATGCATTCCCTTTTCCCTGGTTAAGTCCCAGATTTCTTCCCTTCTAACCCCAAAATTAATTCTAGAAGTCCTAAGTCTTATAGTACAATTCTTACTGACTTTGTGCAGTAGTTGAGGATAAAAAAAAAATTATTTATACACAACGGACAGTTACACTGAGTTGGTAATAACTTTATTTTAATGTGTAACTTTCAGAGTACAGGCAAAACCAAGTATCATCCCATGACAAGATGCAAAAGACAACAAATAATATTAAAAGGATGTGGAAATTCTAACTGATAAATCCAATTTTTTTAACCCAAAATCTCAGCCTACAGTAGGCAAAAGTCTGTCTTGGGAAACTGAAGGAAGCCCTTTAGCTAGACAGGACTCACTGGTAAGCAGACAGGTCAAAGTAGAAAAGTATAGCTTGCAAGTATCTACGACTCTCCTTGCAACTATTTTTTTTCCAAGGAACAGGCTATTTATTACTGAAAATGCAGAGCTGAGCATGAAAGGCCACACATTTTGCAAAGAAATTCCAGTATCATTCCCAATTACCCACCAAAAATCTAACATAATTATACAGTATACTATTGTGATAAACTATAATTGACTCAGGGTGTCTTGGAAATATTGTTCCATCTACACATATGCTTACTGAATTGCAAAAGTGGTATAGAAATGCACCTACTTTTACCAGTTGTCATCAAAACAGTTCATGTTTTCAATGAGATTAAAATAAAACTATACTGTTCAGTGTTTGATCATTGTGGGTCAAAATTGAATGACAAGTTTACTAATAAAAACCTTGCACAATGCGCAGCTCAGGACTTGAAAGCAAACTAGCTTAAGCAAAAATGCAATCCACCTTCTGGGAAGGAAAAGACTCCATGTGCCTAAGGTCCTACTTTTTGGAAGGAGGTCTTACGACTAGCTGCTGTCAGTTCAGCTGACACAGTCCAAGAGTAGTCTGTGAGGCAAATCAAAGCAAAGTTAGGTGGAGACAATAGGGACAGTTTCTTCAAAAGCATGTTCTTGATCAGAATGCTAAGGCAGGTTCACTCAAGCAGTTCATTCACACACACTTAGATATGTAAAAAATGGCCTTTATCATTATGAACTCCAGTATCTTATAAACTACATATGATTTCTGAAACAATCTCATCATCCTAAAACAAGTAAGCCTCCTGTGATCCTCCCTTTGGGAAGACTTGAGTTAAAATACTGAATTTCTCAGGCAATTGATATCCCAGTAATGCTAACAGGAGAGCTGGAACCTGAAAACTGGCATTCAAGACACTATGCATTAGCTATGTCAAAGAAACATTGTGCAAATCTACACAGTAATCACTATGCTCTCTTAAAAGCTGTTTATCCTTGTTTTTAAATCTTGCATTTTTAAACTGCAAGATTTTAAAATAAAGCCAATAGAATGGGTTACTAAACTTGAATGTGAGTATGAGGTATTCTTACAGGATGCATTCATTTCTGTCTTTTGACCTACCTATTTTATTACATTAAGATTTGTACCTTCATTACAAAATGCTTTAAGAACTCATATACTTTTGCTAAGGCAAGTAATTAATTATCTTACAAGAATTTCTACTTGGATATAATACAGAAACTATGATTACTTTGTAGCTCCATTGATTAAGCTGCAAGCCTGTTAAAATGCTTATATTCAGGGAGATAAATTTCAGGCAGAGCTAGCTTCTATAGCAGAGATTGTTTTTCTTATCTTTTATATAAATTTAGATAGTCTAATTCAAATCCTCTGAGCAGTTAAGTTAGCAAAGTTTGATTTCCCTAACTCTGTACTCTACAGTTCCTGTACAGTGCTCAATGAAGGACAGCACAAATCTCTGCCTTCCCTTCAACTAAAGCCCTAACAACAGCACGAATTTTCTTACTCAGCAGCCTGGTTTTACGGCACTACCTATTTTTGAAATGCTTACCATTTTGTCAGATTCTGCAGAAACTGGGTGGAAGTTTAAACAGATGTTGGTACAAACACATACAAAGAAAATAAGCTTTCATGTCTTATTGTTAAGTTACAGTAAATACTAAATACAGTAGGGCTTTCCAACCCTGAAGAAACACTTGAAACCAAGTTCATGTTGCCATTCATGTATTGTCTTCCTGACTCAGCCAGCACATATACAGAATCTCCTGATTTGGAGCTTGCTAAAGCTCAGAGAAAGCTCATTGGTATTGCAGTCAATTTTAATTAACCAAAAATATATCCACTGCTGGTACTGGTAGCTCTTCTAGACTTTTTTTTTTTAATTCCTTAGTGATTTTTTTCAACAATCAAATAAAGTTGTTCTAAATCCATGCAATGTGGTATATGAAAAAATCTAGTATGGTAAAAATTTGCATTTTTTTGTTCACATTAAATAATGTATACCATAGAAGCAATCATACATTTTGAATTTACTGTTTACCACCTAATGAAATCTACATAAGCAAATAAATGTATTTTTTTACAATAAACAGAAATTCCAACTGAATGGGGCTCTAAAATTTAGATGAAAAATAACCTACAAAGGATTTAACTTTATGAGTCAATTACAACAAGAAGCAGTACTTAGTATCTACAGTTCTATTCTTGATAGCTATTACTACCACATCAATTCCTCATACGAGGGTGAATGCATTTAAAAAAAAAATCCTCTAGAAAATAAACAGCCACACCAAACACTTTTTGTCTGGAGAAAAAAATAAGAAATGAATGCTGTATTTGAGATCACAGTTGTGGGAGGCCAGACCTATGCTTTGACTATATGGCCACATTACCTCCACATTAGGAATAAATTATCCCCTAATTACAGGCAGACAGATTATTTGGATAATTGAGACAGATGCAGGCAGCAGCTACAGTGAAGTCTCCCTCCATTTAGAACTATATGGACTCTCAATAGCAATTAATCAGCAAGTTATTTCTCATTAATGAAATAATTTTCATTATTTAAATGGTAATCTGAACCTAATTTTAAGTTTAGCACAACCATGATCACAAAGCTACTAAAATACAGAAATTACAGATTAAAAAAAAAATCATGTTAGTCACTTGGTGTAGTAGTTATATAAAATCAGAGCACTAATGACAAAGATTTACACAAAGATCTTCTGAGGTGGATCCTGATGCTCTTCTCCACTGTAAATTAACTTGTGACTTGGAGAATAAACCCAGAAATTTGACTCTAAGCATCACAAAGGTCTACTTTTCCAAGTCTGTTGGTTTTCAGAGGGCTGAACTTGCCCAACTACTGATTGATAATTACTGTAACTATTTCAAGCAGGAACCAGTTTTGCATATTATAAAGGAACAACAAAGTGTTGTGGAAATGTAGAAGTAAATATCTGCATATTTCTCACAGATTTCTTCTTGAAGTTTTGGTTAGTTTCAAAAGCAGTCTTGAAAGTATCTAAAATTTATATAAAAGTCCAGTGGAAACTCTACTGCACATTATGAAAAAAGGCACAAAAAAAAGCATTAATTTTTATACATGACATGAGGTTTGATTCTTTCTAATTTATTATGTGGCACAAATTCCATTACCTTAATAAAAATCAACACTTTATTAACCAAACATATCTTCCCTCCCCATCCAAACCCTCAGGATGACCATTTAATTTAACAACATTTCTTCACATAATCTCAAACTGCTGGACTTTCATTTAAGATTACTTAAGAGGAAAGGAAAAATACATATTCTCTAGTATAGTGTTGAAAATTATCAGGCTTTGACCTATCATAGAAATTGGGTTTTGAAACAGCCCTGAACTACTAGTAGGATTACAAAAATTCCACAACAAGCCAACTGCCCCAGTGCACAAAACCACACTCACTAATTTTTCCTAATTTTGAAACAGACCATCATCTCTTTTTGAAATAATGTTAGCCTTTTCCCTTACACAAAAACTATTTTCTTCTTGCTTTAAGGATATGCAAACTATGTATGCCTATTTGTTGCAGCAAATCAAAGTACCAAATCTGACACAATTCCACTGGCATTCTCTTGACCTACGCTTCTATATTTGGCTAACTAGTTTATTTTTGTGTGCTGCTTGGAGAATCCAGCTGCTAATATTGCTGACTTGTGGCTTCCCAACTAAGAAGCCAGAAGATCCAGAAGTATCATACTACAACACATCAGCCTACAGTTCTTCAGCAGGTATGGCTTCCAAGTTACCTAGTACTAGTACAGCTAAAAGGCAAGCTGCCAGGGAAGATTTGAGCTATACACAGAGCTTGTTTAGAGAAACTAGAAATTGAGATGCAGGAGGAAAAAAACACCAAAAAACAACCAAACAAAAATATCCCAGTCCCCCACTTTCAACATCTCACCTTATGTGAAATTGAGCTACTTTTTATATTTCAATTTAATCATCAAAGCCCATTTCAGCAGATGCATGTGAATTTGATACAGACTTTTTCCTCCTGGGACCACACTACACTGAATATATAATGTTTACTATCATTAAGCACTTACTGCATTTTAATTTTTTCCCCTCTTTTTTCCATTTTGCTCAATTTCAATTCATACATTTTTTTATATGTAGTGCAGTAGCTTGTTCCTGAATATTTACTAAAAAAAATTGACTGAAAATTCTATTTGCAGTCCTTCAAAGTTCGAAGAGTCAAAAAAAGAGACTCTGGATGTGCTGTGCGCACTATTTTCACTTTTACAAAACTTTAACTGGCAGACAAGGAAAATAAAATTCCTAGTCCAGGAAAATGAGCCATGGAATTGTCAAACAGCTAGATAAAAAGGCAGTACATTTCAACTCATGAATGTAACTGAAGGCCAAACACAAAGTAAGTTCAAAGTGCAGTAATACTCCAGAAAAATATTGCTCCTAGTGTCTCATTGTCACTACAAAATGAAAATTACATTTTATAGGAGAGATTTATACCTATAAAGCCTTCAGTTATTAATTTATGTACATCAATGACAGCTACTTTAAAGCTCCATTTGCAACAGATGATCTGAAGCAACCACAAAACAACTTAATAAAAATGCATTTACCATTGTTACTGTGACATTTCAAGTGAAAAATGTTCCCACACTACTTGATAATCATTATACATACTACTAAAAATTAGCATGAAATGTATTTTATTACATTAAGGTTTTGCTTTACAAGACCTTCAATACCTTAAAGAGCACAATTTCCCCTTATTCAGCCAAGAAGTTATAAATATTTTTAACCCACAGAATACTATTTTCCCCCAAATCTGCATCTGTTTGGCAGCTCTGTTAAATTTTCTTTTGTTTCAGATCAATATTAAAATCAATACGGTCATAAAAAATCATATTTTAATTAAGTAGTTTTGTTTGCAGTCTGAAAGGCAACTTAGTTGATGGAAATGTACAGTCTCCTGAAGCAGAAAACTAACTTTCACATGTGCCTAACAATAAAAATCTAACCAAATACTTGTAAGTGCTGTAAAGAGCATGTATCTTATTTCACCTTTTATTAAAAAAGTATTTCCCCAAGTGAATATGCCCACCTGATTTTTTTCCCTACTTCCATCTCACTGAAAATGAAATCACTGAATAGAGTGTATGACTGAATATAGCCTATTAGAACAAATTACAAATGGACTGCATTTTCCTTTGAAGTTATTCTTTTCTTTCCCAAATAACAGACTTTAGAAAATAAAATAATTTAAAGAAGAATGAATTTCACAGGTTTTTCACTTACCTCTTTGAAATTTTGTTGGTATTTTAGACCAAAATTATGTATAATTACCAAATGGCTACAACTAAACAAGAACATATTTTGTTATTACTGAGATTTAGTCAACCTAAAACTTTAAAAATCACAATTTATTCTTCCACTAACAATATTCTATGTATAGTATAAAGGAAGTGGCAAAAGAGAATTTCAAATTAAAAAAGCAAATCACAACAAACAACTTACCCGCAAGGCTTCGATCACAAGGTCTCGTGCTTCTAGCTCTCCTTCCATTACACTCAAAAGCATTCGCAGTTCTGCCTTGCTCAGGTTATCCACATCAAACTCTCTTGTCTGTAAGAAACAAAACACTGATGAACACACTGACTGCAATAGCTACTGTAATTTTGAAACAGTCTGATTATTTTTATTTAAAATGAAGAAATTAAAGCCCTCCCATATTATATTGTTTCGAATTGTTGCAAGGGAACAGTCCTGCAAAGTCTTGTGAATGATAAAGGTGAAATGGTAAAGGCTAACTCTGTGACTTCCCTTGTGCAGCTTCACATAGGCTGAAACAATTCAACAGATGTGAAGCATCACTACATGGAGGAAGGTGAGAGAGAGAGAAAGGATATTAACCACAGCACACCTAAAACACCTGTGCAAACAGCTACCAAGTTACCACCACACACCAGGCTGAATGTGAACTTCTGAAGGACAAGTTGTGAATTATATGTATGCTTTATTTGCAGTCTCTCTCATTTGTTAGGCTGGAGGGAAACAGTACAGGTTTAAGAGGCACTAACAAAGGACAGTTCCTAGCAACAGTATCTTTCCAGTCCACAGTTACTAAGAACAGTGTAGGTCTGACCACCACCCTGAGCAAGGCAGGAGAATGAGTTTATACTGATGAATAAAATCACTCAGCACAGACTCAGTGTGTACTGTGAATGTCAGCATGGCTTCTCTAAAACCAAATTCACCTCACAAACTGCTACAGCTCTCTAACAACATCAACAGGCACATGGTAAAGTGGATCCACTGGACACAAATGTATTCAAACTTTCCAGAAGCTTTGGACAAGGTTCTGTATCCAATATTATACAGGAAGTCCTATCCAAATGTATAGGAATAAAAGATACTTCATGGATAGGAAACAAACATTATGGGTAACAACCACTCTCCAACATGGAAATAGGTAAGCAGGGGGCACCTCTGGGATCAGCCTGACTCAAGTTCTTCATCAATAACCTGAAAAAAGGATAGAGAAGTGGCAGATATTTCATATGGAAGCTGGCACATAATTCTTCACTTACAGGTGAACAACCTCATTTTACCCCTGGTAAAAGCACATCTCAAGTACTGCATGAAGTTTTCACCTAAAAAGTGCAAAACTGGCTAATTAAAAGAATGAAAATAAAAGGAATAAGTGCTGTATGAGGAAACACTACAAGGCTGGAAGTCTCGATTTTGGAGATGTGGCAAGGGAAATGTTAGAATATTCACAAAATCACAAAGGTAGGTAGATAAGAGTAATACAAATCTGTTGTTCACCATCCACAATGCTAACATGAGTAGGCACTTAATGAATTTAGAAGGGGATTACTTTCAGGGAGAGAAAACAATTTTTAGATTCATCTGCCCAGATTAATTTTCAATATCCTATTATTCCCTGTAAGGTAAACACTAAACTTCTAGCTATGATGTAGATGTGTTTACTAGAAAGCACTGCAAAGCAAACACTCAACTATCTTCTATGAAGTAATCTGTTGCCAAATTAGGTGAGCCATGTATATGGATATACTGTCTATTTTCCCCAGAGCACATATAATCTAAACATTTACCCACTCAGGAACTTACTTCAGTAGATAAAAATCTAATAATAATTAAGGCAAGTACCATTTCTACTTTTTCAAGGCTAGAGGATGGCAGAACAGTAGTGTTCTATTCAAGCCATCAGGCTTGAAGACCTAGATAGATCTAAAATACTCAAAGCTGAATCTGTGTATTACTGTGTTACACTTTTACTTTGCAGTTGAAACACACAGAAGTGCAGAAATGGCTAGTAAGAACTCTGTACCAGAACTTTAGCTATTTACATGCAATATATGTTGGATCAAGCTTCCTCATTTAGGTAACATGGATCAACCTCCCTGCACAAGGGAGACACAAGGGCCATCCCAGAGCACACGGCACAGGACTATGTCCAGATGGTTCTTTATCTCCAGTGAGGGAGACTCCACAGCCTCTCTGGGCAACCTGTTCCAGTGCTCAGGCACCCAAACATAAAGAAGTTCTTCCTCATATTCAGGTGGAATTTCCTGTGCATCAGGTTCTGCCCATTGCCTTTTCTACTACTGCTCAGCACCACTCAGCACAGCCTGGGCTCCATCCCCTTGGAACCCTCCCTTCAGATACTGACAGACATGGATGAGGTCCCCTCTCAGTCATCTCTTCTGAAGGCTGAAAAATTACCTCAGTCTGTCCTCATAAGAAATGCTCCAGTCACCCTATTTCTATTAAGCATAAGATGGGGCCATCCATTCTAATCAGAACTTTAGCCTGAACATCAGTTATCTTCTGTTTTTGCTGTCTGGGTCAGCTATTCCTCTAACCCAAACAACAGCTCTTACTCTCCATGCCAGTGAATTGAGAAGAAACAGCCAGTTCCTTTGAAGGCTTTTTTCCAATATATGCTGCAGCAGCCTCTCACAGTGCTCCTCACAATTCTATATAATACTCACTGATCTAAGGACACATATAAAATGAAAAGTCACTAAAATTATACAGCTCCTCATGCAATCTAGTGTCAGTAGAGTAGATTTTACCTTAAAGGCTGCAGCGGTTTTCACTCTTGGCACCTCTAATTACTAAATTTAATTCAGTCAGATACAAGGACCCACTTATCCACCATTCTTCTTCTGTGAAGCACTTCACAAAACCTAATACCTCAAGGATAAGAATTGGTTTCTTCATACAACTTCTTTGATAATAGAGAAACTAATGCAGGGATATATTTTTTTTTCCCAAAATAAAAATCAAATAGTATAAAAAGTAGTATTCAATAACGGTCTTTGAAGCTGCCATTCAGTGGTTTATCCACTACATTATCTTCCCATTCTAAAATATGCTTGTCTCTTCTGCCAAAAAAAAAAAAAAAAGGCACTCAAGGTTTCTGATAGCCAGGAACAAAGTTAAGGGGGGCATCCCAAAAGTACAGGACATGAAACACAGCCCTACTCTTTTGCCCAAGTCAGTCAATTCAGTCTGTCAGAAGGTATAACACAGGACAGATCTTTGTCAAAATACTGTCCATCACAGGTGTAACATCTAATATCTGCAATCTTTCCTGAGACATAAATGAAAACATTCTTCCATTCTTAACAAACCACAGATTTTCTTCAATATATGTGATGCAGTGATGAGATTTCTAACTAAGCATTTGATTAAGCAATTACATAAATTTTGTTCATGGGTACACCTTGAACTAGAACTAGAAAAGACAGCAAAAACCAGCAGTTAAGTGTTCTCTCTGGTAATTTATGGTTAGAAATAAATAAACACAAAGAAACTTCAACAGGAAGACATTCTAACAAGACATTCAAATTGGTCTTTATATTTTTAATTTAAAAAAAATTAAATAGTAACTAGCAAAACCACTTCATATCTAAACAATTCTAGCATACGAGGCTAAAAAACCCCACTTACCCAAGCATCCTGTCTCCAAAAGCAGCCAATAAGGGATGCCTTGAAATCAGGACTAGAACAAAGCAAGTCCATAATGATACTTCCCAGAAATACTCTCCCAACCTCCATCAATTTTCAGCTTATTCACCTTCTGAGCCAGATATTGTCATTTTCTATGTAGCAGTCCTCAGCTGACATATCTGCTGTGAACCTGCCCCCTTTCTTTTTGAACCTCTATGTAATTTTAGCATCCACAGCACAATTACACATTTTGTAGAATCCACCACCTTTGCTGTCAGGCACTTTTGTCTGATGCCTTCTCATTTTAAAATATGAAACTGTCCACAATCAACCAGAAGAGACACACAAACAGAAAAAATGCTTTTTAGGATGAAAGAGAATGCCATCATTTTTCTGGTTTGTTTATGAATAATTTTACACCCACTGAGGCTTTTTTCCCCCAACTTTATTTGACAAATTCTGAAATTTGAATGTCTACTTTTTTCCAGGACTTTAATGTCATCTTCAACTTGTTCACTATGAATAAGCAACATCGAATCCATTCACACAGGATAAGAGGGCGCATGGCAGTCACTGAAGACACTACCACATCTTCTCGCCATGCAAATCTCTGAATCAGCACTCATGGCACTGCAACATAGCTTTCCCTAACTGGACCAAAATACAGATTTTAAACATCTGAAATATTCTCAAGCACCATTGTAAAAATCTCTTTAAGACTTGAATAGATAAAGCATATGATGAAATAAAATTATCCTTGCTCTTAAACACTCCATGCTATCTTCTGGGGATCAAGATGTCCAGTCACGGCAGGCTTGCCCCAGATGGAGCACTGTTTGGCCAAGTCATAGAAAAAACTGCTGTTTAGTTCTAGAAAAGATGTTAGATCCTCCTAACATCTTCCAGTGGAGCACTAAGTCTTAGACCTCCAGAAAATAAAGATGGCCTTAGTAGCTCATAGCTTATGTGCCATCTGGGGTTTTGCTAGAATACCTGTGGCAGAGTGCCAAGTTGTAAAAATTCAACTATCAACGTACCAACTTTGTAACCAAGCCAGCCATTATACTGGTTTTATAATGGAGATATGGGAATATGTTGCCCTAGAAGATATTTCATGTACACAACCAAAACACAAGAGGACTTTTTCCTCTACCTCTTTCAGATTTTAAAATGTTTGTTTATAAGAATAAAGTACCTGAAAAACATTACTTTGGTTCTCTCTGTCTCTAAAACTCCATGTTATTTTTCCAGATCAGTTTTTTAAGGAGTGTATGTTGCCTGGCAGCAAGTGCACTGACAATAGAACAAACTGCTAATTAGCTAAAACTCATCCAACTACCTGCATGTGCATCACAAAAACCATACAGGGAAAATTATGCCAGCAGTGCTAAAGACTAAAATGTAAGTTCTGCCAAGCCAAAAGGAAGAAAAATCCATCAGTTCTGAACAAGAGAAGGACTACTCAGAACAGCAGTGATCGAACTGGAGAGGTGTTTTCCAGCCTCCATAGCCTTTGGAAAAGACAGAAAGAAGATGAAATTGGAAGGTCACCATGAGGCATTGGAACAGAATGGAGTCCTTCTCACATGCCAAGCAATTTAGAGTAGAAATGGTAAAAGTCTTTACACTTAAACACATCACACCACTCTCAAAAAAATAAAAAAAATTTAAAAAGGAAGAGATTGAGAGATTGGTAGTGCCAATAGTGTGGATAGTACTGGCAACCTCAGGAACTAAAAGTGCTGTTCATTGTGCCATCGCAACAACTGCTAAAAACTCTGCTGCCTTCAGCAGAAGCTGGAAGAGACAGGTAAAGTTTAAAAGCCACAACTTTGTACTTTCCCTAAACGTATCACAGGAAAAAACCAAGTTAGCTGTTTATGTTATGAATTAATCATAAATGACCATAAGAAACAACTCCTTTTTCAGAAAGCTTTTTAAAAGACGGAGCCAGGTAATAATCCAGGACTTGAGGAAGAAACCTGTGGAGCAAAATTGAGGGCTGGAAGGGCAGGAAATATAAAAACATTGCACAAGAAGACACATAGGGAAAAGCCGTCAAAAGAAAAAAAAAAGTATTTTCAGGAAGAGAAAGGTACATATTAGTACATAAAGGTACATTTATCACGTATTTTAACTTGAGTTCTCATCAATACATAGCAGAATCCTCTTGAGGATTTACAAAGCAGACTTCCCAGATAAGGTTCTAAAAATCAAAAAGGTGTGCTATTACTTATTAGGCTATACAAAATAAACTTCTAATATACTGATGGCCTCACATCTTCAAGACCCATGAAATAACTGCACCAGAAAAGCACAACCATGATTTGTATGTTTTACAACACCAAGTATGTTTCCCAGGTACAACTCATCTGATCAAGCATAAATATCTATTTTCACTAATTCTCTTTAGTTTCCTATAGAGAATTATTTAGTATTGTTTGAAATGTCCCAGGAATTAGAGACAGCTTTTCTGGGACAGGCAGATTTGATACAGAACTTAGGAGAATCATCCATGTCAACTGGACTAGCAGCAGAAGTCCAGCTGGGATACCCCAGAGTATCACATATGGGCCACTAAAGGTGAAAACCTAAAGGTGTGTGTCTTGTATGCATGTATGTAAGTGAGGTACTTAATGGTACCAGATAGGCAAGTCAGGTATCCAATGTCCCTTTATTTTCAATGGAGAACTAATCAGCTCAGCCAAATAAACAAAAAAGCTATTCGGCTAACCACCACCAGAACTACTTCCTCATGGCTCCACTGAGTGTAACAGGATATTAAATAATGTGCATACACATAGACACCTAAATTTAAGTGTCTTGAACCCCACTCATACCTTTACCCACACCTTCAAGAGTCAGCTACCTAAGTCACTTCACTCAAAACCAGTGAAGTTCATAAACCTGTTTCTAAAACAGGTTATTCCTTCTAGCCACTTACTTCACCCCACCAGCTATAAAAGGAAGTGGGTATGTGGTCAAATGAATCATAGCCCTTTTCTAATAAAGAAAACTGCAGAGAGACTGCTAAAAGTGGTTATAATATCCACATAGTATTCATGAATACTTCAGGGAAAACCACAGTTTATTGCTTTGCCTGTGGAAGGCATGTTCTTTAGTCTGAAACTAGGGTAAGAATCTGTGATCTGATGCTTCACCAGAAATTACCTGATGCAAAAATACATGTCCATTTCCCACCACATCCAAGATGAACTTAAGAAGATATAACCTTTAGGAATGTTCTAGTAACAGAAACAGGTATGAAGCAGAGAAATATCTTTCAAGGAAAAGCAATGTGGTTTGCTCCCCAACTAATATGGATTTTTTTTTCTGAAGAGAATATCATCTGATGTTAGCATTCAAGACTCATAAAATTTCATAGTCATACCCAAGGGATCATGAGGATACTATATATGCATTAAATTATAGCACCCATTAGCTCAATGACTTTTATTGGATTGTTCACCACTAGAAGTTACCCACTTATTCTGCCCCCCTCAAGCACACCTCCCCAGCTTTCTGGGTTTTTCAGAAGGTTTTCTTTAAATGGTGTGGGGGAGGTCTTCTTAGCTATTGTGGGCTTTCTTGGCTTCAGCTAACAGCAAAACTTTTAACAGTTTCAACATTAACCATAAATATGCCTTAGAGCTGGGGAATTTATTTTGGAAACAACGACAAAAAAACCCCAAACAACCAGCATCAAACCCCTCCAAAATTACTAAGACACTGACCTTTATACACACCCAGATATTATCACAGCTGTTAAAACATTTGTGCACAAAAAAGCCACAAAGATACTTTATCATTTTTTAGTTCAGAACAAGTTAGGCTTCTGTACAGATTGAGGCCCACAAATCTTCTAAAATCGTGTTTAAATTCTTAGATTTAATGGGCAATTTCTGTTCAGCAAGTTGCTTTCAAATAAGTCACTTCTAAGGCAAATAGTATATGATTAGATATAGATACAGATACACACTGTTGAAGCTATCTGTTTTCCAGAATTTTACATCTTACTCTGTGCTACAGGAGAACCAAAACACAATGCCAAAGAAAGCTTTAACTCGTATGTAATTTGTACATACCAGTACATCTTCCCTAAGCCTACTTGACAGCTTCTGGTTTACGTGTTCAAGGATTATACAGGTGTTTTAAATAAATTGTTCCTTTTTTTGGATAAGAGTAGGTGCGCAACCAGACCACAAACTGCTGTCATCCTGAGATCTTTCCTTCCTGTCCCAATTTCCATCTCTATTCCTATCTTGGTATATCCCCTCTGAGACCAAGGCAATGCTTACACAAATGAAGTCAAAGCAGTTGGGAAAACAACTGAACTTACCGCATCCATCAGCTTTACACCTCCCATGCCACTTTCATATATCTGGCTCAGATTTTCACCTGTGCACTTCACCTCTAGTGACACAGTGTGACAGTCCACATTTGGAAGAGGAAGGAACCTTTACAAAGTGGACTGCATTCAGTGGCTTTCTTTTCTCATCCCCAGAGTTGTTCACAGCACAGGAACAGAGGATGTGCTGCAGGTTGTGAAGTAGAAGGAATAGAAAAAGGCAGTGCTGTAGTTTGGAGAAGGGGGAGGAGAGGAAGAAAGGAGGTTTGAAGCGTCACTGCAAGATGGATTGACACCAACCTCTCACCACAGAGAAACAGGAGAACTAGAACAGATAGAACTGTTCGGTCTCTGCATGTCACCTACATGCTGAAACACAACAGCATGGCACATCTGACTAGGAGAAAATAACTTCTCTGAATGATAATGCTACATAATGAAAACTTTTATTCAGACGAAAACAGGGTTGCTAATGGTCCTTTTGTAAGTGATCATTTTCTAGGATGTAATCTCTTGTAAGAGATACAATCTTTGCTTTTCAAGGCTATGATCTCATTTTCTGCTACTTGCAGTAGTTTTCAGATAAGAATCCAACTCATCTAAATCAGCCTATATAATTTATATGATCAAGCCATAATCTAGCATTTCACTATACTGACGAGAATGGCAGTCCTACTACAAATATTCTTACAGATTGATAGATAGTGAATACACCAAGCTAGGAATAAAATACCCCTCACAATGTCACCACAATTCCATGACACTTCATGAAATTTCTCTCAGTTTATATATTTTTTCTTAGTATTGATAACTTTTCATGTAGGGTAACTTTTTGTACTGTTACATGACCCACAGCAACCCACAGTGATCTTCTGGGGTGTTCACACATTCTCAATGCAGTTTTGTAGCAACATTCCTACTCACTTTAGTGGAGTAAAGATTTCACTCTATGACTATCCACTATATGTACAGCTTTACAGACAGTAGAAGCTACTGTCTTTGAGGGGAAAATAACATCTATGCTTTTGATCACTGGTCAAGCAAAATCAACCCCAAAAATTTCACTGAATAATTTCAACAGATTTCATGTTTGATATAACAGGCTTCTCATAGGCTTTGTTAAATCTACACTGAAGCTGAAGTATGTGACAAGCCAACCCTCTCTGCACAGCACACTGATGTTCAATGTTTCAACAAAAGGACTATCAAATTGGATTATTTCTTGCTATTATATAATTATTATTGGTAGATATTAGGCAGATGGAAATAATTCAGAGATGTTTTAAAACACACACATATGTTTTCTCTCAATTCTAGTCCAAGTTGCACCAACACAATTTCAGTGACTTCAGTGAAATCATGCTTAGCAGGTATGAAAAAGGACCAGAACCACTCCCCTGCCATTTTTCCCTGTCATTCTTACCACCATAAAAATACCAGTATTTTGTGGGAAAGAAGTGATATGTTCACCAAATGCTGTGCTTTATCCAAGGAAACTCAGAATAACAAGATTATTGGCTTTGTTCCTAAATGTAACGAACTATAGAACAGTCTAGGCTTTTTGAGTCAAATTCCCTGGTGAATGTAAAAAGGGGAGGGAAGCACTTCCTTTGCTACAGTGCTTCTAAAAAGACCAGAAAAAGTCTTTATTTTTCTGTGATGTCTTTGACAGTGTATCAAGACACAAGAACAGTACTTGGTATCAAGAAACTCTACTGTGCTGTCCAGTGTCACACACCTTCTGCTTACAGCATAAAATTTGCACATTAACCCATTACTAATACAAATAATTTTAAAATATTTTGTTACTGCTCAAGTATAGCTATTTTGTTGGGGAGAAACAGACAGTTTATATCCTAGTATGTCTTCCCTTTTAAAAACATATTTTAAAATAAGTGTGCAGTGGAGAGCTAGTCCTCCTACCTTTCACAATGAGAACACTAAATTGCATGTGTGGCTTATACTCCACTGCCTAAGAGTGTGATATTGAAGTCCAACTTGATTACAGGCTACTTGTTTGATATTTAAAAAATGAAAATTAAGGCAGTATTAATATGAATACACTAAAGAATTTAGTATAAATAACTTTGTACAAAACTTGGGCTTTAATGCATTTAAGCTTTCTTTTATTAATTCTTGCTTTAATATTCATTTAAGCCATGGTTATATCGTTGTTTTAAAAGACAGTGATGTTATAAATATGCACTGCGTAAGGTTGCTTTTTTAAAGGAAAACTGAATTTCCACAGCACTGCAGATTTTAAGACACACAAGGACAATTACGTACACAGTTGGAACAAGGTTTCAGATAAGAACTAGTGCCAGTATGGAAGTAAACAAGATAATAAAAAATAAAATGCTAGCAATAACCTAAATTTCAGAGAAAACAGTGCCCCTCCCTTCGGGAGTCATCGCCTTCAGGAACGATCCCAATCAGAACGGGCACCACCACGGTTTTACTGCCCCGAACTTCGCATGTTCTGCGACTGAGCATCTGCAGCCTGACTCTGGACCCGCGGCTGCCGGCCAGGCGAGCTCCTAGGGCTGGTTCGCCCCGAGAAGTCCCCCGACAGGCTGGACCACGCCAGGTCTGGGGTGCATCGGGAGAGCTGCCGGGCTGACAGCGGTCTGCCAGAGCACGGCCGAGGAGCCGCGGCCCAGCAGAGGCGCAGACTGCCCGAGAACACGAGCCTCGCAGCCTTGCAGGAGAGAGAGCCCAGCGCTGGCCCGGGGGATCGCAGCCTCCCCCGACACCGCTTTACCCATCGGCTGGCACCGCACCGCATCCCTCCGCCTCCCTCCCAGCCGCCTCACCCACCCGCAGAGAGGACACGCCGGCAGGGAGCGGGTTTTGCTCGGCTTTTGAGGATATTTTAAATGGGAAACCAGATCCTGCCCCTGGGGCGCGGGCCATGAGAGCCGAGACGTCTCTACACACCCAGCGCTCGGGACGGGGACTCGGGGCGGGGGAAAAGGACGGTGCCTCTGCATCGAAAATGCCTCACGAGAAGCAGGCGAAAGCCAAGCGCCTTGCGGGCCCGGCAAAGGGTTAAAGAGCAACATTTCCTCCGCCCCGGTCTGACAGGTCCCGCCGCCCCAGCCGCTGTCAGCACCTCAGCCCTGCCGGAGAGCCGGGGCGCAGCCCCCTGGCTGTGCGAAGCAGCGGAAAAGGGGCGGTGGGCGCGGGAGAAGCGAGACGGGGAGCGGAGCCCCCTGCATGCCCCTCACGGGCGCCGCACGCCGTTCCCCGCTCCGGAGCAGCGGGAAGGAACAATGGGGTAGAAAACCTACCGCCCCCGCTGAAGGGAGAGCCGCAGGGAGGGAGACCCCGCGCCTCTCCCTGTCCTTACCCGGGGCGGGACGGGGCTCGGCGGCAGCGGGTCCCACAGCGAACCCCGTCCCGCCCCGGGGGAGAAGGAGGGCGGAGGGACGGAGCGGTGGAGGCAGGTCTCCAGGCACCGCTTCGTCCCAGCCCCATGGGGGAACCCTCCTCGCCGCGGCTGGGTCGCACCCCCTCTCCCGCCAGGCCGATTACCGCTGCCGTGGCCGCCGAGTCCTCCCGCCCGCCAGAGCCGGGCTCGCCGCTCGCTCCCTCCGTCGCCATCTTCCCGCTGTATCGGCTCCGGCGCGGAGCGCGGTGCGGAGCCGAGTGGTGGAGCCGCGGCCGCCAGGCGCTTAACCCGCTCCCCGCCGGCAGCGAGCCCGCCGGCAGCGGGGGCGCTTAACCCCTGCGGCGCCGCGCAGGCGGGGCTGCCGAGCCGAGCCGAGCTGAGCCGCCCCCTGCGCCGGCAGAGGCGAGCGACTCCCGCCGCCGGGCCCTCGGGCTTCCCCACCCACCCGCTCCCCGTCCTCCATACGGCGGCCCGGAGACAGGCGGAGGGGGAGCGGGACCTCGCCGCCGGCGGCCGGCGCGCAATGGTGGCGGAGGGGAGTGTCCCCGCTACCGCGCTACTCGGGCCCCACGCACGCATCGCTCTCCTCCCTACCCACCCCCGTGCCTTAGCAGCAGCAGAAGGAAAAGAAAGGTTGTGGATGGGACGAAAAAATAGTTGTAGTGGGTTGGCTTACCTGATCCGTGAGACCTTTAAACCAACTGAAGTTTTTGAGAGGAGGGCAACTGTGCCTCTCCCTTTCTGGGGGTGCTGACTGGAGGAGTCACCTCTCCCTCCCCTTCCCCTGTGGAGAAGCTTGGGGAAACATTCTGCTATTTGCCATTGCTTGACTGGCATATTTTCAAGACATGTTTTCAGAGACTGTCTGAGGGTCCAGGCCCAGTATTTTGGCACCTCTCAGACCCGGTTCTGGAGCCTATCCTGACCTGTGGCTGCCCTTTGCCATTCCAGGTGGCTACTGAAACCACATCCTGCTCAGGATTCCTTCCAGAGGAAGGTTTTGGCAGTTGAGCTGAGCCAAATACCACAAAGGCTCAATGTTCCTCACCCAGGAGTACCCCGCACTGCCCCTCTCCAGCGGATGTTCCTCACGGTCTTGCTGTACTGCTTTGCCCCAGCAATGGGCACCTACATCACAAATCTAAATGTACTGCCCAGTGGAACCAACTTACCTATTATAAGCTGAATTTGCAACTCTGTTTACTCTGCACCCACATGGAACTTCCACCAACAGCAGGCTCCTTTGAGCCTTGCCAGGCTTCTGGTTTCACAGGGCTGCCCCAAGTCTGCTGAACTAAGTCTCTTGACATCAGGGCCAGAAATGGGCCAATGCCTTGATCAAAGACAGCAAATGTTCTTCTAAGCATGATGTACCTAAGGATGGAAGTAAATCCATAAATTAACTTTTTCCATTTTACATTACCAGAAGGGGTAATGCAAATGTAGAATGAACTCCAGTTGTAAGGTAAACACACACTGAACAGAGCAAGAAGAAGGCAGTATATAGGATCTATTACAGGGCACATGAAATCCAGTTGAACAGATGTTTTGCGGTTTAGGGTTTGTTTTTTCTCTCTCCTTAAAAATGAGCTCTCCTCCTACTCAGGTTTTACATTTTTTATAACTATAGTGTGTGCTCACATCCCTTCTACCACTGAAGCTAAGAAACTACATTGATGACACATAGCATAAAACAACTTGTTTTTCTCAGTTTTCAGCACTCTAATACCATTTTACTTGTTTAGGACAAATTGTTGCTTGCCTTCTTTATTGACAGCAAAGTAACATGCTCAAGACATCAAATAACATTACTCATAATTATTATTTATATAAATTTGGAATAGTATTTGGTGCTTTGCCTCCAAAAAATGCAACAAAAATAATTTGTTTCCTATGAACTCTGTCATACTCCTCTCTGAAAGGGATTAAAATACTGAAGTTTTTTAAATTGCTTGAGGATATCTTTTCTCTTACTGATTCCCATCTACCATTATTATTGCCAGTACCTCCCTATTGTGTTAGAATAATCTTCTGTCCCTCACAGTTAGTTATGTGTCTCTCTGAGCTGGTGCAAAGCATGAACACAACATATTGTGTAACTACTGCTTTTAACACCATATATGTCAGAGTAATGATGTAGCAAAGACTGCACCATTTATCTCTTGCTCTGCTGAGATCATAAACTGGTTTAGCTGATATTTTATCAATTACCAAGTGTACATTTATCAAAATAACAATGAATATTATATTAGTCATAGCTTGCCATTTTAGACTTGAGAACTGATCTCTCTTTCCTCATCTGAAAATAAATTTAGAATGATTTCTGAGAGATATGGGAGTGCTCAATCTCAGCCAGCAAAAATTAATAGAATAGATGGACCAGCAACACTTCAGTTAAAAGCCTATCTCCAGACAACTAATATACAGCACATCATTCAAGTGCTGGAATTAGTTTGATCTGCTGTTATGGTCAAAAAGATGACAGATATGCTTTTGAAGGAGTGATCTATACTTCTTTATGTCATGAAATTAATCATCACAACATTTTTAAAATATTACTGATGTTTGTAATTGTATGAGACCATACTGCATGTTTGTGTTTCTTCACTCTTTCCCCTAGCAGCAGCAACAAGGCTTATGGTTGGCATGAGAGCACTAAAATCCATATTAGATATTGCCAGTTGCTACTGGGAGTAGATTCTCGTGCTGCACAGCAACCACCACATCATCAGATATGGTGGTATGGTCCAAATGTCTTGGAGATTTTGCTGCATGAAGAACACCTTCACACTGGTGATCATCTTCAAAAGAGATGTTTTTTTCCTTGATTGTTACTACTGCATCACTGGACAAGGTCTTAGTTATTCTCTGGTTATTTGTCTTATGCTACTGACATCCTCTCTCAGAACTGGCTCTAAAGTCACAGTAATACAGCATCTATACATATGAATTACTTCAAAGTGAGGGACAGCATGACTTCATGACTGCTGTCATAGTGCATGGTCATTTCTATGCCTTCATTATTCAGAGCAAAACTGCTCTTTAATACATGTCTAAGTCAGAGCCCTTCTAGGAGAAGAAATTGCCTTTGCTTTTACAGACAGCTGTCACTACAGCAAGGCAAAGGAATGGTTTCTCTCAGAGCAAGGTGCTTGCTGTTTTACTATTAGCATGTAGCTGGCAAACTGAATGCAATTAACTGTTTTTCTGCTATTCTAGTTTTATTTGGCCTGAGTAACATAAAGAAAAGCCCAAGCCTAGGAGCAGGCCTTAAGCATATTTCTTTCCTATGAGTAGAGAGCTGGCACCAAGCAGTGGAATGTGTCCACACCTTTCAGGTTGCAGCCTCTGAACTGAATGGTGCTTATTCCCTCTGTTAGCACACAACTGCAGTGACAGGAAATGCCTCCCTTGGTTTTATATTGACAGGGAAGTAAATTGTGTATCTCAACAAAAAGTAATGAATCACTCTATCATCAAAATCTTCCCAAAGGTCATCCCACTGAAAACTTTAGACATTTCTTCCATCACCCCCATCAAGCCAAGCCAAACAACATAATTCAAGTACTGCAGTAATTACTTCCTCAGGGAACTTTGGGTTCAAAGACCTATATTCAGTACAGAGCACACTGATAACTCTGAACCATTGACTTGGGTTTTGTAAAGAAGGGGTTGCTTTCTCTGGAAGAGAGCACACCACTGTCCAGGTGAAACAGCAAAAGAGACAATATTCTAGAGGGCATGTTGGCTGCTTCTGGGGATCTTAAAGTAACATTAAAAAGAAGGGTGAAAAGGAGGCACAGTCAAAGCATTGAGAACAAAATAGAATCTCCAGTAGGCATTCAAAGAAGAGATGCTTTAATTGACTATGCAGGAGGAACACAATTAATAAAGAAAGTGTTGGAGTTGTTGATTTGTGAGCATAAATTCAACACTGTTGAATATTACTATAAGCTAGGGATGTGATTCACATGACTGGAGTGTTGAAAACTGTCTATAATCTGCTTAGAAAGGAACAAATGCACAAAAAAAGGAAAAAAATATCAAAATAGAATGTTCCGTGTGTCAGCATTACTGACATCTCAGGAAAGGTTATTTGAATGTTTATGTGCTATTTTTTAGTGTTTAAAACATAAAATGAAGGATTTAGTGCCTACTGCAAGCCCCACATCATACTAAAGAACAACATCCTCAAGTATCTTTTACAAAAGAAGAGACAACTGCTATCACTGAGGCTTTGCTTTGAATGACATCATTTTGCCAATACTGTAACATCCTGTAAATGTCTAAAAATTACAGGTGACAATTCAAAAAGTTAACCTTGAGCAGGAGGATTCTAAATGAGAAATCCTTTTAACACAAGAAGAGGAGAAGCTCGCTCCAACTGGAATCTAAAATTTGAATGTTTGCTGTGCCTAAGTTTTAGAAATCTGAGCCCAGAATGGAATCTGGAAACTAAAAATGGGTACAGCTTATGAATTTGAAACATTTATTTTAGAGAAGTCTTGAAGTCTGTGTTATGCAAAAAGATCACACACCGATCTTGGAGTTGAAATACATTAGCTTTCCTATGAGGAAGAAAAAAAATGATAACTCATTTGCTGTCAAGACCAAAATGGAGTGTGTACAGCTTTCTAAATACCAGAAAGGTATAGAACAGTTAAAATTATCAAACTGAAAATGTATCAAAATGTTCAGAAAAGGTAAAATCTGTATCCTATTTTTCTCTTTCATTCATCTTCTCTTACTGGTGGGTACCAATAAGGAATGTGAAATAGATCCAGAAAAGTTTTTTAACTGAAGCTATAAAGGTGCAGGAATCAGGAATTCTCAGAACCAGTTTCCCTAAGCAGGCATGATGACTAATGTACTTCTACAGGCATCAGCACTTCCAAGTGAAAACCTCACTCTTTTTTTTCTGGACATTGGAGAAATGCTTGCTGCTGTGATCATATTGGCTTTAGTGGCAGGAGGCAGGAGAATTCATGCTGCAACTGCCAGACATGGAAGAGCCTGTTCCTTTACTGGCAGGATTTATGCAGTGATCTGCAGTGCTGGGAAGTGTACTACCTCATTTTGGAATTTAACTCTTTGCCCACGAATCACCACACCATGAAATTAATTGTTTTCAGTGACTATTAAATCACTTTACTGCAGATTCTCTCACTTTCATTTTTTAATTTTCCTTCTCTTTTTTTTTAAATAATCCATTGATTGCTAAGCCTACTGTTTTAGCTTTTGCTCATTTTCATTATACAAAAAGTTAATTTTGAAATTGCATTATTCTGCTGACATCCAGTGAACATAATTGGATCACTGAATGCCCCCCTGTAGAGATGAAGCTGTACCACTGCAAAATGGACCACTGTATCCTCAAAAAAACTCACCTGGAATTGGAATGATAGTGCACATAGTGGAGGCTGTCCTCCTGCCAAACCCTGCTATTGTTCTGAGATCTTACTGCGAGTGCATCACTGTGTATGGGATTTCAGCACATGAAACACCTTTAAGAGGACCTTTACTCTGTAATTGTAGAAATAAAACCCCAAGAGAGGTTAATCGACTCACTGCCAAGAAGGATGAGTCTCAGGAAGGTGGTAACTACCTTAGCACTTAGAACATCTATATAGGGGCTTGGTAATAAAATGTTTTTTGCATTGAAATGCTCCACCAGGGAAAAATTCCCTTGCTAATGAAGCACTCCACTAGGGGAAAAACTCCCTTGCTAATGAAACAAAAGTGCTTCAATAGGTTGTTACCTCCATCACTAAACTGTAGAACAACAGCCCAGGAGAACTGGCTCCTGAGCTGATGAGACAGAACAGAAATTATTGTACTGAGGAGTTAACTCCCACCTGGAAAACAAGCATTTGCTAGAATAAAGGAACAAATTTGCTTGTCTGTAGGAAAGCGATGCACTTACTCACTGATGTAGCTCAACCTTTGCAATGTAACTTTACTTATGCTGCCAAATTGAAAAAAAGTCTTATGAAAAGACAAGATACCTGTGTGTGTGTGTGTGTGTCTGTGTGTGTGTGTGTGTGTTCCAAAAACTGAACTAATGTGATCATATTGCCAAGACTCAGAGTGGCCTGAACTAAAAGGTAGGCAACTCATGTAAGTCTGTGGTTCAAGCTTATGGGTAACAGAAGATCTGATGAATATTTTAATCGGGGGGAAGAAATTCAGTATGACAGATCGTGAAATTGTAAGTAAAAAGGAAAAATTAAAATTCATGTGGTTCCCTGAATGTGTGCAAAATTCACTTATTTGCATGTAAATGAGGCAGACAGAGGAAAAGCAATGAACAGGTGAGAGATAACCCTGACTAGTCTTTCCTGTCAAGCACAAGCATCTTTCAATGTGCAACTGCACTGAAATCTTTAAGTCAGGGATTAGGGATTCTGCCTTTGCTCTAATGTTTAAATTCTGAATATCCATAAGATTATCTTTCATTAGAATTTTGCTCAGCATGTCCCTCAAGATTGAAATGTCACTCAGATGGTATGGGATTGATCCCCAGAGTGTCATTTACCTACCTTACTGGGAATTAAGCAGGAATGAAATTAAAAAATTATTATGAACCAGCTTTGTTGCAAGAATAAGAAGAGTTCTTGGACTCCTTAGTTTCATTATCTCCCAAGTTTCATCAATAGATGATGGGGACTCTCTTGCCTTCTGTCCCTTGACAATTTCCTCTGAGATTTCAAGACTGAGCATGAATTCAAAGCCAAAGCTCTACAGAAGATCTATTGCAGCCAGAAATCTGTATTAATATGACTTTACAAAATATCTTGGGAAGCTGAATAATCTTGCTGCAGGTCTAAAGCAGAAAAAAAAATAAGTCATTGGATTTGGAGTGAGCAATGTTTACATAATATTTGATCTTTGTTATTTTAAAACAGCTACAAAATATGATTCATAGAAACCTAGGACTGGATTGCCAATCAGTTAGTCTAACATCTTCCAGATTCCAGAACACATTTTACACAGTCCTGTAAATAAAATGATCGCTTCACCATCAGAATTTTGTTGCATTTTTTTCCTATTCAAATAATGCTGAATGTGTATTAAACTATACCAAATCTGCAAAATTTATGAAAAAATTAAATATGTCCTGATGCTGGTGACTTTTTCCTTAAGGACTGCCAAATAACCAGAATATCTTTCTGAGTCTGATTATATTTGAGCTGTTATTTTAATGCAAAAGCAAATATAAAGGGAAGACCAGTGACTTGGTAAAGACTACAGAAGAGTTTGGAAACTCTAGCTGAGAAGGAAAAGCTTGGAATACTGGTTTCCAGCCTCCTTCTCTTATTGAAGTGAATATCTGAGTAAATATATACATTTAATTAAATGAGATTTAGACATCCTTGTGCCAAGATAAAGAGATTGAACTGGAAATGAACTGGTACTTTAAAAAATTGCACTGTCAAAAAAAGAAAGACTTTATTTCAGTGAAGTTTGTGCTACTTTGTAATGTAGATACCCTTGAGATACAACAGTATTTGTGTAAAAAACACACATTATTTTTTAAATTTAATGGATAATTTGTCCAAAAACCATTTGATTGTGAAAAACATCAGCTCAACATCCTGTCACAGATGAAAACTATTCTAAGTAGAAATGAACCCACAGAAACACTTACTTTGAAAACAAATTGTTATGGCAGATAACAAGAAGGTATTGGTAGTATTTCTGAAGGTAAAAGGTATCCCAGAGTATAAAAATAAATGAGCATGTGCATTTAGCTTTTGTTTATCATTTGAAAAGGCTTTTCAGAAATGTGACCTCTTAAGGGAGTGTTGTTTTGCAAAGATGACTCTAGAAACAACCAGAACAGAGCAGCAGCCTAGAACAAAGCTGCTTCTCACTCATGGCAGTGTGAAAGGATGGTTCCTCTGTCTTATTTGAGGCTTAGGAAGCCTACAGGATGCTGGTTGCTAGGCAACACCCAAAGCTGTGGTGTATATAGCATTAGGTATTAATTATTGCCATGGGCCTTTTCCATGGAAGATCCTGAAAATATGCAATTAGACACATCACAGGATAAGTAATTTTTCATTCTGATGGACAAGCATTATTAATCTGCAGAAAATTCAGAATTTGATAAATTGTTCAAAGGTGACTGACTGTGCCAAGTCTAATATTTGCTTTTCATTGTGATGCTGTTTTGTAATTGCAGCAATATGGTTACAGCAAACTGTTTAAAGGTTCTGAACTAGAATATAATATTAATTCATTTGTTTTCCTAATTAAAGTGCCTAGCTCTTAAGTATTTCAGGTCAGTAGTTGAACAAAAAAAGAAAGCCTTAGAACATGAGAGCAGTAAAATAAAATATTTAATAGCAGCTGCATGTGGCAACAGAGAAATAGAAACAAACAACCAAACAGTTTTAGTCTGATGGTGTCTACCAGGTTTCTGCATATCACTGATGACACTGGCTTGTATTTATGGGAAAGGAGAGCTGCTCTTCCTTCTCTAGCATTGCCTATCTAGCTAGTCATTGCAAGCATAATGGGATGTATTCATGGTACATTCCACTTTTAAGGGGATGAATAATGAGAATGGCTATCCCCCATGAAATTCAATAAGGTAGCCTAGAAGTTACTCCTGTTACTGCAAAGGAAAATGGAAGTCACACTAAGGCAAGTCATTACAGAAGGTGAAAACATGAACAGCAGCATATCGGAAATTCCTCTGAAGTCTCAGTGACAAACTGTAACCAATGTCCAAGAAAATAAATTACTGTCTCAGGACATGAACTGAGTATTAAGAAAATTAGAGAAAAAAATTACTGAACTTCTATCAATTAGTGCAAGTAAAAAGAGTGCTAGTTATTTTCCAGTTAAAGAAAGAAAATAGACTGTGGGTGGAGAGGCTCAAAGAGACACTAATAAGAGGTTGTGTGATTGAAAATCTTTGTACGGACAAGGATACCTTCTCCCTCATCTTGGATACACTGATATTTGTGCAGAAAGAGCATGAAATGTAGCAAAGGGGAACAGAAACACTGGCTTATGTGACCTGTAGATGCAGCACCTTGGAGGATAAAACCTCCCACTCTGTTTCCTGAGCTGTGCTCTTCTAGACGGATATGTGGCAGAAAACTGCCATGAATATTGACATTGGAAAATTTGCCATGGGATGCTTCAGAAATTGCAACACTAGTCAGACTGGTAATGTGCTGCTTAAAATACCCATAGAGCATGTTAGCCAGCAAACTTATTAGGTAGGCAACAAAAATTATAAAATTGGAAAATGACTGAACCTGTCTTTTTCCAGTGAAGAAGTCTGGACATTCAGTTTCAACCAAATGAGGGCAAGAATTTCACAGCTACCTCCATAACCATTCTCAGCTCCAAAACATTACTGCCCACTTGTTGAGGCCACTGTTTTTCTTTCCACAGCTTCCAACTGGGAAGGTATGAGGAGCAGTAATTTCATTCACAATGTTGATAGATACACAGCTGAGACAAAATTACTATACTTTGGCCATTCACAGTGATAAATGTTCTTCTTTGAAAGTTTGACTAACATTTTCTGAGCCCTGTTTTTCATGCATTTCATATTACTAATAGTATGCGTACTTTTTAATGAAGTGCTATGCTAGGGAATTCAGTTATTTTTAAAATTAAAAGATTCTTCCACAAAGGCATACTGAAGGCAGAGAAATGAAGAAATTAAATTAGCATTCCTAAAAATTAAAACTAACATACTGTAATTTTATAATGAATGTGAATTTATATGTTGCTAACATCCTATTGTTCAAACAGCTTTAGGAATATCTTTTTTCAGCAGAGATTTTCCTTTGATGACCCTTCCAAAGCAGGTGGATTTGCTGTCACTACCGAGTTCTGAGGAGCCAAGATGTACTGCATGATAGCAACCACAAATTTCAGGTGGGCTCAGGATATGCGTCTGTACTGGAGCCCGACAAATGCAATTTGGTTATATGACAGAATTCATACAGCAACCTACAAAAAAGTGTGACTCACATCCTGCCTTATTTGTAATACTGATTTTTGACTACAAGTTGCAATCTTATAAACCTTCATAAAAACCTCCTCCTCTTTCTTGATATGTGTTTGATCAGTGCGTTTGTCTTTTCTCTGGCTCTTCTGATTTGAAATATTAGATAAATGAACATGGTCTTTATGTGTACTGATTTTCTCTATTTTTCTTACATTTTGGGGTGCTACATTGAATTACTTTGCACCATTTCTAGTCATTTGATACAGTGGAATGGGCCTGAGGTTATTTATTTCCTGTAGTATATCTTGTTTATTCCCCTTATTTTTTGTTAGAAATAGCTTGTATTTGTTTTATGATTCTTTGATCAGAACTTTTCATTAGTCAGATATTGTATTTTTTTACATACTCTAACTAAAATCGTCATTTCATTTCCACTTCAGTGTCTGTCTGTGGTAGCATTATGCTTAGTTCATTTGTCTTCAGCGATGTTTTCTCTCAGACCCAGATTTGTAAAGAAATTTGTTGCCTGATTGCCCAGCAATCTAGAAGTTGTCTTTGGAGGTGCCCAAATCCAGCAGCAAAATCAACTTAGGTTAGGAATTTACACTTAAAAACTTGGTTATTTTGTGAAAGAGAGAGCATGGGCAGGGCTTTTTAAGATTTGAAGCCTCAGACCCATTTTGTTGATATGAAGTTTCAGAGAACCTGAACACATACTATTGTACGTGTAGAGAGTTATCACCTTCTTTTGTATCCTTCAAACGTGTCAGAGTTAATGTAATAAAATTTTGTGTTTAGTGGAGACCAGATTCTTGGGTGTTGTACAAAATAAACAACTAAAAGAATGAACTGCCAATGCATGCCAGCTGCATGCCTGCTGACCCTGACCTTCAATTCCTTAAACCCAGAATAGCATTTTTCAGTGACCTATTAGAAAACAAAACAAAACAAAATCAACCTGACAAAAAAACTGTCAAACATTTCAATTCAGTGTTCCATGATACTGGGAAATAAGAGCTTAAACCACTTGTCCCCTCTAGTTCACTATTTCTTACCGTTTTACTGGAGGTTAAACTGTTATTTAAGAAAAAGAAACATTATTGCACAGCTTAGCAGCAATATTATAACAGGAAAGGTATCATTTGTTCCAAGAGCTGAGAGGAATGAAAATGCAAATGATAACTCTTACCTGCCCTTAAAATCCTGAAAAAATTATTTTTCTTCTCATCAGAAGTGTTGCTTTGAGATGAGGTCTTGTGAAGTCCTTAAGTGTGTTTCTAATTGATTTACCTTTAATGAAATAGCCAGAAACATTGGTGGCAGGGGTAGAGACAGGCTTGGGTTCAAAATCAAATCACCTTCTATGAGATTTCAAGTATATTTCCGTTAATTTTTAAATTAACTGAAGTGATGGAATCAAGACTTTCAGTAGCTCTACCTCAATTTCTGTTCCTGCAAATTCATTAGCCTCCCCCCCCCCATTCACGTTACTGAAAAATAGAGCACAGTGACCATTAAAGGATTCACTCACATTCATATTTACCCACCATCATTACAAAACTTTACATTTTTCTAGCTGTCTTCCACTGACATGGAAGCATTTTCTACTTGCTTTAATTTTCTTTGCAAGGGCTTAACTCAAGGTGATCTAGAATTCCAATGCTTTATTGAGAACATGATTCAAAATCAGAGGAAGTCACACATAATTAAATATACTGTCTGAACAACATCCGTGTTTTGATACTCAGTCATAGCTAAGCTACATCTGTGCATTTTGTATTATTTGTTCTGTAAGAACTGTAAATAATTTGTGGGGAGTTTTGTTTTAATTTACTAGTTGTCCCATTCAGTGACAAATTCTTCTTGAATTCACTCCTTGTTTGGAAACAGAGACCTCCTTCATTATATACAGTCATAATCTGAGATCCAAGAGAACAAAATAATCGTTACAGTGCCTACTTGAAGGCTAAAAAGACAGATTAGTGTAGACAATTGTGAAGTGTTTGCAGTACATAGAACTAGAAAAACTCATTTGTCTGATTTACAGCTGCCTACCTAAAAGGTAGATCAGAGCATGAGATCTGCCCTGTGCTATACATGTGTTAGGGTAAATAATAGCTAGGACCTCAAATAAAGAGAAATAGCAATAATGGACTTTCTGAAGACTTCTTAGCCTTATTTTTTCCCCCTTCTTTTTCTGGTTTAGTTTTTAGGATCCTGTACTTGTGTTTCTGTAAAACTAGCAAGCTCTGACTTTTTAACTTCTGTATCTCCTAGACTTTTGTTGCTGAGTGTTGTACTGAAATTGTCTTGCTTTTCCACCTATTTTCCTAATTAGTGTTTACTTATGCTCTGTTTTCCCAACATAATGGCACATTAATAAGCAGGAACACAGTACAGTTTGTAAGACTGTTCTAAATATTCTGGCCATTTTAGAAACTTTTTGGTCTCATTGGGTGCGTATAAATATAATGACCTACATGGTGCAGGAATGAAAGTAATGCAGTTGAAAATAATGCGCTCACTGACGTAAGTAAACCATGACTGATAGGAAATGAACCTACACTAGTAGTGCCCAAATCACTATAGAAACAGAATAATCTTGTGGCAAAATTCAAAATGCTAATCAACTGAAGAGAGGCACAAAGTCCATAAGCGCAACAGAGAAGGAAAGCAGCTACCAATGCTCCTGCTAATAAGGCAGTAAGGAATCCCAACACCTAGAACACCATACCAAAGTTTACACATTGTAACTACACATGGGTGGAACTGAAGAACAGAAAGCTTTTTATGTTGGAATTACAGCAGTCACTCACCCTTCTATATTTGTTTCAGCTCTATTGTCACAAAGCAAGTATTGTTAACCTCATATGATTCTCTGGAGACGTTTGTGTGGTTCCTCTGTACGTATCTGTGTTAAACCCTAAATCCACTTCGAATGTGGGACTACTCAGCCTCCTGTGCTTCCCTGTCACACGACATAATGGGAAAAGTCCTGCAATTTGTATGGAAATTAAAAGATCTGTGCTCTGAACTTCTGTGGTGATCCATTCAAATATGATATAATTGAGTGAAAGAAATGGTCACTTATCAAGACAGATTTTTCAAATCTGAAAAGGAAAATGGATAGTTTTCCCAAGAGTTTTGGTAATTTCATCTGGTGATCATAAAATCACCATAAATACAAGGTAGATGTTCAAGAGGTTGCTTCAGAGGAAGCTCAGTCAGAACAATGTAGAAGAAAGTGAATGGACTGAATAGAGGTCAAGCCACCTTTTAGAAAATGAAGAGGTATCTAAGCTTAGGAAGTCCTTACTCTGAGGAAAAACTGAAGAACAGAAGTATCTGCTACTATTTAGTTGTTTCAAGTAAAGGTTATTTGAAAAACAGGGTTCCAATCAGAATGAACTCCTAGAAAGGGGGAGCAACTGGAAAGTCAGAGATAGCCACCAATAGCATTGGAGCCCTAGGGCATGTGTACTAAAATGTCTTTAGAAGAAGGTTTAGCAGACACAAAGGAATGGTTTCAGGGAAGTTAAAAACAGACACAGTGCTGGACCATGCTTGCTCTGAGTTAACCTGGGTATTTTCCACTTAAATTTGTAGAGTAAGCACCTTGATTTCTTCAGTAATGGAACACTATGAAATTAAGAATTGCTAGAATTCTAGAAAACCATTTTTAATTTCCATTGAAATAAATTTTTTCAATATGTTGAGGGACACATGTTCACCATCCCCTAATAATAACAATTTTCAATGATGAGTAAAATTACATATTTAAATAAAAAGAAGAGCAAAGTCCCTTTGTTAGTTAGATGCACTGGAGACAGTGAAGGGACCATGATCAGCTGCTACACAGCCTGTCAGTACACAGGCTGGTATGTGAAGTAGAATGTTGTTCATGCTTTCATCTTACTCTTCCATCCTCTCCTATGCTTGTATGGGTTCCAAATTTAATGACAGATCTTTTCAAAGAGAGAGAATGCTGATGTGCCTCTATCATTCACATGTGGCTGAGCTTTCCAGGTGGCCAGAAGGAGTTCACAGAGGTTTGAGCAAACAACTGGAGGCACAACTGCTCTTCCTTCACTCTGCAATAAAGGTGGATCTCAGCCAAGTTCTGGCCAAATGTGAAGAGAATACAGGTAGGAAAAAAGCTTCTCTTTGTATCATCTAATTGATATAATAACAGTATTATTTCTAGGGCACTGCATAGAAAATTATCATTTTGCTGATAAAGTGTGATTATTTCATTATGGTCTGAGTTGTCTTCAAAAAAGTGATGGAGTAATCTTTTATATAGGTAGTCTGTATAATTAGATGTCTTTTTATTCCTTGTGTAGAAAAGCCCTAACAGTGTAGTTGCCTTGATGACATCACCAAGGAAGTGAGCAATGTCCACTCCACCGCTTTATCACTTTATTGATCTATTTACTTTTTAAATTAATTGTTGGGAGGGCTTCTTGAAAGGCAGGTAGCACAAGGGCTTCCCAGTGCTAAGATGCCATTTATGCACAGTGCTGAGGAAAATATTTCAAAACAGTAATGGCTAGTGGTACTAAGACTTGACTTCCAATTACACAGCATGAAGCTCATCACTCGAACTGAATCAGAAAAGATGTTGCCTACATCATCCTGTGATACTATTAAATCTAATAAGAATAATTGGAAGTCTAGGAATGCTTCCAAGTAATTTTGCTTAATGATCTTAAACTCTATGGAAGGGACGTCCACCTATTGCTTAATTATTTAATCTTTTAAAGGACATGTGCATAATGCAGCAGCTTATCTGCCCATCAGTACAACTCAGCAGGAGTAATTGTTCTAATTCTGTTCTGCTTTCTCTTTTGGCTTATGAATCCAAGCAAGGGCTGTTACAGCCTGCTAGGACACTGGACCTCTTCAGAGAAGTAATCACAATCACGTTCTGTAATTCATCTGCCCTTGCAGATTACTTTCACTGGCAAAACAAAAGAGTACCCAAAAAGTAAAGCCCCTCAACTGCAGGTGGCTAGACTTGTCCCAGTTCTGTGGCTTCACTGATGGCTGAGTTGACCAGGTGTCTAACCTCACTGCACTGAGAGTGGCATGAAGAAGCACCGAGTTTGACCTAGCTGTTCTGTAATCATGCTTGCAAGCCTAATATCAAATTCTTGTATGAACACATATCTGTATTTATCCATCTACATGCAAACTTTCAGGTTCTACATGTATACCTCAAAAATCTGAAAATTGAAAAAGCTTGCTCTTGATGACAGGGCTGGGAAGACAGTTTTTGCTGATTTTTCTGTATCACACATTATAGAGACAAGCGATCCAGGCATATATCTTTGTGTATTTTGTATGTTGATATAAACACACTATATATTAAAGATCAAACATTCATAAACTGCTATAGGCTTGGATATGAATCCCTCTAAATTCACTCTGGATATTCAGGTGGTGATGCAGATTCTGTGTGAATGACCACATTAAAGGGCTATTCAGTCATGAAGAGATGTATTTTGTCTTGTTTCCTCTAATGTTTTTGAAAAAATTAAATTTCGGTCAGATAAGGTGTGGGGGAAGGCTGAGAATTCTGCAAGACTGGAAAATCATTTCCTGTTTTGCTCTTCCATACATACTCTTGATTCAGATGCATGGAAATTAGGAAGCAATGTAGTTACACAAATTAAGACAACAGAGAATCAACCCATGACATCAAAATGGAAATGCAATGAGGCAGGTAAAATTTAGTCACACAACATAAAAGGTTTTTAATGTAGTCCCAGATCAACTTGTCTGAACAGGGAAAATAAAAAGTGATTGTTTCATTTGACATTTCTGGGATCCCTTTGAGTCAACATCGTTGGAGTTGTTCCTGAATTTGTTACTGGGCTTTCTCAGTCCTGCCTGCTTAACAGCAGGAAGGCCCATACTGCAAGCTCAGTTGTCTGAGTTCTGTCAGGATTTCCAAACCATGGACTATTTTCTAACTTCTGAAGTTCTGGTAAGTACAGTAATGCTGATGATCCACAGCCAGTGCAACTGGTGAAGCTGGCTTTCTTAAGGGTCTGTGTAGTATATGTGAATTAAGAATATCCTTTATTCTATTTATAGAATACTCTCACCACAATACAGCACAGCCTTATGTCCCTTTGCCTCACTGCTGGGCTACCTGTTGTCCTCCTCTCTTCCCCTGCGCTACATGCCGCTTCCTCCCTCAGCCCTGCGTCCTCTCCTCACACCACAGCAGTTCCCCAGCCTACTGGTGCTAACATAGCCCTTCCCACATCACCACTTCACATAAGTCCAAGCAATTTTTTCTGCTTTTAGCTGTACAAAATAGCTGCATTTAGCCTGGTAAAATGTGGATGCTAACTGGCCAGTCAGGACATGCCTGCTGATTGCCTGCATGCTGCTAAAAGGATCATGTTGAATTCTCTCTGCCTTTACCTCAGAGGAAGCACCAGTAAGGTTTCTCTTCTTTAATCAGCATCTATATTTCAGTGTAGACATTTGTTGTATTTGAGATATTTAACCATCTGCTTTATGGTCAGGGAGTACCAAAAATAATGAGAAATTACTGGGATGGGGTGGGGGAGAAATGCCTGTCAGACTGCTAAAAGAAGAAACAAAGGGTGTAATTTTGTAAGCTTCACATCCTCTATCCTTGGAAAGATAGGCTAGAAAATAAAGTGAGTATGCCTCAAAATGACAAAACTAACTCTGCTGTATCTTCACAATTGTTTAGGAATGATTCTTTGGATTTGCTACAGGAGCCCTACAACAGAGAACAAAAAATTATGGAGCCAATAGCTTATTTGCAAATGAAAATGAGGGCCGAGAGCAGATCTATTCTACATTTTTTTATATTTATGGAAGGATAGTAAAGTGAACCTGCTGTCAAGACTGCTATTCACCACTGTGTGATATTATTTGAAATGTCTCATTAAAGCAACTGATTTTTTTTCTGTAAGCTTGAAAAGAGAAAGATTATATGCCACAGGAGCCATAAAAGCCAAAGACTAGGTTGTGTCTTCAGGGGTGGCTCAGTGTAAATTTTACTGAATAATCTTCTCCTTCCAGGACCATCCCTTGGAGGTGGTTGGTCTCACACACTGTGCTCTTCTTCCCCTTGAATACAGTACAGGAAAAAATATCATAAACATCTGAATCTGGTAGCTGTTCTAGTCTTACACACATGGGAATGAAATAAGGAGACCTTGCTGTTGCAAGACAGCTGGAGCCCCAGCTAAGAAGTGCTTTAAAGGTTGGGAAGAAGTCTTTTCCTGTGGTGTGGGTGAGAGCTAGGACAAGTTATGACAAAACAGTATAATATATGCTAATAAAGATGTTCTACAACATTTCAAGTCACATTCATATTTTCACCTGAAACTAAAGAATCTAATTTTCCATTATAAGTTAACAAGGATAATTTCACTATTTTTACTGCTGACTAACTGCATGTCCCTTTTTCTATAGTATTTCTTTTTCTCCTTTGTGTATTTTACTTCCTGCTGTCTATTCATGACCTGAGCAGAACTCTGATGTGAATTTAAGGGATGATTTTTCTGTTCCTTATTCTTCTATCTTCTTCTAGAGCTGAGAGACCATATTAAAGGATTTGCATTTAGAAACTAGAACATCCCTTTGACTGTGAATGCATAGCATAAACCTGGCACTCCTGCTTCCATTTCTACTGTGACTGAAGAAAATTTCTGCACTTACTGTGAACCTCAGGGATGTTAAGTGAGCTCTTTTAAAAACGCATTTAAAGAACATTTTAAAATGTTCTTTTTAAAAAATTACTTCTGTAACAAGTGGAAATATTCAAATGGTCATGAAAATATTACTCTAAGATTTATTGCCATATACAAAGGGAAGAAAATGTTTCAAAAATAAAAACTAACACTTGGCTTGCAGAGAACCAGATGGGCATGAATTACACAACTAACTAGAATGAAAAATAGATTCCAAAGTGAATTAAATGCTGTTGGGATGAAAATGAAGCTTTTTTTTTTTTTTTTTAAAGTCAGGAAATAGTCCTGCTTATAATGGAAAATTATTCACTCTGTACTGCAGTGTAAGACAAAATCTACCACACTGGAAGAAGAAATTACTAGACTGCAAAAATACATGGTCTCCCCAGTAGAATGGACTGTCTCACTGAAGAGAGCTACAAATAAAATTTAAACTTCAGCAGTTTTGGACAAAACCAGAATGCTTTCAGTATTTATGTATTTAAAACTTTTGCTGAACACATAGAACAAGTAAAACAAATTCTTTCAGTTTGTTCTATAATTACAAATATTTTTTTATTGTAAACTTGCTATGAAATTTCACTACATTTTTGTCTCAATAAATCTTTCTGTTATCATTAACTACAGTTGAGTTTTCAAAGTGTCAAATGTTCCTATAGAATCTTATCACTTCATCTTTGGCTTTCAAAGAGCAAGTGCTGTAAAAAATTGAAATTACTAAATATCAGTTAATTCCCTCAGAAATTATTAAAGTATTATTTATATCACTGCAGCCCAGAGAGATCTCAGATGAGACTGAGGTAGATATTGTGCCAGATATTATCTAAGACTAAGTTTAATATTCTAAACCATATTAATATAGCTCAACAGAGAATGGGCTACTTTATGAAGCTTATGCTATGCTGCCACAATTAGACTTTTTGTAAGAGTATAGGAAAAGGTCTAATTGTTCAATGTGCTAGGGGCAGATGAGATGCTCTAAGTTTCCAGTGAACTCCAGGAAAATGTCTTTATTCATTGTGGGCAGGCAGCTGGTGTAGCACTGACCAGCAAATTGTCAGCTGTACTTTTCTACCTATTGGTGAACACAATATTGATGTTTGGGCTCTCATACATTGATGTTACTTGATTTGGGATGACACAGATTATTACTGACATTAATTTTAAAGAACAGCACAAATTAACAAGAGTTTTTGTCCAAAGGGGTTGTATAGTCTAAATAAACAGATATAGTTGAAGAAATTAAATATCTCTTTAATTTTCCAGATGAGGAACATGAAGATTAAGAATTAAGATCTCTTTCTGTGCAGGTCAGTGAGAATTTTGCCAGTAACAGCAACTGGATTAAGCTTTTACCCATATGGATGATACTGCAGTGGTGCAGTAGAGACAGGAACTGAGTGCAGGTTTGCTGAATTCTGGAACAGCAAAGGGAGTGTGGGAACACTTGTTCTGCTTGGAGTTTGGTAGGCACATGAGCTCTGTACTCTACACCACAAAATTACATTTACACATCAGTGTATACAACTGCTTCCATCCCAGAACTGATATCTAGAACTTGGAAAAGTGCCTTAGGGAAGGTGTGTTTGCTTCAGGAGGACCAGACTACCATTTTAATGATCACTCCAGCAATTTCACCAGGGTACAAACTGCAATGCATTTTTTACCATCTGATTCTAATCAATCTTTGTGGGGCACCATGCCTACCATACACAGGTTCCCTGCTATAAAATGACATGTTACTGCTACTCATTATTTCAGTCACTGTATCCTCACAATGTCAGGAAGTGCCTGGGGGAGTCTTATAAATGTATATGCAGCTGGGAGGAGCATGCTGTTTGTAATGGTCTTCGCTTCCTTATAGCTGGCTGTGGTGGATTTATACAAGCTCCCCACATTTTAACATCATTTGAGCATCACAGAAGCCATTTGTTTAGCAGAAGAATGACCACAGCCCTGCGGCACAGAGCTTAGGATGGGCAATGAAGAGCAGCAGGACCCAATTCTGATAGAGGGAGGGGTGATTCCAGTAGAGTCACACTATTCACCTTTTCTGGGCAGACTTTATTTATACAGGGGGCCATATTGTTAATGCAAAAAGTTAAAGAAAATAAGTTCCCTAACAGAGATGCAAGCTATACACTGTGTTTGTCTATGAGTGTTACAGAGGTTAGAGTTTTATCTTAGAGCCCCTTAGTCAAGATTCCAATAAAATCACCCAACTCAAATATGCAAAATCTATATTCGTTGAATTTCAAATACTGCTGGCTGAGAAATTGAAAGAGAAACCCCAAAACTGTAGAGAAGTCCTACATGTTAGACAAAAAGCTAAACGCAATGCAGGGGAAGCATAAATAGGAACACATAATATGCAGAGAACTATCCTTTTTGCTAGTAGAATTGTACATCTAATCAGTCTACAGATAGTGAATCTCACAAATATTTCAAACTCTCAGCATAGTGATTTCAAACTTTCATTTCCACAAAGGCTGTTTATGGCCCCTTATACACATTTAAAAGGTGTACAAAAACTATGCTCTGAATATACCCAGTAAAAAAATTTTATCCCACAAGATGAAAAATCCCTTCCGAGATCATGATACTTAAAGTTTCTTGTAAGGGACCCACTCTGACCTCAGGTGTCATGTTGCAAAACATTGGCTGAAATAACGGATTAGGGTAGCATGAAACAGAGGTAAGTGAAATTGTATGAAAAGCAATACTAGAGGTTTTGTTCGTACAAGTGAATTTCAGATGCAGGAAATGTTCCTAGATTTTTCTTTCTCCCCAGATAAAATTATTTTAATAAGATAAATTAACCAAGCACTGGTTATATATAGGCCTTGCAGGGCCATGCACAAAGCTGTTTATTGTATTCAGAAAGGAGCAGGATATTTAGGTAGGCCAGACATGTTTGCTTTATTCCCCCCAGTGCTCTTTTCTCTGGAGTTCTTTGCTCCCAGTCTCACTGCCCTCTTTGTTCATCTCAGCTGCCAGATGCTTCTTCCAGAGCCTGCCCTGGACCTGCGGAGCACCCTGAGGTGGTGGCCCTCACATCTGTCACCATCTGGTGCCTCTCTTGCTGTACTGTGGCCATGACTCTGATTGATGTGCTTGTAGATTACAATTCATGTGAATATGGGAGTTCTGGACAAATTCTGTCTTCAAGTCATGTTTGTCTTCAACTTTTAGGATACTTTGCTTTTATCATGATAACGTCACACTGCAGATCGGATTTAATGTGAGGTAAATACATAGAAAAGATTTTGCAAAATCAGTTCTTGCTAATGGCCCTACAGAGGACTGCTATGGAATACATTTTCTATTTTACTCTTAGCAAAGTGGTCAGCTCCAAGAGGGGATATTTTCCTTTGTGTTCTGGTTTTCTTTTCCAGTTAAAACAGAATCTTGCTCAAAAGAAGGAGAAGCCTTTTTTTTCAATACTTAAAAATATCTTCCATAGTTACAGTAGTTACCACTGTAATTTACAAAGGCTGCAGCCATTTTTAATTTTTACTCCAAATATAGTGTTGGCGTCAGATATAAATCAAAGACTTCTGAGGTAGTTACTGAATTCCAGGAGCAACCGCCTTCATCCTGGAGTATTTATGTCATTTGACTACATGATTCTGATGCAGTTGCTATGTGGAGTGGCACACTTTATTCTGAAAAAGATCAAAACCAACAACACCCTCTGACCTGCTACAGGGATTCTTGAGGAGAAGAGTGCCTAGAAATGTATGGCTGTCTGAATAAATTTCTTAAGATTATGAAATTACCATGCAGATGTCAAGCAAGTGTATTGCAACAAAAAATGTGAATCCCCAGAAAGATTGTGCACGTGTAGAAGTAGGCAGTGATGGTTCATGGTGGGAACAGTTATATCCTTCCCATTTAGAAAGTAGAGCTATTGGGAACATCTGAGCAGGGAATCTGTGCAGTCAGTGAAACACAGCCCGTCTGGTCTGTTATTTGAAATGCACTGTTTTGTAATCTTGTGAAAATGAAACTCCAGGGAAACTTAAGTACACAGCACCCACTTCACAGGCTTCCTGAGTGTTTTCACATTCAACAAAGACACTTTTGTTTCTCCCAGGGTTCTTGACTTACAGCAGCCTTTCTCTAAGCATCTAAAGCATTATGGGAAGAGCAGAATTCAGGCAGAGGTCATCTCCAACTGGAGGAACACAGGAGGAGGGAATGTATTGTTATGCTGGTACCCCTCAGGGACTAGTCTATTAACAAGAGCTTGACATTCAAATTTCCAATTAGCATTCCAGAAAAATCTGAATATGAAAGATAGCTGTATATCAGCTGAATAAATGACATTTCTACCCTTATTGTTTTACAATGTTAAATTTCAGGTAGCCAGGTTAAAAAAATCTGCTACCAGCCATTCAGTAGTTCTTGTAGAAAATATAGTTAAATTTGTTTACGCTATATACTATACACTATATATGCACACAAAATGCATTTCTTACATTTTATGTGTTTGGTTCTTTGATGTACTTCACTTTTCCGTTATGTTCTTGCATCCCAAAATATTTCAAACATGTCAGTTTGTAAATGTAAATATAAATAAAAGGTATATGCCTATTACATTTGCAGTGCATATGGAAAGTTAATTTTAAAGCACCAAAAAGGAGAAAAATCCCTAGCACACACACTGGTAGCCACAGGAGTTGTGCAAATATGTGAAGATTAAATCTCAAAAATAAAAAGCTTTCCCTTCCCTTATAAACTTTTCCAGGTAAAGATCTATTTGCATTTTTCTATATTTTGTATGTAGTATTTGACTGAGCTTTTGACCAGGCATCCTGGCATTTGACCAGGCAACTACACTGGATTTGGTCCTGAAGGTGACAGGCAAAACTCACTAGCTTGCAAAACCAGGCAGATGGTGTCTGCAGTCCAGGATACCTCCCAGTGCTCACCACTCTCCTTCTGGCTTCACATCTCCCATGATTGTTGAGGTTTCAGAAAGCTGAGCTGTGGCAACTTTAGAGCGGACTTTGTCACCCACAGTTCATGTGTGAGAGCACCAAAAAGCCAGCACTATTTGAAAGCTGCGCACCACCAGCGCCAGTGCAGAAGTCACTCTGGTCAGTGTTCACCAGTAACATCTTCAAGGGGAAGAAACTCAGCATTCCTGTCCTGCTTCCCCTTATTCAGAAAGGGAAAAAACTCAACCCAACCAACCAATGTAGAAATAGAAAAAACAGCAGTTCTTTAAAGCAGACTACGATGAATGTTAATTAGGAGTTTTGTGCAGAAATGGCACTAATTAAGTACATACATTCTGACTTCTTATTTTCTCTTCTGAGAACAGAGAAGCCAACCCCAAATATATTCTCTGCTGAGAATTGTGAATGTTTAAGAAGGCTTTTATCATCTCTTTTTTCTTAGAGAACCTAGCACAGAAATCTGGAGTTAATGAAAAACCACAGTAAGATGCCATTCTCTGCCGTTTGTCCTCAGCAGTCTGCAGGTGGTGTGCTGTACACCCAGCACTATGGCACAGAGACAAATCCAAAACTGGTCTCCATACCATAGGATGCCACAGCAACATTTCTCAGGTGCAAATCAAGAGTTGCACAAGGAAGACCCCTGATTTACGTGTGTCTGAGTCCAGAGTGAGTATAGGAATTACAGTCCCTTAAAATATATTTTTATAAAGATAAATTCACAAGTGTTGATATGTTTTGGGTCCCCTTCCTTGCTGCCAGTGCCCAGGACAGCTCATGGTTTGTGCTTTGTGGCAAAACAGGAGCACCTGCATTGTTACACACACAGCCAACAGCAGCTGCATCCCTGCCTGCACAGATTCATCAGTGCTTTCTTGGCTCTGAGATGTGGTGAATGTTGTTCATATTCTATTCAGGTTCTTATAACTTGTCCATCATATTGCTTTGTGTGAGCCCATCACAGCAAAACATATTACAGTCTGTCAGGTGCTGGGTTTTTTGTACATGTTCTAGAAACATATTTTTTGGTTTGCTCAGTTTGTATGTGAATGATCCCATGTGTAGTAAAAGATTCCTAGTGCATGCTCTACTTGTAACCACATTAAAGAAACACATGTCTGCAGCAGTCAGGATGTGTTGTGGTTATTCTGTCTTCTGAGGTTTTTGTGGTTTATGTTTCAGTGAATTCCTCGAGGTTTTGCTTTAGGGTTTAGGAGGATTTGTTGTCTATTTTGCACATGAAGGACTTTTTAACTACTGAAACCTTTTGTCCCTAGAGACAAATTCTATATTACACTGACCAAAAATTTCCCTGCTGGATGCAAGAAGATGGATTAGATGGTTTCTTGAGATCCTTGCAGCATTTAATTTCTGCAGCTCTGTGTTTTTAACTGGTATTGGGGTGTGGGAGCCATACGGGAGGTGTTGATCTGTGCTGAATGATTGCCTGTGAATTATAGTTTGTATTTTGCCATCTGGCTGCCTGATAATTAGTCCATCTTTTTATCGAATGAATGGCACATGTCTTCCTTTCCCAAATACATATGCAAAACTATATATTTTGTAAATCTTGTTTACAACTTCAAAAAATAGCCAGAAAGCATTGTCTTTCTGTAATCACATGTATGTCCTCAAACAAACCTCACCCACATATGGACCTAGACTATCCCCTGCATCACTCCGGGGTATTATGCAATCCAATCATTGGATTTCTGGTTACGTGATGTTCTGAATTTGCTACATACCCATATAAGCTGAGGTCTGGATGATATACTATTTTACTATATAGCTGCAATATGTAGCTATATTTTCCTACAATTAATATGTAAAAGATACACCCAGTTTGTCAGTATGCTCATTCTGCTATATCTTCATCCAAGTGTATTTCCATGACATCCATTCCTGGTGGGATTCAATGGGTTGGGACTATCAGAAGAAGCAGGCTGAGCAGCAAGACAGCCTAAAGAGGACAAGGGGAGCATCAGGTACCCACCCTCAGCTCCTGTGGTACTAATGCTAGAGAAATCTGAGGTTCATTGTAGTGTATGGAACCAGGAAATCAAGAATTCAATGCAAATCTCCCCCCAGTCCCTGGTGGGGTAAATGCCATTTATGAAACCTTTTTCTTTTCTTTAATCAGGAAGCCTGGTTGTTCAGAGGAGAGGGAAGGCATTTTCTCACTCTGTGGGATGTCAGCTATCCAATTTGGTACTTAAGAGCTAAAATTCATGAGTCACTAGCTATGTATCAAATGTACAGGAAAAATCTCATTTTTATGTATTTAAAGATTTTTTTGATTTACAATATTGAAGAAGATGTATTTTTTTAGAAGTTACAATTTTATTCTTTCTAGTTTTCCAATAATGCAATATATTCAAAATTAAAAGTGTGTGTTAGCTTGTAAATTATGACAAATTATTTTTTCCTATAAAGAAAGAATTTCTATCACAAGATATATTCATTTATGTAGCTTTCTATGGGTTGGCAACTGCCAAACTGCCTAAAAATGCAACCTGATGGATGACTTCTGCTCAGTCATTTTGATTTTGCTAGTGTGAAAATCATCTGCTAGAAATTGATTTGATGCAACAATATCTGCCATTAAAAGGAATTAAATAAAAATGTAGCATAAAGTCTCTCAGACATCTTATGCACTGAATGGGACTTTTAGCTATAAACAATCTGAGTAGTATTGAAGTTGATGGTATTAAATGTATATAAAGAAAATTACCATTTTCTTGTATTATCTAATCCTATCTAGTGGGAGTGAACTTGTATTAATTTGTTTGTAAATCTGACTGTACATCCTCTTTCTTTTAGAATACCTTCAGTTTTCTATTGCCATTTTCATTACCATCTTTTGAAATCTAAAATATTATTTGTACAAGAAGGCTCAGTTTTATTTCCTTTTAGTGATCATGATCATGTGGATCAATGTAAACCCTTCTCTGTAATATGTATATACTAAATCAGTAATAGTCTTCCTTTTGTCATTGAAATCACTGGCAACAAATCATGGCCAGAAAGGGGAATAACCTTTCTGAAGAGTTCTCCTTCTACGCAGTGTAAAACCAAGTTGCCTGTAAATAAGAGAACACTCTGCTTTGAGCAAGCACTGTACGAACAGTCTGGCTCATTTCAGGTTGATGCCTGGTATGGCTGATTAAACTATGTCTCTATTCTTCATCCTGCTGCAGCCTATTGTATCCACTGTGCAGATGGTAAGGTTTTGGGATCAGGCACACTTGTGTACAGAGCATGCCAAATAGATGTGGAATACGTCTCCATCTGAAATTTTAGCACTACTGCAACACAATTTGTTTGAAACAAATTTACCTCTAATAAAAATAATGGATATTTTCTTCCCAAGTTAGAAGAAATAAAAACAATTAGTTCTTTTTTTTCTGTTCAGAAATGCACACACAGAGACACACACATAGATAAATATAATAGTATAGATGAGGGTGATATGTTTGTTCATCTTCCATTGATTCTATATTTGATTAGCCTATGTAATCAGATAGGAATGGATAATTTAATAAAAACAAAGTAGATACATGAGATAAAAAGAGCATAGGATGCTACAGAAATAAACTAGAACTCTTATGTCCCCAAATATTTATATTCCTATGATCCTCACTGCCTTCACAACTTTATTTCTTTCTACTGATGTAATAGGCCTCTTGTGACAGAATTTAAGTGCTGTGCCTAGAACACGAAAAGAGCCTTCCCAGAAATCTAGTCAAGTACCCAGTCTTACTAATACAGGTTCTTGTGCTCTGGTCTTCTGAGTAATAGCATGTCCAAGCAATGAACCTTAATATGTGATATGGAAACAGAATGGCATGGACCTTTTGTTCAAGGCTTTCACATGGCACTCTACGCTGTTGTGAAACCTTTGCTCCCAGTTGCTTTGCCTGCACAACTGCTCTTTAACTGCATTTCCAAGATGACCAGCTACCAGCAGGTTCTGGGCATGGGGTACTTATTTTGCTGACTTCAGGCTTTGAAATGTTGCTTTAGATCAGTATTTATATATTTATTCTACTGATATAAAAGCTTCTCTTTTTTTTTTCCAGAGTGAGAAGTTATACTTGCAAAAAGCCTGTTTTGATGGCTATGCCTTCAAATACCAAACACAAAGTTGGACAGATGTTAATCTTTGGGTCCAAGTCTCCAAGAAGTTTTGAAAGGAAATAGGATCACTGCTTGCTTGTGACATATATTAATTCTCTGCTTCAGGACATTCACTGGCTGCCTTTGGGCCAAGGGGGAATATTTTTTTCTTTTTCTCTCTTGATGTATAAATTGCCTCATTGGAGGTTTTTTGTTTGACTTTTGTTCTGTTCCTCTAATGACCAGCCAACTGGAAATAGGCCACATGTCTAGACAGGATGCAAAGGCACAGTGCTGAAGTGCTCCTGATCCCATTTCAACTAAGCTTATAGTTAAACTGATAGCCAGGTTTAGGACAAGGAAGAACTTTTCCCCCAGTAGTAATGGAACTGTTAGAGGGTTTTTTGCTTGTTTTGTTGTGTTCCTCTATATTGAAGATCACAGTCTTTGTCCTAGGTACCTTATGCAAATTATTTTTTTTTAAAAAATCCTGCTGTACTGGAATATACAGTATTAGCAATGTCTTTTATTCATCATGCTTTCTTTCTGTAGATCATTAAAGATTTTTTTTTATAAATTATTTGATGTAGTTTTTTGTACCAAGAAAAATTTGGGGACTATTATAGCAGGAAACAGGGGTTTTAGGCTGTTCAAGACTCTGCAGATGCCTTTTAGTACAGGGAAAAGGATTTGCTGATCTGGGTTGCCATTTCAGACTGATGTTCATATAGGAGTTGAATCCTTTTTGCGGCACCATCATCACGATTCATCTTAGATCAATTTGTTGCAGAAGTGCACAACAGAGCAGAATCTGGGCTCTTCATAGAGAGATGCAAAATGGGAAACAGTTTTTCAAGGCATGCAAATCCAACTCCAATAGCTGATCACATTTCTGTCACCTTATTACTTAGAGTTACTGAAGAACATTTCTCTAAACAATAATTCCAAAGCAGTATGTCAGATAATGCATTCAAGCAGAATAAGAAAGAAATATTTGAAGGCATGTTCAGGTTTGTTGAAATCTTACATTTAATCCAGGCAATTCTTCTAAAATGTGCTTTCTGAATTTTGCAAGATTTGTCTAGCAAATAGAACAGACTTCAATGATTTGCCAAGAGACAAAAAGTGTGGGAAATGTGAGATCCTTGTCCTATTCAAAAATCAGCTTCTCTGTTTTTTAATCCTCTTCTGCATACACTTATAGCTCTGTACTGTGTTTTTTCACCTTAAGGAAGGTTTCCCTCTTGGAAATTCAGTACAACAGAAGTGCTCAAAATGTGTTCAGTATGTATAGATATTTGACATGAGAAGACTCCAATTTTGAATACATAAAATAACTACTAGACTCAGCCTGAAAATAAGATCTGTTACATTTCTGCTTCATAAACATATCTATTTTTCCTTCACAATATTATTCTGAATTTTTGTCAGGTCTGGAAATGAATTCAGCTAGACAAGGGAGTAACTGTTATTTCAAACAGTTAGATTTCTGCTAATAACAATTCCATGCAGACTCTGGCTGGCACACCTGTCATTGTGTCCATTTTCTGCTGCTAAGGCACATACAAACTCCTGGGACTGGATAAAGGTGTTGTATTTTAAAAGACTTTTTAAGAGGATTAAAATAATTAGGATCTTACACTTCAAAATACAAATTTCATGTTATGTTATTGGAGTTGCAGATTATATCAAACATAAATCAGTACATTAAGTAGGCAGCCATGTTAAGTAAAAGCTAGAAGTGCATGGCAATTCTGAACTTCAAGAAGGTATGAATTTTGTACCATCCAGATTTCAACGGCTTTTATTCTAATCTGTTTATGAATACTGTAAAAATACGAGGTTCCTCTGTATTTCAAAAATAAAGGTATGAATCTCTTATTATGAAAAAATTATGTGTGCCACAAATAGCACTATCTTAGTTTTGTGTCAGCCATGATAGGGGATATAAAACAGTCACTTTGTCTCTTAGTGCTACAGTGCAGAAAGTCATGTTAGATCAGGGAGCTGGACCTTTGACTCCAGTGCCTTGCTTGACATCAAAAGAAATGGTTGGCATTTACTGCAATGAGCCGTGCAGTTATAAATATGCTTTAGATTCGAAACCACAGAAGATTTCCATTGGAGCCTGTCATCTATGGCAACAACCAGTAGGTTGCCCTGGCAGACAACTGGAACCTCTACCCCCTTTCTCATAAGATCAGTGCAGTGTGAGATCTGGAGAAATTTTTTCTCCTTTAGGTACTGTGACATTCACATCCCCAGCTCTGCCATGGCAGAAGTCTGCCTTTCAGAACACCATTGCCACTGCCTGTCATCTTCCAGTAAACTGTCAGTGCCTGCAATGCTTCCCCTTCCCAGTTCCTGATTTCTCTGAAATGGATAGCAACCATGGAACTGCCTCTTCCTCAGCGTGTAACAGTTATTGGTGCTTCAGACTGTGCTAATAGGGTACTATAAATCTGTATTTTCCCTGTAAATCCATGCCTGGCTGATGGTAGATATCATCCACAGTATTTTAGGATGCCTGTTACCATGACTAGTTTCTGGCTTCATAATGGCTGCTAGGAATATTATTTATGGAAATATGTCATTAACCCTAAAGGCATTTCTTAGAAGGGATCAATTGGAATAACTCCCTGTTAGGTAAACAAGAGTTTACATTAGCTTATGAACTGATTTCTAACAATTCACAGCTCCTGCACATTCAGACACAAAGACAGAGATCAGAATAATTTTGTAGTAACAACTTTTACACATTTTGTGATGTTCTAATTTAATTGAGGACAAAAAATAGCCAGTAGGTGAACTACTCCTTACTTCCTTGCTTCCCCCTGAACCAAGTCCTGGAGCTCCAAAAGCAGCCCAGTGAGACTGAGTACCAAATAGGTCTGTGACCTGCTTCAGGCTGTAAACCAAAGTGTACTGAAACCGAAGTTTTCAGCACACTCAGTCTCCAATGACCTGCTTTGCTCCTAGGCCAGGATTGTTCAGAAACTGGAGACCCATGAGCCTAGGTAGTACAGAGAGGAACTTGGGCCTGATGCTGCCCACCCCCTCTCTTGCTGAATCCTTTCACAGCTCCTTTTCCAGGAATGGATATATCAAGCTGCTCCCTGCTTGGAGACTATCCTTGTGACCTTCATACCTGAGTTCAGCCTTCCAGTGAACAAACCATAGGTGAATAAATATGGTTTTCCACTGTAAACACTGTCTAGTACAAGGCTAATTTGTATTTACTACCAGGGCATCCAGGGTTCACATATATAAAGTATTAATTTTTTTTTCCCCCTAAAAAAAATCACTTTCTATCCAGAATAGGGACAAAGATGAACAAGAGTTAGTATACTGTTCAACTTTTTATTATGATTTTGCTTTTGTTTAAACTTAAGACATCTGAAGATAAATCTTCAGGTTGCAACAGTTTAGTCCCACAAAAATCTAAAATCTAGCTAAAGGAAATTAAAAACCTCAACCTAAATTCTTTGTCTCTCTCCACACTTTCTAAGATGTCATTTAAAAACTGCCTAGGGAAAACCTAAGAAAAGCAGGCAGCAAATGACCAGGGTTTCTTTTTATTCTGATTAAAGTCAAGTTTGAAAGAAAATGTTTCATTCACTGTATTAAGAGCAGGAGCTGGACACTAGAGTGTGTGTTCATCAGAAGCATCTATTTGTCTGAATTTCTGCCCAGCAACATTAAAGAAAATCTATTCTCATCCCTGTGATGGAACACTTGGGGTTTTCTGACAATCTGTATTTATGATGATCATGTTATTCATTACATAAAGCTTGGAAAACAAAGAGTCATTCTGATTTCCCTGTTAGTGACATATACCCACAAAGGCTATTGCATATTTATGTGCAATTATTGCATATTTATACTCTGGTGAGTGCAGGATTTGTTCTAGCAGCTCTATAAATTCTCTAACATTCAGATAGCAACACATCTATATACCATGTAAATCCTGAACCATCTGGTTTCTCCAAGAGTGCAGGAGCTTTTTAGGGAGTTCTTTTTGGATCTAATTGAATATGATTAGTTATTTCTTTATCCACTCCTGCCATTGACCACAATTACACCTTTTACAGTGATACAAATTTTAATTACTTCATGACTTGCACAGTACTTGACTGGTTTCTACTTCAATAAATTGAAGAGACTACATAAAAGGTGAACTGATTGCAGATCATGTGAAGAAAAAGAAGCAAAGCTGTAAGATCTTCATATAGCAGGACAGGAGAAAGATTTGTGCCAGTCAGGGGCTGCAATCAAATGAAGGTCTTTGGAAGTAGAGGCAAAACACAAGCTGACATTGATTGATTGACAAATTCTTGATTGTAAACCACCAGGGGTGCAACACAGTATGACAATAATTTCTGATAATAGATGCTCCCTTTTAGGGAAAATATAGCTGTATACATCACATACAGCCTAAGTTACAAATGCTATTCCATTTAGTACAAATATATAACCAAGACTGCACAGCTGGCAGGATTAGCAGGAAAACAAAACAAACAAAAAAAACCAACCCAACAAGAAAATTAAAAAACCAAACAAACAAATAAACAAAAACACAAAAGGAAGATTTTTTACAACTGTTGTTATTTCACAGGCACATCAAGACTACATGACTTTCCAGCAGTTTTTTGGCAAACCAAAGAGACCTTTTTCCAAGCAGTTTACTAGGCTTAGAATTTTTTTTGTCAGCTTGAGGAAGGGCTTAGATTTAAAGATACTAATCAGTATTTCAGAAATATTTGTCCTGTTTCCAGTTAGAACTGTAGCAGTGCTCCTGATGTGTGTTCTTTGATGGCTACAGTAATGCAGGGGAGGCAGAAGGGATCAGTTCTGGACAGTCAATAGAGTCCCATAGCATGACAGCCAATGATCAGTCAGCCAAACTCTTTGATTACCTCAGCCTGTCAGTATTCTTTTTCCAGGATAAATTGGAACAACTGAACAACTGAATAAACTGAACAACTTTGACCTTATTTTACCTTTAGGCTAACTTCAACCTTCCATTGTTTATCTTCTAAGAAAGAAATGTGCTTTTCAGGAAGGACACCAGGTTTTTAAAATAATAGCCTGGCAGAACATTTCTCAGCATGTTCAGGATGGTACATAATGTTTCACAGGAGATTGATTTGGATGACAAAACTAACACACTAAACACATCATCCTTCATTAAGGAAAATCCTTTGTGTCAAAGGAAGTATTCCTACGATCACTGTGATATTTACAATATATGAAATAAACCATTAGTTTTCTAACATGAGTATTTCCTGCAGCATGAAGCAAAGAAACTGTACATTGATCTAGGTTACCCTTGTGAAACATTACAGTTTTGTATGGTATAAAAATAGGAGCAGTGATTAGCCCAAAGACATTGGCATATCTTGTACAATAGTTTTCCTTTATACAACAACCTTCATCAGTCTTTTATAGCATCTGTACAATACATGTACTACAGAATGGCAAATACAAATTAAAGCGTCAGTAAGAAATCACCTTATTGAGAAGAGTAACATAAAGCACTACAGAGCCTCTGTCCCTTCCCTCAATCATTTGTCACTCCAACATCATTCCTAATCTCACAAATAAAAACCTTTATTTTGAAAGCATACTTCCATTTCAGAATTCCAGAAGTGCTGTCTGTCCCAGCCAGTGTGTGCTGGAACTTTCTTTCAGGCCATGCATACTGCTAAAAAGCCCAGCTATTGAGACATATGGAAACTTGCAGCCTGAGTGTGAGACTCCCTTGTGTCCTCCCTGCTGTACATCCTTCCAACAGCCCCCACCAGTCCACAGAACTGCCATAATACAACCAGTTTTGGCTTTGTCCCCTAATTTTATTTTGCAACAGAACTGTGTTGGTAGCAAGTAATTGAAGATTTTGTATACTTGTTTAACTTAATGCACATTAAAAAGTTTGAAAGAAATCCACTGTTCCAGTACACTGAATTAGGCCAGAGTATAAGAATGTTTTCCACAGCGGTATGCGTTGGTAGTCTAAATATATTTAACAGAGATTGGACTGGATCGTACTAGGAAATATGTTGATTAAATGGAAGTGTAATTTTGTCTTTGAAGTTAAATACATGAAGTCACAGTATGCCCACTACTACTTAAAGCTTCATCTCTTGTCTTTAGAGACCTATCTATCCATTTTTCAAAGTAAATACACTGCGTATGCTGCTATAGCTGCATTTCTGCTTCTAGAGTATTCGTGCCTTTGCTGAATACAGGTTTCCTCCTCTGCTGCTCTTTTACACCATTGATACACAACTGATATGTAAGCAGTTTATGTCTCAGTGTATAGTATCCTCTTGGGAAGCAAATGGGACTATACTGGATCAACACAGAGACTACAAAAACCCTATGTTCTTTTGCCTAGAGGCACTTCCTGTAAGTCCCATCTCTCTCATCTCTGGAAAGCTGTAGCACAGATTAGCCATGACACATAGGACAGAGCAGCCTCTAGTTTCATGGTTGTACTTTCTATACATTTAAGTTTGTGTAAATGGTATAGGTTGGGAAATGTTAAAGAGGGGTATTTGAAAGCACTCCAAAAAGGTGCTGACAAATGATGAGATATGCTTTCTATTGCTTATCTGTTTTGAAGTGCTTTATGTCTGTTGCCTTGGCTTTTCCAAAACACCTTCATCTTACTTTTGCTAGAATTTTAAATTTAATATCTTTGTTTATATACTGTATTTCCACTTTTGAATGTAAATCTTATTCTGTCCCTCCCAAGATACTACCAGATTAGATTTTATGCAAAACAGTTTTCATCCTCTGATTTACTTCACAGACATGATGAGCCCAGAAAAGTTAGAAATATTATGAAAACAGAACAGAAGCCTTTTCCTTTGCCAGGACTGTGGTAAGATGTGTTGAGCTGACTTAAGGACTTCAGAGGATCCCTTCTCTAACATACTCACAGATTCTCAGCTGTAATCTGTTGGCATAAAGTCACAGACAGTTGCACCATAACCTGGTTGTCAGTATGACTTGGGTTAGGGGATACACTACATTGAAGCACTTTTTTTTTTTAACCCGCATCATACAGATAAGACTGCAGGAAGGCACTACCTGCATAATCCTAACAGTAACAGTTTAGTCCAAATTTTCTAGAGAAGAAATCATGCAAGCAACTGGGCTTTTTGAGACAATGTGAGTTGCTCTAGTCCCTGCAATATGAAATCTGTTGGACGAAAGAAGAAGATACAAAGCAGAGAAAGCTGAAGTGCTCAGCTCTTAACCTGGACTGGGTTAGAAGCAGTTTTGCTCCACAGGAAAGCAGCACAAGCACATCTGATCTCATAGTGCTAAAAGTGTTTTTTGCAGGTTTTTTTCCTTCAAATTTCAGTATGAATAAATAACTGAATTACCTTCACAAAAATTGATGTAAAGAAATCTGAAAAGTATATATGCCACCAAAACACCCCCTAATAGTCCTGTATTTTAACAGAATTTAGGTTTTGATATGGAAAAATCACTCCTGTTTCTTAAGAGGCACATAATATGTGCCTTGAAATAACATTACCTGCATCAACACATTTATTCAGATCAAGATTTTAAGTCAGTGTTTTCTATGTAAGACTTAAAGGGGGTTTTATGACTATGTCAGTGTGCTTTCCACTTGGATAAAGTGGTCTCAAAAGAACAAACTAATAGAAAACAAGTTTTGAAGATCCTAGTATCCCGAAGCTTATTGCTTTGCTAATTAAATATTAAATCTGTTGTCTGTGCTTTTTACTAAATCTCTCTTTATTTAACCTCTCTTTACATAAATGCTCAGCATATTAAGTAATTATAAATAGTGCAATAAGCTGGTCTCTAATTAGGAGAGGAAAACACTCAGTGATGCATGAACTACAGGATAATGTAGAGCTCTTGGTAAATATGCCCAGGGTTCAGCAGATTGTATTACAGTCCTTAGGCAAAAGCTTTAGATGGCCTGTGTAATAACGACATCAAACCAGTGTATCATTACATACACATTTGTAATTAATAAGAACAAAACAAGCATTCACAAACATGAACAAATCAGCAAAGTTATGTGCTGCTAAAACATTAAATGCATGAGGTTGTAAGTTTTTTACAATACTGAACATTTAGTGTGTAAAATGAATGTGCAAAAGAGCTGGAAACAGCAATAAAATTAAATATTTCCAACATTTGTATCTCCAATTGTATTAAGACAAGTTAATGTAAGTTACATAACAACTCTTGGGGAATAGCTATTTCATTATCTCACCAATTAATTGACTCTTATCAAGGAAGAAATAATTGCATGTTAAGAGAAACTAGCAGAGGCTGCACATTATGTTACATCTTAAATGAAGAAATGCTTCATTTCACTTCTATTCTCCAAAGGGCTAAAACCAGAACCTTAAGGCCATACTTTGGGGTGGAAATTAACATAAAACATTTGTGTTTTGTTACTGGACTTCTACTTCCAACAGTGTCTGAGATGAGTTTCTCAAAGAAGTGAATTTTGTTCACTAGGCTAGCAGCAGTTGAAACAGGTAACGGGCTGTAGGGTTTATTTTTTATTTCAGGATTATGATTTTCATAGAATGATAGAATGGTTTAGGTTGGAAAAGATCTCAAAAGTCATTGAGTCCAACCATTAATCTTGTACTGCTAAGGTCCCTGTAGTTTAATTCTAGGCTTATTTGATGGGTATCACCCTTCACATATTTCTTCCTGAATCCTCCCCTTTACAAATAAAAGAGCTACTTTGGCATCTCAGTTTCACTTTCCTTAATAACTTTCTTCATTTTGAGATTCACAGACAGAACTGGATATTGTTACCAAGGACCCAATTCCCATTCCTGATTTACATGGATGGGGCTTGTCCAGCCAGCTGGTGAGGCAGTCAATGAACAGCAGCTGGGTGAAATTACTTGTAACTTTTAAAAAGAACCCTTGGTCCTGCTAATTCCTTGCTTGGTCTTCCTGTCTATGTGTGATATGCTTTGATTGTTCTAACTGTTGATGTTTTCATCATTCATTTTCTGTAAGATTAATACTTTTTTTTTTTTCTTTTTTTTTTTCTTGACTTTAATGATGACTGGTAGTGATGAGTTCCACTAGTGCTTGTGGTGTCAATGACCCAGTTTGAGCCCTTCTGCCTCCTGTTATAACTCTAATAGGACAAACTGAGCAGAACTGAACACAGCATTCCAGGAAGGATTGATTTACACAATAGATTACTTTCAGTTACTCTGTTCCACCAGTATTAGGATCTCACATTGGATTACAGTGACTCCACTCACCTGTCCTCCATGGTGCCAAATGCTTTTTTCAGTGCTGATACAATTAATTAAACATTGAGCCACACTGTGAGAATAGTTAAGTACCTTTCTTTACACTTATATAGCATTTCACTTCTTAGCATTTAAAAAATATTATGGCTCTTAACTGTGGGGGCTTTTTCCTAATATTACCTAACTTTAGAACACAAGTTTTGCTATCTCATTTTGCCATCTGAAAAAAAAAATAAATGTTAATTGTTTCATCTTCTGCCTCTTATCTGATTTTTGATTCAGAATAATACTCTTTTGCTTCAAACCAGTGTTATGACCATATGGCTTATTTAGCAGGGATTTCATTAGAGAATTTATGAATCCCCATGCTGATTATAAAAACAGGGTTTTTAGCTATTACTTCAGAGTCTGCATGCAGAGAGTTCTACTGTATTAGAAAGTTATGGGGTTTGTATGCATCAGTTTTTCCTTGACAGAATATTTATAATGCCAGTAATGAAACGTGTTACATACATTCAATATTTTGCAGCTTGAAATATTTTATTCAGCTCACCTGGCATGGAAGCAGAGCTTATCCACAGATAATCTATTATGCTTTCTTTCAAATGTTTCCTACACCCCAGCCCTCCATATAATTGAAGTGCCACAGTAGCTGATTCTACTGTAAAGTTGAACAACAATTTTAAATTCCTGGCACTACTCCCAGTGGAGCTATGTTAATTTGCAGCAGCTAAAAATACGGCCCAATAGTGCTGTTTTGCTGCATTTCCCCTCCTCCCCAAACAAAACAAAGCATTTAAATGCTTAGAGAACACATTTGTCATATATACGATGCTATTTAATAAGATACTGACAGAGAATAGTATGATGTCTAGAATACTGTGATGATTGCCTTTAATATGTTTCAATAATAGCTTACAGTGAACTGAAATAGTAGTTTTATATAAAGCATATTAATAATACTACCCAAACTAAATTTAAAAGTGTTCCATTACTCCTGGCTCTTTCTCTCCTGTTTCAGAGCTAACAGTAGAAAGCCTCAGGTATACCTTTTTAGCATATACTAATTATCAGTTTTTCAAAGTCAAAATAATGCTAATAAACTGGAAAGTTTCACCTTCTGAAAATCTCCTTGTTATGAATGGTTAATCATTATGTTAGGAGCAAAGCAGCATCCTAGTCTATCATACAGAAAGGAAACCTGGGTGAGGAAGTAGGAGAAGTCCTCATCTCTTCATTACCCATCTCTATATAGGTCAGCCCACATCTCACTGAAGACTCACTGTGTTGAACAGATGCTGCCCATGTGTGGGGCCTGCCTGGTCAGATAATGCATATTTAATTACCTTTGAATCTATAGAAAAGCATAAAACTTACAAACAGATATGAAAAATATTGAGAACCAGGAGAAAAACTAGGATTAAAAACACCTTCACAATAAAAAGAGATATATACATTTTTGGTTTTAAAAAATAGACAAGATTAAATAGAATTAATTGAGTTATTTTGGGGAATATACTATTCCCAGTGCAGTACATTCCTATTCAAAGGAAAAGTTAAATCTGTGTATACTCTTCTATGATATACACATATTCCTGAGTTCCCTTCTGAAGAGGACAGTCTTCTTGAACTGGGACTGGGTAAATGTCATATCATAAAATGATCATGGACAAGATAAAGCAGTATTTAGCTTAAAAATACTGAATTTTGAAGTGGGATAAATGTTAAATACCAGCAAGTATACTACAATGGAAAAATAGCACAAATATAAGAAAATACTCTGTGTGTATTGCTGGCACCTGATCCAAAATCATCCTGAACTTCACGCTACCTAGGTCTTGGTGATGAAGCACAGGAAATTCCCAAAGCTGAATGAAAAGCAGGAGGCCTGAATGTCTTTATGTAATAGTTTTGCAGTTGGAAGCAGCGTCATGGAACAAAATGAATCATTCATCCTACACGGAGAAAGAAGCAGAGGTAAATTCAGGTTTTCAGGCTAAGAACTTTAGGCATCTACCTTATTAGAGATAGAGGAGGAAACTGCGTCACTGCTTCTGAGTTGGTGGTAAGTTTCTGTTGGAAAGGTGCAAAGTCCCTGCCTCAAGGATAACATTATGTTTAAATCCTGCCCTTAGGTCAATTGATGTAGCACAAAGTATTAGAAAGAGAGGAGGGATTTAGCCTGTGTAGTGCATACCAAGAATTGCTAAAGCCACATGTTACAAAACAGATTGAAAAGGTATTCCACCAACCATTCCATTCAAGTTAGGTTAGATCTTTGCTCACTTTTTTTTTTCTTGCACCATTCACCATGCACCTGTTTCCTCTGGCTGGTGAAGTACCCTTTCTCACAGCAGTATTTTGCAGCCTTCATCTTGTGAGAGATTTTGCCTGATTGCTGGTAAGACCTACAACATGAAGAACCAACATCCACAGGAAATAACATTAATCTAAATCTGACTGATTGTTATGCAGCTATTTGCAAAACATGCGTGTTGACATAGCAAGGATCTGAAGCTCAATAGTGGTGTGCTCCAAAAAATTGTAATGATCTTTGTGTCTTTTGGACTTGCCCACAGTACTGTGGGATAACTACTGTGTTAAATAGGCAGTCTCAGTGCTCTGCCCATCCTCACAGCAGTTGGTATCGCTGTTGGTATTCAGTGACTGTCCTTACCCCATTCACTGCTTTTTCATGCAGATTTTACAAAATATCCCAATAAACTGAGTTCTCCATTCTTTGAACTTTGAGCTCTCTAACAGTTTCATCCTCTTCCTCCATCATTGTGTATGATGGTTTGTGAAAATGCCCTGCCTGATTCTTACATTTTGTCATGGTATCACAGACAAAGTACACTCATCTGCATTTTAATCACATTGTTTGGCCACTAATGGGCTCTTCCAGGTTCTGGAGAAGTTTAACTGCCACTGATTTTAAGGGGTTTCTCTTATATTGTTTCAAAAACTTCTACAAATTCTGACAGGAATGAAAACAAGCTACGATGAAAGCCAATGGAGAGATGAAAAGCTAATCTCCACTCAGGAATGCACATTAAGATCTTAATGAAATTATGATATTAATGGGCTTCACCTCATACTTACTCCTAGATCCATCATCCACAGTGTGTTCTGAAATCTCCTAGGAGAGTTTATTCCAATTTTATTGGATGTTTTTATCAAGAACCCATTGAATATGTAGTTCAACTGTAGAACAAAAATGCCACCAAAATGGGTGAGGCAGTAAATTATGAGATTAGGGACAAAACTACTGTCCAGCAAAATGTACTCTAATTCAAGGCAGTGCTGTGCAGTGTTTGGATACAAAGAAGGCCAGCTGTTCTCACAGTTGAGCAACCCGTTGAAGCATTCACTAGAAGAACCCGAGTGTCTTTCACTGACCTGTTTCAATGCTCTGGCCATAGCCCTTAGTAAGATGCTTGCATATGCTCCAAGGGAAATGCAAGAATAAGCTGGAAGGCACTTTGTCTCTCAACACAGCAGCACTAAAACCATTGCTAGAATCCTGTTTCTGACTCTTGACAGTCCTGTTTAATCAAGATGTGGAAAGTGCATAGCGTACAAAGGGGATCACAAATAATTCAGGTCACAAAAGACACAATTTACAGCGTGGACACTGAGGAGTACTACTGGATTTTTTTTAAGATCTGATTCACAAACAAAGCTTTTGTTCACATAATGTCTTGCAGGCAAGGGCATTGGAACAATCCAGTAGCTGTGACTGAAGATAAAGGGGAGAAAAAACAACTCTGAGCCTTAAAACGACATGTGATTTTTCTTAGCTGTGAAGGTAGGTAAAAACTGGATCAGCTTAAATCAGGAGGCTGTAAATTCATCACAAATTTAGGTCTGCAAGAAACGATTACATGTCTTCCTATAAAATGTGCTTTAATCCAGTTCCTGAACAAATGTCTGCAGACAGAGGTCAGACCAACTGATTATAGTGGTCCCTACTGCCCATGACCTCATCAAAGGAATTTGTGAAGGACAGAGCTGAGATTTAATTAATCATATTTTAAACTAAAAGCTTTTTATTCATATTGAGTTTTACCTCTTTATTTTGTTCATGAGAGTGATTATAGAGTTCCACAGAGAAGAGTTTACAGTAAATATGACTAAGGTCTTAGAAATCATAGTTAAAGCTGAAGTATCATTTTACCAAAAATACTTAGTGTGGAGTCTGTGGTGGAATTATGTCATTTGGAACAAGTAATGCCTATAATCCACTTGCTCCCTTCATTTTTTGTTTCTTTTAGTAATAATTCAAATTTTAATAGTACTGGAAAAACAGATGCTTCTAGTTGGAAATAAAGTAATTTTCTATGTATTTACAGGAATAATTGATTAAGTTGGTCGTAATCCATAAATCTAACTTTTAAAAATGAAATTATATCATGAACCATGTTTGTCCATGCAGTTTTTAGTGAAGTTTGTCATTAACCCTTTCTCTCATCCTATGGATAGTTTTGTTCAAAATGTGATTAAGATTACGATTAAGATTTAGATGAGTACTAATTCTCATACAAATTGTTCAGTTGCATTGTGGAAGTTTTTCAGGTGTTCCACGTGATCTGGAGCAGAACTTTTACTGACAGATGTTCATGCAGTGACTATCAAGGGCCAAAATTAAAGCCTAAAACAAGAGGAAACACATGCATATATAGATTTATACATCATAGTTGTGTTTGGTTTTTTTTTAAAGTTATTAAGGACTTTGTAATTAAATATAAAATTATCTGATGACATGTAAAAGTAATATCATCAGGATTTTGGATAGTTATCTACATGTAGGCGGCAAACCATGAATCAGTTAAATAATTGAGAGAAAACTTCTGTATGCAAAATTTCTCACACCCCCAGGAGCACATATGTTGCTGAGAGATTTCACATATATTATAGGATGGGGAAAGCACAATATTTAACAGGATTTTTAGAAATTCTACTGGAGCTACTTTCCATATTCTTCTCCTTATAAATTGATATTGTCTGTAAGAGTACTCCATAAAATACCTGAAAATAACCTACATTCTGCCTTCTGATCAGATTATCATGAGACATAGGGAGACAACTAGCTATAGGTTCCATTGGTGACCTGCAGCTTTCTTGTACTCAAAAGCCTGAAGTTGTTATTTCTGGGCTTATAATGTCATGATATAATAATTCATGGAAAGCTTTTTATGATTTTATGTATAAAAAATCTGCCAGCAAGATTATTAAGTTTGCTAAATATCTTTTTTTCCATATATTTGCACAGAAACACATTTGTTCTAGGAAGAGATGCTGTTGGCTAATACCACAAACAAACTAAAATATATATGAGTATATGATTGTTATATGCGCTAAAGTGCAATGTAAGCTGATGTAATTTACTTTTACAGGTGTGCATCTTTGGATTGACACCTTGAAAGATTTTTAAAATGATCTATACATCCACTCTAAACAAAACCAACTCAAACAAGATGAATCTGTTTTGTGGCACCTACTAGGAGTTTGTAACTTAGTCCCACTACGGAGTAGAATTAAATGAAAATCTTTCTGAGAGATTCATTAAAGCATAATTCAGTGAAAAATATTGACAACTCCATCCAAAAGATGTCTAAATGGTCTGGACCTGTCCCAGGACATCATAGAATCTTGGCATAGCTTGGGTTGGAAAGGACCTCTAAAGGTCATCAAGACCAACCTCCTTGCAATGAACAGAGACATCTTCAACAAGATCAGTTGCTCAGGGCCCCGTCCAGCCTGACCTTGAATGTTTCCAGGGATGGGATATCCACCACCTCTTTGGGCAACATGGTCCAGTACTTCACTACCTTTCTAAAAAAACTTCTTTATATCCAAGATAAAACCATTTAGTATTGATACCATTTCAGTATAAAACCATTACCCTCGCCCTATCACAACAGGCCCTGCTAACAATTTGTCCCTGTATATTTCTTATAGGTGCCCTTCTGGTACTAGAAGGCTGCAATATGGTCTCCCCAGAGCTTTCTGTTCTCCAGGATGACCAATCCCAACTCTCTTAGTTTTAGCTTGTAGCGGAGACATGTCATCCCTCTAATCATTGTGGTGGCCTCCCCTGGACTTGCTCCAAGGTCCCTGTCCTTCCTGTGATGGGGCCCCAGAGCTGGATGCAGCACTCCAGGTGGGGTCTCACCAGAATGGACCAGTGGGGCAGAATCCCCTCCCCTGACCACATGGCCCCACTGCTCTTGATGCAGCCCAGGATACAATTGGCTTTCTGGGCTGGGAGGGCACTTTGCCTACTCATATCCAGCCTCTCGTGCACCCCAAGTCCTTCTTGGTAGGGCCACTCTGGATCTGTTCCTCCCCAAACTTGTGTTAATACAGATGCAGCAACTTGCACCTGGTGTTATTAAACCTAATGAGAATCCAATGGGACAACTTCTTGAGCTTGTCCATGTCCCTCTGGATAGCATCCCTTCCTTCAGGTGTGTCAACTGTGTTACTTAGCTTGGTGTGGTCTGTAAACTTGCTAAAGGTGCACTCAATCCCTTCATCTATGTAAGTGATAAATACATTAAACTATACTGTCCCGTGAGAGCATTGCTGGCACTGCTTGCTCCTGGCAGTTCTCTCCACTATCCTGATGTCCCCTGGCCCCAGTAAAAAACTCTGTTTAACACTGATACATCTGTTTGAAACATTTGCATTTGAAAAATTGCCATTTATGCAGAAATGTCTTAGCCATTTCTAATACAAACTTGATTCATACCCTCTACCAAAAGCAATACAGAAATTCCTCTATACTGCATTAAGCATCTCCCATCGACACATATCCTACACACAAGCCCTGTTCCAAGATCTCCACTAACATCTTGGTACTTGCCCAAGTGCATGAAGATTTGCTTTTGTCCTCTTTGAAGACAGAACAGTCATTTCATCTCTTGATGCAAAAAATGCTAGGAACTAAATTAATTGATGATTGCAAGATTAAAGAAAAAAAGAAGAAAAAAAAAGAGAAGGGCTCAGAGACAGAAAACAACACTTTCCTTTCGATAATATTTCTTTTTCAAATTATATCACAGCAGTGATAAATATCTCATATATAAGATACCCAAATAATGACTGAAAACTATTTATATCCCAGCTGTCCCATCACAAGGCAGTTCTATATGAAAACGCCACAATCAATATTAATTAGTACAACCTCACTGCGGACAAAAACAAACAAAGCACAACAATGTAAGGAAAAATTCCTACAAAAAGCTTCCAGTGGCAAAATGAAAAATCTGTAAAATCTAAGCCAGTCTAATTCAATAGCTGATTTTGCTCCTCTGCACAGGTCTTGGTGTAAGGTTCCAAAATGTGGACTCTTCTGGTGAGGGCACCTTCCCCCCTCTGTGCCTCCGTTGTGTCTCCCTGTGCTCACACAGCAATCACAGCAGTAGTGCTGGGGATTTGGGAAACTGGTACAAGCAAGAGCAGCCTGAGGCTACTGTGTTGAAACTGGAAAGTAGATCACCATCCAGCTGGTCTAGGACCAACCAGCACTGACATGGCTTGCAGCCACAACTGCAAACTGTTCTTCAATTATACTTTTGCCCTTCAGGTACCAGAAAAGGAATTGTGCCATTAGCTCCTATTCCAAGATAATCAAGTTGCTTAATAGGTAAACTTCCCAGTGTCAAACATTGGGATTATTAAAAATATTGATTTATAATTAGAGACATTTGAAAGAAACAGTTTCTACACAAACTACATGCATGATCCTCTTTCCTTCAGTTATTAAGGCATCATTTTAAAGCACCTTTGCATATCCTTTAAAGCTATGGAAACTATCTGTTAATAATATTAAATACTATCCAAAGTATTTACTGAAGTAAATACAACTATTACAATATGATAAGATCCCTGCACTTTAAGCAGCGTTCTTTGCATCTTTATGGTACTTTAGCTCCCACTGTTTGGCTTATAGCAAGTACATTAGATCTGGTTAAATGCCACAAATAAGGCTTCTGTGGAAAAGACAGTATAATCTCACATTGCCTAAGGGATGAACAGCTTATGCAAGTGGGGTATCACTTTGCCCTTGAGTAAATCATTACATTCTTTCAGTGTCCTACATATGTATAGATGCACAGTTATGTCTGGAGAATGTTGTAAAATACCCAGTCTTAAACTTCAAACACTGCAAAAGCTGCAAGCAGATCATTTTCCCTTTTGGGACAGTCTCTTTGTGTGCTAATGTGTAGATCCTGGACCACCACCTTCTCCATTCTCTCTCAGCTTCCATCTAACTTGGACAGAAACATGCTGGTAGGGCTCAGGACTTTATTATCCAATTTCTGTATGGAATCAATTTTGACAGATCATCAGAAAACAATAGGATCTGTCAAACAAGTAGTTCTAGCATTTGCTGTGGCAAATGTATGGATTACACTGGACCAGATTTTGATGTAGAAATTACTAAGAAATCACTGCAGAGAGACAGGCAGCTGCAGAGGACTCTAAAACAGGTGTCTGAGATAGATGAGAAGAACTGATCCCTGGAGAGATCATATGCCATAACTGCACACAGAGAGAGCTGAAATTATTAGTCAGGACCAAACATCTATCTTCCAGATGGTTTAATGTGGGTGAAATGAATCCAATCCTTGCCTTCCAATTCAGATGTTGAAATTATTAAAAAATAAACACATCAGTGCAACAAAAAGAAAGGTCTCTCAGATGGTTCCTTTATCTCCTTTTTCTAACTCTGTATGGTGCTGAAGAACTTGCAATATGGAACGATCCTGGATGTTATCCAAGGAGATGCCAAGGACAAACCCAGAGGAAACCCCAGGCATAGGCTGCATCTAACAGGCTCTTGTCTGATCTCTTGGTGGAATAGGTGCCAAACTAGGAATAAATTACAGGATAGGAGGCAGCAATCACTCAGCCTGGTAGGATAAATATTAGGTTTATCCTCAACCTAAATAGCTTCCTGTCTACCTCCTGACAGTGGGTGGTGGCTCTGATATGATTGTGGTGGGGTTGTTTTCCAGCTCCATTTTCAAGCTGGGCCACTGCGCAGATAAGAATCCAAGATGTGAAGGAATAAAATGAACCTAAATATGAGGAATGTTGGTATAAGCATGCTTAAGTCTCTGTCCTGTTGGTTAAGACCCAATTCTAACCCTGCTCCCAGGAGTGACATGCCCTGCCAGTGAGGATGTTTGCAGAAGAAACTGGGAGGAAGCATAGCTGCAAAAGATGACCCAAACTAACCACAGGTATATTCCAATAGAATATCATGCCCAGTATATAAATAGGGGGTACTTGGAAGGGGGACCAATCTGGGTTTAGGAAGGGGGGTCTGGCTTTGGTCAGTAGGTAGTGACTAGTTGTATAGAGCGACACTTTTTTTCCCTTTTAATTACCATCATTTATCATTATTAATGTATTTTATTTTCAATTCTTAAACAGTTCTTATCTCAACCTACAAGTTTTACTTTGACTCTCTTCCTCATTCCACCAGGGTGGGGTGGGAGAGAGGAGGCTGAGAAAATGACTGTGGTGCTTCATTTCCAGCTGGGCTTAAACTATGACAACCATAAATCATCTTTGCCATTTTCTTCCCCCTGTGAGCCTCGCCTTCCTCATATAACAGAATCATAGAATATCCTGGTCTGGAAGGAACACAAAATGATCATCAATACCCAGCTCCTGGCTCTATACAGAACAACTCCAAAAATCACACTGTGTTTGAAAGAGTTATTCAAACACTTTAGCTCTGGTAGCCTTGGTGCCTCTTCCCTGGGGAGCTGCTTCAGTGCCCAACCACCCTCTGGGGGAAGAACCTTTGCTTAATATCTACCCTAAACCTTTCCTGATACAACTTCAGGCCATTCTCTTAAGTCCTGTCTCTGGTCACCACAAAGAGATCAGTGCCTGCTCCTCCTCTTCCCCTCATGAGGAAGCTGTAACTGCAGTGAAGTCTCCCCTCAGTCGCTTCCAGGCTGAACAGACCAAGTGACCTCAGCCACTCCTCATATGGCTTCCCATCAAGGCCCTTCACCATCTTGGTTGCCCTCCTTTGGACACTGTCTCACAGCTTTATATCTTTCTTATATTGTAGCACCCAAAACTGCCTCCAGCACTCAAGAGAAGGCTGCCCCAGTTCAGAGTAGAGTGGGACAATGCCCTCCCTTGCCCAGCTGGCCATGCTGTGCCAGATGGAGAGCATCAGGACAGGGTTGGCCCTCCTGGCTGCCAGAGCACTGCTGACTCAAATTCAACTTTCCATTGACCAGTACCCATAGGTCAGTCCCTTTTTGTGGTGCTGTTTTTCACTATCTCATTCCCCAGTCAGTCCATGCATCCCAGGTGCAGAAACTTTCCATGTTGAACTTCATATGGCTGGTAATTGCCCAGCCCTCTAATCTGTTAAGGTCCCTCTGCAGGTCCTGAGGTAATTGTCGTAACCCTATTCTTGTTGTTGTTGTTCCTTTACTATAATGTATCTAACCTTTCCAGATTCCATCCTCTTCTCTTGATGGATTGCAGAGCTTGTACCCAGGGTCCCACTATGAACCAGCTCATTCAAGGTAATGTGACCTATTGAACCCACCTTACTAAATGTCATAGACTTGGCTGACAAAGCAGCTCAGGTGTAATTATATTTTCAAGACCTAAATACCACATGTTTTACCCTCTGCCAGCAGAACCAATGGAGATCTGCTCTGACTCTATAGCCCTTTGAAAAGCTAATTTGTTGAGTAAGCCACAATGTTTCTTTCAGACCTCATATCACCTTATTCAAAACTGGAAGTACACTTCTGTCTGAAGGATAGAGGTTTCCAGGCACAGAGAGGGAACTACTGAAATGGAACAGTGGCCTTTTAAGTCATATTGTGTTTGAGCAGGATTATAATGCTCTCAGGGCTGTGTCCTGAATCCCTCCTTCAAACACTTCAGTATAATCAGCTTTTTAGGCCTTTCAGCTCCAAATGGCAAATGGCAATAATGCCAACACTGCCCACATGAGCCAAATCACCTCCAAGTAAGACATAATAATTTTTTCATCACACCACTCCAACAACATTGTGTCAATAGGAAATCTGGTTTCTTCATCCTGCATTGGAAGGGAGGTTACCATCAGTCTCCTGTTAGAGATAACATTACCAAAGTGGCAAGCTGAAAAATAATAAAAATGTGAAAATAAGCTTTTCCAATTACCAAAGACAAACAGCCTTGTCTCAGGAGATCCTGGTGTTTCTGGATAAAGTGGTATTACCAGAAGTAATACCACGTGGCATTATGATACCCTGTAACATATTGTTCTTGCTGGGAGGGTGCAAGGGGAAAGGCTTTATCCTAAAGACTTCAGTACAGAGATAACCTAGAAAGCTTCTCTTTGGAGAATTACTACATCCCAGAATTGCTTTCTGGGATGTAGTAATTGACTATGTTGACACTTCCAGTCCCTCCAGGACAGTATTTCACAGGTCAGTGAACACTGTGGTGGTATAAGCTGAGATGGTAGACTTTCCCCCTGGAGTATTCACAAGTAGTAAAGAGGTGAAGAGATAAGGAATGGATTTCTTAGTTACAACTGGGAAAAATTCTGGTCTTGAATCTTCTCTGCCAGCACAGTTAGTTAGATGCTGATCTTGTCTAGGAGGCAACGAAAAAATCAGTGAATTCTGGTGCTGCCTAGCTGAGGCTGGTGACAGCATCCTACATTCCTCTGCTGGGCTGTGTCCACTGATGGCTTACACTTGCAGGCCACAGACAGCAATGCTTCACATTGCCAGCTCTAAGCTGGCAATCAGCTATTGAAATGGAGTAGAGATAAGAAGCCTGAACCTTGTCCCAGCTGTCACTGGGACTTTAGCCATGATCATTTCAGCTGCCAGCAGCCATGAACGATTCCATATGTACAGTAAATTTAAGCTGTCAAAGGCTCTATAGAGGCAAAAATGGACCACCTGGGCCACCACTGATATACTATCATGCCATGACTACTTCAATAATTATCATGGGCATTGACAGTTCATTGTGAGATGCCAGCCCCCTCTCAAGGTTTTTGTTGAAGAGGTTTGGACTACAGAGCTTCATTTTTGCATCTTGGGCAAACATGAGGCAAATATTTGGTTGCAACTATGAGAACAGGCTTTCTGTGGCTTATTAGTCACAGATGAAATGTTGACATATAAACAGGCACACTCTGCTCAAGCCTGAATTAGAGCTCAGCCTTATAAGTTGTAGAATTACACATATTCATGAAATCAATTCAGACTGATTCTTGATTTCATTTAGATAACTGTAAACTGACCAGCAAAGCTGTGCAGGCTATAGATGCCATTCAGGGAAACAAACCAGCCTTTGCATGATTCTTTGGTGAATTTCTAATGAATTCAACAAAGAACCATGAAAAAGTTATTGTCAGATAATGTTTGCGTAGATTTTTTTTTTTTTTTTCCAAATCCAGGATCAAATTCCTTTTTAAAACAGGGTAAACCACAGAGCTTCCTCACTACTGTAGCAGTATTAGTCTTTTAGGGACAGGTTGGCAGTCAAGTCTACCATCTGCACAAAGCACAGGTCTTGAGCATTAGATTTTGCAGGGAGGGTTGATTTTACTTACACAAAATAGTTTTCAAGAGATTTGGGGTTGTTTTGACACAGAATAAAAGTATTTTTTAAATGTAGAAGAATTCTGCAGAATGAAAGAACAACTCTCAGCCAGATTTACTCCTGCAATTCAGGTCAACAACTTGTTCACCAAAGCACTGCCACAATAAAAGTACTAGAAAATAAAAAGATCTAAGTGACCCTCTCGGAAGAGTTTTTTTGAGCTGAATCTTAGCACAATATCTTTATCACAATACCATCTTTCCTCTCTGAAACTGTCACTGTCACTATAGTAACTGCCATATTAAAAAAAAATTCTCCTGCTAATCTTGAAATATGAACATATACCTAAAATAACCATCCTTACTGTACCAGTATTATCAGCCAAAGATTTTGCAGAGCTTTCAGAGAGATCATAAGCATAAATTCTATAATGAAGAAATATTTTGTATTTAGTAGAATGTCTGGTAGTTTTTGTAGATGAAGTTATGTGGCTTCATCTCCTTCATAAGTTAAGGTGTTGATACAGAATAAATTATGAAGAGAGAGAAAAGATTAAAATTACTTTAGAAAGAAGACATGGTTTTAGGTTGCAAAAGACAAAGTAGGAATTATTTGCCATTTTACAGGTGTTATAAGAGCACATAGAAGTAATGATAATATACAATCTCTTTCATATTGCTGGAAGATAACATAACTGCGTTGCATGAGCAACCACAACTCACCATGTCCTGCATGCCATTGCTCTTCTCCATGCTGAATTGCTCCTGAATTCTGAAAATCACTGGGAAGTACTGTGAAAAATTGCATGTCATATAGAGACAGTCAAGGGATAAGGCATATCCCTATTGCACAGTATATAAGGATCAGCATAAATTAGAGCTAGCACATTATCTGTCCTTCTGCATGCAAAGAAGGATTTTCTCCCAAAGTAATTAGGCTTTATGTGCAAAAAGCTTTTTTTACATTACTTGTTTATAGGTGCCTGATCAGATACTAATCCTTTATCATCTTCCTTAACCTAAATTTTGTGGTTGTTGTCTAGGATTGCTGGCATTGTAACAGACACGTAGCAGTTGACAGATACATGTAATCAAATCTATTATTTTTATTTCTTCCTTTAATTGTTTCATTACAAGTTGTGATATAATAATTGCAACAAATTATCCTTATTCAGAATAGAAACACTTAAAAAGGGTCAAAACTTTGTTATATGAAGTATCAAGCTCTGTCTTAAATTTCACTGAACTTCCATTTATATGCCTATAAAAAGTATCCTGCAGGTAATTCTGGACATGAAATATGATTTCTTAGCAATATAAAAAAGATACATTCAGACACAGAACTACCTTTTCATATTGTTCCTCCAAATTACTCTGAATGACAAATGTACACTATGGAGGCAAGGATGTAGGCAGAGACCAGGTCTTATAGGGGTAAAATAGAAGTTTTGCTTACTGTCTACCCAGTCACCTCCTTCTCAGCCAACAAGTTCAAAGGAAACACCTGTGATAGCTTTACAGTAAAAATAAGTGGATTGAAATGGAAATACTTATTAGATGAGAATGGCCATCCCACTGTAACTGTAGTGAAAATTAGCTAATGTGAGCAATCTACTCTTCAGGTCCCACATGGATATGCAGAGCCATGCTGCAGTCTTTCTAAACAGCCAGGAGTCCTTGCAGCATGTTCTACAGGTCTTTGTATTGCCTTGGCCTGAGCTGTTTGGTGCTTCCTTCCTATAGAGAAGTCCTGTTTCAGAAGGATTGATCCAAGTGAAGTTCCAGTCCAAATTTTAGCTCAACCTTCAGCTGTGACAGTTGGAAGAACTACTGGTATGTCAAACAATATGGATTTGTGTGTGGATAGAAAGGGCATGAGCAAGATCCATACCCATATTGTGATGTCCTTAGTGATTTTACACTCCCTCTATTTTCTGTACGTGATCTGTCCCGTTGTCTGCATGTATCTGTGGTCCAGTCTTAGTCTGTTTGTGTAGAGGTCTGCTGCAGAACTTCTGTTGGCCTAAATGATGATGGAAACAAAGATCATGGAAAGTGTTACAAGAAGAATAAACTATATCCCCAGCACAATGGGATGCTAAAGAGGAGAAATGAAAATATGAAGTGATCTTGGAAAGAAACCTAGAAATTTAATGTATTTGTAGATTTATTCTCATTTTCAGATCTCTGCTCAGAGTTCTGACTTTAAGCTATCAAAAAAAAAAAAAAGTTTTATATTTCTGTTAAAGGAAATGAAATTTAGAAAACTCGAGAAAAAGGAAGATTTTGCAGGATTATGAAACCAAGAGGAGAGAAGCTTCCAAAATTTCATGCATTTGTTCAAGAACAGAACTTTAAGAGGGCTTTGTCCATCTGTTTCAAAACCAAAATATAAATTTGTCTTCTTCCCAAAGAAAGAATTCTGAAATCTATTCCATATCTTTACTGCACAATTTATTGCACATTTTAACACCAGCACATACACTTAATTAAAAGTATTAAAATGTCAGAACTCTATCAGGAAGCTGAGAGATGTTGGCCTGTGTCCCAATTAGTTCTTTTATTAGCTACTCTGGTACAATAATTTTTAATGAACTGGTATGAATTTGATCAGGTACTGATCTAAAAGAGCATGTTATAAACAGTAAATTGTTGCAGGGTAGGAGATCAGGTTATGCCCCAATAGAATTAGCTGTGCTAGACTAAGACACACTTATAACCTCATGTTATAACCTTCATGTGAGAAAGAATTTTGTTTCTTAGGAAGATTTTTTGAATAGTTGGGGTTTTTTCTATATATTTGCTTTAAAATGACAGAAGGATACATTTTTAAGAATTTTAGACTGCTTACATACTTAAGATTTGCAAGGGAAGGAGAAATGACTTGGAACAAGCACTCTGTAGGTTTACCTGAAAACTTTACTGTACACGGAAGGTCTGGGAAAATCTGGACATAGTGGGAAAATTTCCTCAGCTTTAAAAGCAAAAATACATTAATTCTGTCAATATCTGTTGCAATCTCCCAAGAGGATGGCATGGTTGTAAGATGCTGATAATGTGGGTGGGATGATGCGCACACCCTACCCTGCAGGATTTGGTGGGAGGGGAGAATGTTCCTGAATTTACCAGTGCACTCCTGCACTTCAGGAGAGGTGCCCTTGCTTGATCTTACTTCATTTTCTATGAAAAGGGTCATGCTGACATACATATCAGCACAGTAGGCCAGGTACAACCTTCTGTTATTTTATATTGAGACCTTACCTCAAAAGAACCAAAAACACACTTAAAATTAAATAGAAGTTTCAGATTGTTTCTGTCTGAGGGGTCAAATTATCTTTGGTCTTACTAGCTGTAAACCATGTTCCATAAATCCAGCCTGGGATCTGAAGTCTTATTAGGTTTCTGTCACAGAAAGAAGAGAAGTAATGATTCCGTAACTGAGTTTCTATTTGTGATTAATTTTAATGATCCATGAACCAGGACAATGTACCCCCACAGAGATATTCTGTTTCCCCAGTGCTTATAGGTATGAAGAGAGAATGTGAAAAATTGTTCCATTTTTTTCTGCATTAGCCCTTTTACTGACCACTTTAAATAAGATTACCAGATTTAAACTGAGTGAACACTGTACTAATTCTGTCAAACTTCAGTGATCCCCCATGCTTTGAAAATGGCTTTGAAACGTCTTTAGGTTTGCTTTAAAATTTTCCTTTCCAGAATATTCCTTGTAGATTTGCCTTTTTTTTTTGAGAGCTCGGAGAGAAATTGATCAGGCAGTGTTTCTGAAGTATGTTGCGAGCAAATCCATGTTAACCTGCAATTCCTTTATGTCTGCAACAGAGTTTATCTTATTTAATATCATTACAGGAAAGGTCTGCTTTTCACTTGACGTAGATATAATAATGTAATGTTGTAGTAAAAGAGAGGGTTTATTTGCAGCAAATACGTCCAACTCATACAAAAATTAGTAGGGCAGTAGAAACAACTTTTTTTGCTTATTGAAATTGGAATAATTATACTTTTTTGGAAGGACAATCATGTCAGTCAATAAAATCTAATTTGAGGGCAAGGATTTCTTTTGTCCTCCTTTTGGTGTGAGATTGATGAAGTTTTGGCAGAGTTATGCATCTGAGTCAGCCTTAGCTTAACCGGTTATTGTTCTACCTACATAATACAGTCTAGTAGTTCCCAATCTTATAAAGCCCAGAAGGAATAATCAAATCATGCTCCTAAAATGCCACGTGCGGATTTCAAACTAATCCTTATCTTCTCCCAGAATGAAATGAGATAAAATAGCCGTTTTACTGAGCTGGGTCTAATAGATTCACTTTACGAAGAAAGCTAACGCTAACGTCCATCTCCATGGAAACGGGGCTTGCAGAGGCATCTTGCATGCAGTGTTTGGGGTTTAGCAGAGCCGAGTGTGGGTCCCACATTCCACGCAATCTAAACTGATTACATACTGCAAATATGCACTGCCAATCTCCACGTTATGTCAGTCCTTTTCCTTTGGGGACTGGGTACCTTCCGTGAGAAGCACTCCCACCGACTCACGCCTCTGCGCTTTCCACAGGCTCGGCCGCACCCATGCTCACTGCAGCACCAGCTTCTGCCTGCCTGTTTATCAATGGATTTATTTTTAGTGCCTTGGAGAGATGCTGAGCCGCGTTCTGCCCCTTCTGCTCTGCTCTGCACTGGCTGGGTGAGGGAGGATGAAAAGGCAGGGTGGCGTTTCAGCCTTTTTAGCTGCAGTTCAGCATTGTGAGCTGGGTCAGCACAGCTGTATGTGTGGCATTTCAGCACAATGGGTTTTGTGAGAAAAGAATGTCTATTCTCTGCATCTGATGCAGTTTATATTTTGCAGGTTTCTTCAGGTGCAGAGCACTGAAAAAGTGAAACCATCCTGTAGGCAGATGCTTAGAAATTTCCTGTTATTCTAAGAGAAAAAGCAGAGAAAAATGTCTGAATTCTGGTATCTTGGTGTGTCTAAGTTAGCCAACAAAATCATTGTGAAAATCTTGTAATTCTTCAAATAGAAAACAGATTACATTCTTTATCTTTGGGAAAAAAAGAAAAAAAAAAAAAAGAAAAAAAGAAAGGCACCCAGCAGGATATGCTTGCTGACTTTCTTTCTCTTATTTCTGTCTGATTTAATTTTGTTTAACTCCTTCAGAATTTCTCATCCTGTTTAAGTGTATTATTAATGAATTAACTTTTAATTTATTATTATTTATTTGCATTATCTTAATGTGTAAAGACCAACATTCTGCATTTGAAGAGCTGTACAAATCACCAAACAAAACAAAACAAAAAATCGTGTAGTAGACAACTACAGACAGCAGACTAATCCAGACAGGCAGAGAAATCCTAAGGAATATTGCAGAGTATTTGTCAGGATGACAGGAAGGGCACCATCAGCCTAAACATTTAAGTTCCTGTTAAGCAGAATTGCAAAGGAGTGACAAGTTATTTTTCAGGAAAGACCTGCGTGACAGATTAACATCAACAAAATTTTGAAATGGATTTACATTTGCAAAGGACCAACATCAGGACAGACACAATCTCTGTCTCAAATGAGGTCTTTACATAAGTGAGTATGGGAAAAGAAGGAAAGCTGAACTACAGATAGCATCCTTAGGTGCTGGGGTAGGATTTTCTCTTCTTGGTGGTAACAAGCTTTATAATGTACATATGCAAGATTGTATACATGTAAAAAGGAGACTGCAACATGTACATATGCAAATAAATATAGTCCAGGGAATATGTTATTAGCTAGAACAACATAGATGGTTATTCTGGATGGTTCAGCTCTTCATCTTTATTCACTACTCTGTAACACAGGAATTCCAGAATCACCTGAAAATGCCATCAGCATTGCTTTCCCAAACTGCATTACACTTCACAAAGGCAAATATTTGTAGGCTGAGAGCAAGCATGGTAGATTTTTCCCTGCAGTAATTTGTTGGAGGGGGGAGCTTCCCATTTCAGAGCTCTCAGGCACTTGCTGTTGCAGAATACCAAGCATGGCTTCCCCCATGCACTGTTTCCGTGGGGTATTACATAGAGACAGAAGGGGCATGGACTGACAGAAGAAATATATTTGAATGTCAAGGACAATTTATTCTGTCTTTACAAGCAGACCTAAAGAAAAAATGTCAAAAATACCTCAGCATGAGAAAGTGCACTGTAGTTAGTTTCTTGGCTTAATGTATCAGAAAAATATGCATCTCAAGCTGATCTCACCATGATCTCTCCATCTGTGGCACATCATTTATTCCAGTAGCGTATAAACTGCTTTCATTAATACAGTATTCTCCCAGGTTCATCATAAATGAGGGTTGCAGGTATGAATCCAGGGCCAAGTTTGAATTTAAATCTGGATTGTCAGTATACTATTCTACCTTTCATAAAATAGCACTTGACAAGGGCATTTTTCACATTGCCAGGCTGGCACAAGCACACATAGGCTACACAAGCTTGAATTTTCCATATGGTTATGTTTTAATCAACATGAATTTATTATTTCTGATCCTTCCTGCACCCAACTGTACAATGAATTTTTATTTATAGCATTTCCTATTTGTGTGATGGCGTTAAGTCCTGAGAGGGGATTCTGTAGAAAGAGGCAAAATGCTAAACTGAGCTAACACATGCAGTGGGATGCTGCACCCACTACACCATGATGAGGAGTGCTCTGTGCAACCACAAATCTCCTCTGTTCTCCTGCCTAACCCTTGTTTTTCCCTCACAAACTTGTATGTCCATGTCTTCACAGCCACACCTTTTCCTCTCCTGCCCTTTTCTACTCAATATAACACTTTTTTGTTTCCATTTACTTGTTACTCTGCTGTGCAATTGACTTGAGAGCGCTTCAAGAGAACTAAATGACATTCAAGTATTGCCCTCTTGATGTTCACACACTGTCCTTTCCCTATATTTATTTTACTTGTAAGACCCTTCAATATGGATCCCATGTATTATTCTGTGCCCAAATGGGCTCTCAAGTCAGTCTCTAGATCGAGCTGTGGCAAATATAATGAATAAATTGTTACATTGTGCATTTGTGAAGGACTGCAGACAACTAAGGCTTAGGATTTTGGACAATGATATTCCACTGATGATTTTCAGACTATATGAATGTCATTCTAGAAATCTTCTCAGTTCTGTGAAAGCCTTTGATGTCCACTGCTCCTGGTTTTCCAAGCTTTATCTTGAGTATCTACACAACTCCTTCTTCTGACTTCAAACTACTCTAATGTTATAAATACTTCTGCTTCGCCTCTAGAACAATTTACATCCTTGATGATGATGGTTTGTAAAGTTCTCAAGAGCTATGAATGATTACTTTTTGTTGTTTTATCCTATTTCCTACTTTATTATGTAAAATATTTTTTTATAAACACAGCTAAATACAAAGCACTGAAATATTTTAAAGGAGCTATCAAATGATAATTGAGAGCAAATGCTTTCATGTAACTCAAATCCCTACAGTAAGGGGTATGTCTAATCACTGAGGATATGAAAAAGTTGTTCTAATTTTTCAAAACAGTCAGAAGTATTATTCAACCTGTTTTTATTGCAAGAAAAAATGATGGGCAATGGAAAGGCTATGGTTAATAAGGTATTCTCAAAATCTTAGATCTTTGTTGGATATAACTCAGGCTTGTACTAACATATAGAAAACTCTATCACACATGTCAGAAATCAGAGAACTTGATCTTGACACTGACCTCAGACAAGGCTGGCCTTCCAGTGTCTAGGGAATGGCTGGAAACTGCCAATTTCATCCAGTGAGGACTGCATGCTTTGCAAGGGATATGCAAACAAAACTATAGTTTTACAGTCTTTCTTTTCCTCACCCACACACAGAAAGACAGGAAAATTTCTTTGTAATTCACCAAGGAAATAGTTGTAGAGCACCTTAACCCACTACAGCACATGAACGGTAATCTCTGCTCCCAGGGAACTGGTAGGGGCACACTCCTAATCCTCTCAGCCTTACCTGAAAGGGTAAGTGAAACGGGGTGATTCTGAGAAAAATAAGACTTTTTTTTCAGATGTTTTCTCTAGAATACAGCCTGCGAGCTTCCCATAGTCCAGTGGGAAAACATTTTATCTTTCATATATTAGAGTGCTTGGAGCCCCTAAAGTCTGAGAGAAGCTCTGGTTTCTAGGGCTTGAATTTCAAACTGTGAACATTCTTCTGACAAAGGCTTCTCCTCATTATTTCTTTTGCTGTTCTCAACCAGTTATTGTCTTAGCAATCACAAAGCCTATTCTCAAACTACAGTGCCTGCAGGAAGTCATATTTAAGCATCACTTGATGCAAGCAGTGAAGTTTATTATATTAACTCTGTCTAAAATGAAACTTTCTCAATGTTTTTTCTTTTTAAGCATTCCTACTTTCTCCACAACCTATTGTATTAAGCTCACATCTCAAAAAGTAGAAATATCCTTCAGAATTACTTGTAAACCAAATATTTAAAACATAACACATAGTCTATGGTAATGTGTAGAGATCCTAATTAAATATTTCATTAATTGTGGCTGAAAGATTTAGCAACCCTGTAGTGTGACCCTACCCAAAGAAGTGTATAATCTGTATCAGCAAAATCATTAAAATCTTTCTTATGTTTCAAGATTTTTCTCTAATTTTGACTTTAAACAAAGGAGAGAGAGGAACTAACCACTGTGAAAAGATCAGTTGTAGCAGAAAAAGAACTAAGAATAGACCTGATTCATTCTGCCTTTAAGGCATTAGAAGATTGCTGGAGTTTAGAGAATGTTATTGAATAAAGTGTGCCAGGCCAGAATACAGAACTGTATTGACACTAAACACACTTATTAGTCTAAATTTATAAATCTAAATTTTTGAGTGCAAAAAGTGCATTTCTAGTGACTCTCATATTTCCACCTCCTCACATTGATTGAAGGAGATACATGGGACTAGGAGAATGGCTCTGTTTCCCATAAAGATCTGAATTGCATGAATTGTATCAGTGGGCTTATACAAGTAGACTTTTTTCTGAAACAGAACAAGAATAGACATTATTACTAAAAACACTTTAATATGTTTTTAGTCTGAATGTTTTTCAATATTCTTGCGTTTAAGCCAGGAATTTTACAGAAGTCATTATTTCAGTATACAAAAAACAAAACAAAACAAATAACCCCAACAAACCCCCTGAAATACAAAGGCATTGTTTTTCTAATGACCTGTTTGTTAAAGACTTAAGGAAATCTTTGAGACATGTATAATTCAAACACCAACAGAAAAGGTCTTTGGTCTTCTATGAAAAATACCCTACTGGAATACTTGTTCCATCCTGGCTTTTTCGCTAAACTGAAACTAATTGCATCTTGAGCCTTAATCTTCCTCCAGAGATAATAACATGGTACTAAATTCTGCTCTAAGCTGTAGCAGTATTAATCTGAGTAAGGCCTTTGAAGCAGGATTCATTTTTATGCAACATACTTTTCAATAGATTCACTGTTTGCAGGTTTTATTTGGAAATCCCACTTTCATCAGGTTAAAGCAGCACACTAACAATTAAAATACTAAGTAATAATAACAATACTTAGAAGCATAACAACACACTGCTCCCTGAGGCTCTAACTGCTCCTTGAGAAGGTGAATGATTGCCAACTCACAGAAAGAGACTGCAATGCACAAGACTGATATGAATTAAAGAGTAGAAACTGCCTCCTTAAAAGCATCATAAAATGTCCCCAGGGCACCATAGTACAGTTCCCAAGGGGCTTGGGAAGGGCAGTGGACTTGTTCTGATCATGGCCAGTGTTTTTTCTGCCTCTAGCTTTCCCCAACACAACACAGAAGTTGCTGGCACCTACCCCAGCCTTGAGCTACCTGTGCAGCCATGCCAGCAGTTTTGGGAAGCAGCTGAGGGTGTTTGTCTCCGGCAGCAGAGTGGAGAGAAGCACAGGTGGCACATAGCTGCACATCTGGCCCTGGGGGGCTGCACTGCCTGCCCAGGGGCAAGGCTGGGCAGCACTGTTGCCCATGTCGGTCTTCACCCAGCCAACACTAGCTGCACTAAGCCCACTTTCACAGGAGCCCCAGATTTTTGGTTTTGCTCCCACTTTTGGCAGCTGACCTGAGAGAAGAGGGAGTCAGCATAACAAGCTGTTAGGTGAGGTGGTTTATCATTTTCACTGGGGGAATTACATGCTATCTGATAAAAGTCTACAAGAATTAATGTGGTGCAAGATCCTGCTTGAAGGAGCTGGTATGGGTAAGTCAATGTATATTTTGCCTCCTTCTGCCCCCAACTCACCTTTCATGTATTTGCTTCTTTGATTTGCTTATTAACCAGTGATTTTTTTTCCTCTGCCCCTAGTTTTGCTTCTGATGTTGTCTTGGTGTTCATGCCTTCCTTCCTAATAGTAGGGCTGCCTGCTACTATTTTGTTGAGTTTCACAGCAGACGATACCTTTATAAATACATCACATGCTTAAACTAAGAAACTGCATACCTTTCTCATTTAAGAATGAAAGACAAGAAGAAACAAAAAGAAGAAAAACAGGAAAGAAAAACAAATCCACAACAAAAAAGAAATACAGATCTAAATGCTCCCTTTCAGCAAAACAGCAAACTTTTAAAATATGAAAAAAATGGAATCCAAGACCTGAGAAATCTAGAGGTATGAAAAAAGGGTTCATTAAAACTGATCATTATTTAACTCAAAGATTGGAAGATGTTACATTCAAATTTTAACATCAGAGCTGAAGGAATGATTCTGATCCACAAAGCTCTCACCTGAACAGAGTTTTGCTCTTTCTTCAGTTTTAGCAGCTCTATACTGAATTAAAACAATTGTATTTTGAGAGCTAGAGAAACCCTAATCTATGCTAATGTCACTGGAAAGAGAATGAGGTCCAAATTGATGGCCTGTATTTAAGTGAAAGTGACAGGTATATATCAATATATATCTATATATGTATATATACATATACATATATATATATACAAAAAAACATGTGCACACACACACACACACACACACATATATATATATAGATATAGATATAGATATTTTTTTTTTCTTTCAGGAAACAATATAAACAAATAAACAATGTTTGAAACAAAGGAAAAGTTGGCATCTCAAGGCCAGATGACCACAAAAGTTAACAGTCCAGAGACATGCTTGTCTTCCAGAAATAACAGAGAAACAGATCCATTTTGACAGCAACAAAGTGAAATGATGGCACATAGAAAACTTTTAAGGCTTGAAAGTTTAATCTTCACTTGGAAATATTTTCTGGCTGTTGTCTGGGCTCATATAAGCATTACCCATTAATACAGCAGCTTCTTCCATGTATTGGGCTGGAGACTGAAACTCTGAGTTTGCCTAGTGCTCCCAAGAACAAGTCTGTGAATGCTACCTGTCCTGTAAACAAGTTAGTGTTTTATTTTAATCCAGTTCCTGGAAGCTAGACACAATTTATTGTTCTTTTTCACAGTAATATTTTTTATCAGCTCTATTAAAAAATAGTCATCCAGTTACTTCATGGCATTATGTGGCTAGAATGACTTGGGATTGTTAGCTTACTTGACTGATATACATGTATATTAGTAAATAAGAATCATAAGAAAACCTCTTTGATGATTTCCCACAGGAAACTTCAACAGAACCAGCACATGACTTTTCAAAGTGATTTACAGAGAAATTGTTTGTTCTCTGAAATGTTTGTTGTTCTGGTGAAAATTTTAGATGAGGGCATCTCTTTAAGAATGGCTACAGAACTACTGTCTACTTTATTGTGTTATTGTTGCTGAGAAACAACCTCATATTCTCATGGAAGAATAATGCCTTCTGATGCCACATTTCTGCTTGAAAGAAGCATCATTAAACTCAACCCAAAATTTTGCAGAAATCTGATAATCAAGTGTTGAATACTATGAATATTATCTTATTGTTACCTTCAGCCTTCTACATAAAAGCAAGTAAGTAGGTCTGTTTGGCTTTTAGGAGACATAAGAGAAGAGACTGACTGGTACTGTGCTTGCTGACAATGCACAGGAATCACAGAAGGTCAGTTAATTTTGCTGCCAGATGCTCTACAAATGGAAAGTACACATACCCTGCTTGTGCTAAGTCTATTAATGCAGTCATTAATTGCAGCCTCCTGCTCAGACACAATCCTGAACATAAAATAAATGAAATTTTATTTAAGGGATTGTTCTTAGTCCAGCCTGATTTTTAATCACAGAAAATCTTGATAATCACAGAAATAGACATATATAGAGACAATGCTGCTGTGCGTGTAGCAGTGCAATAGACAAAATGAGGAGCTGAAACCTCATTCTTTTCTGAGAACACATTTCTGATCTCTTTTCTTTAGAGCTGCTGTAAATGGGAAACTTCACAGTGAAAACTTCATCACGCTTACACTTCAATATATGTGGTGGCATTTGATAGCTTGGGCAGGTACGTTTTTTCTTGTTTAACATGACATTGTTTTATGGGTCTTAAAAATATCAGCTTGGATATTGTGCTTTGCTATTCAGTGCTCGGCACAAAGAAATCAAATATAACTTTATCACTATGATTCTTAGGGGAACCTAGGATCTGTTAGTCTGCAATGCAAGATGTATGCACTGCTCAGGCTGCTGCACTTTATGGACCAAGGTGCTCTCATTCATGCCATTTTCCTTCCTTAAGATTATTTTTGCACTGACTCATGACAGGTTGCATGAAGATCTGCTTTGTGAGATGTGGCTAATCAGGCAATTACTGATAAGATGAACCCCTAGATAGCTAGTGAAGCAAAGTCATGACAGTGATCTTTGCTGTACAGTATCAAACAGCCATGTCAGAAAGGGACTATCTTGTGGATCCTATTCCATTTAAGCGCACATTAGTGCTTCACATCTGAGATCAAAGTTCTAGCAAGATTACAAAGCCTGACACATGGAAAAAATTGAAATCCTGAATTTTTACTTATTTCTGAATTAGAAACACTTCCTCCCTTCAAAAAATTTGAAATTCTTCCTGGAGGAAATTTATGCAAAACATTAATCATCTCAGTGGAACACTGTTCTGCTTCAATTTCAGCTTCTTAAAACTCATGGCTTGGTAAGGAGATCCAACAGTCTGCAGGAACTGCATGCCAATGTTTGTATATTTTTGAAATCATCATTTAGGTTGGAAAAGACCTTTAAGATCAGCAAGTTCAATTCTTGAATTGAATTGAAGTTCAATTCTAGCCCAGAACTGCTAAGTCTGTCACTAAACCATGTCCTGAAGTACCACATCTTTCAAATGGCCCCAGGGACAATGATTACACCACTTCCCTGGTCAGACTGTTCCAGTGCTTGACAACCCTTTCTGTGGAAAACTTTTTCCTAATTTCCAATCTAAAAAACCTCCCCTGGTGCAGCTTGAGGCCATTTCCTCTTGTCCTATTGCCTGTTACTTGGGAGAAAAGACTGATCCCCAACCGGCCACAACCTCCTTTCAGATAATTGTAGAGAGTGATAATGTCTCCCCTCAGTCTCTTTTCCAGGCTAAACACTCACAGGTGCCTCAGCTGCTCCTCATCAGGCCTGTGCTCCAGACCCTTCCCCAGCTTTGTTCTCCTTCTCTGGACCTCTTCCAGCACCTCGATGTCTTTCTTGCAGTGAGGGCTCCAGAACTGAACACAGGATTTGAGGAGCAGCCTCACCAGTGCCAGGTACAGAGGGATGATCATTGTCCTAGTCCTGCTGGCCACACCCTTTCTGATCCAAGTTAGGATGCCATTGGCCTTTTTGGCCACTTGGGCACACATTGGCTCATGTTCAGCTGCCATTGACCAGCACCCCCAGGTCTGTTTCCTGCCACTCATTTCCAAGCCTATAGCAATTTATGGGGTTGCTGTGAGCCAAGAGCAGGACCCATCACTTTGCTTCATTGAACCTCATATAATTAGCCTCAGCCCATCTGACAATCCCGTATTGCATACTGTGACTATCACCTGGGTGAATACCACCTGTCCAGATCTCTCTGCAGAGCCTTTCTCCCTCCAGCAGACCAACACTCCTTCCCAGTTTGGGGTAATCTGCAGAATGACTAAGTGTGCCATGGCTCCCCCCTTCCCAGTCACTGCAAAAGTTAATAAGCAGAGCTGTGCCGAATACTGAGTCCCAGGGAGAAGCACTAGTGCGGATTTCACTCTATTCACCACCACTCTCTGTGCCCAAACATCCACCAGTTTTTACCCAGTGAACAGGCCATCCAAGCCATGAGCAGGCAGTGTCTCCAGGGACAGGCACTGCTGTGGAAAATGGCATCAAAGGCTTTACTTATGCTCAGAAAAATGACCTTGTCTAAAAGATAATTTTGAAATTATGAATTAGAATAGTTTGTAACGAGGAATAACACTGGAAATTTTTCCTTCAAAACTGACAGTTGCAGAATGCATTTGCTGGAAATGAATTAATGGAAATGTATTCTGTAAGGGGAAGGAAGTAGTTGGAGTCCCAGCTTAGTGGGAACTTGCTGATTCTGGGTACAGAGGCAGGCAAATAACTGTAATTGCAGACTATTTTCTTAAGAAAAAATCCTACAAAATGTCTGTGGAAGTGGCCCTGTTACAAGTAGTATCTGTCACAATTATCAGGTCAGTCATACTTCTTACTCCTCTAATTTTTTCAAAAACAGGCCAATCCTTACTTAGCCCCAGTTTCAACAAATCTCTATCCCATCTGGACATCAGCCTTTTTTCCAAGATGAGTTCCACAACACCAGGGAAGGAGGAGAAGGAGGGACTTGTTTCCATAATTGTTAGTACAGATTAAGCTTCATCACCCCCTGTAGTCTGGAAATACCACAGATCACTGTAGTTGTCAAATGCCTCATGGAAGTTTCACACGGCTGATAATACACAGTGGAGTCACTCTGCGATGTTCCTAGAAAGGCCTTATGCTGTGCATCTCGGCACACTCAAGCTCCTTTCCATTCTGAGCAGCAAGAATAAACCACCTTTTGTTGATGTAACATCATGGTGATGCAAAGTGTGCAGCTGGACATGGGCTGGAGGTGACTTTTGACAGTCCTGAATGAGAAAACTCAGGTTATATGTGTATATATATATGCAGTCAAACCACAGTACACACCTAGTGACTATCTGGGGGCAGATAGGATAGCAAGCTCAACATTTTTTACCCTGACTTCAATGCTGTTACTTGGGTGAACACTGATGTCACCTACTGCAGAGACAGATATGCCGGGTGCTCAAGGTGCAAAAGTCCTCCTGGCATGCTGAGACAGGTCAGGAAGCACACCAGACTTTTCACCATGCCTTAGACCTGGCATGTAAAGACAAACTAGAAGCAGCATCTGGCTATTTTAGAAATTGAACTGCAAGGGTGAATGCTTCTGTGTTAGGGATGCCCCTGACATCCCTGTGGCCCAGTCTACCCTGCAGATATCACAGACTAACCTCCGACTATGGCTCTCATCAGAGCTTATCCTCCTCACCATCACACACCTCCACACAGTCACCTGATTAACTAACCCACAGAGCAGCATTAACAGTGATTACCTTGGCAGGGCTGAGTTATTTTCAGTGCCTGCAATTCTGTTCCCTCCAGGTGTAATTACAAGAGCAATTAAAACCAGCCAACTGTCTCCAAGTATTATTTCTTGAGAAAACAGGTCTCAAAATAGGTTATATATATTCTGCTATCTCAAGTGTAGCTCAGGATGGCCTCAAAGCACTCTTACACAGCGTCCCTGTGTTTCTTTCCCTAAGCCAGCAAATCCTGGCCCCTCCTTTTTTGTATTATTACTGTTTATTATTGTAGAGTGATTCTCTGAAGTTTTCATTTCCAGGCCTACAAGCTCTGTGCCTTAGGGCAGGACCTCCAGTAGGTATGATAAACTGCCTTCCCACTCTTTACTCCAAGACTGGTTCTGAGCACTTTGTCTAATGTTTCACTGGTTTCCCACCAACCATAACCTCTGGTTAGATCAGGACTAAAAATTCATAAAGGAAAGTTTTATAGTATAAAAAATGTCTTTTGCTGACTAGGTTACACATAATTTTTATGGGTTTGCTTCTCTTATTCTGCTACTCAGAATTGCCAACAGATCAAAACTACACATCAAATAGTCTGCTATGAGCAAATAAAGATGTTTCTCATTTAGCAAAAAGGAAGATAAAAAGAAAAACTAGATAAACTAGTTCAAGAGGTGATGAAGAGCTGGAGAGTCCAATAATGTAAGTTGGTCAGAAACAAAGGTTTAATGTTAATTGAAGCTGAACACTTTGTTAGGTAGCCTGTAAGAAATATTTTCCAAATCATATTGTCAATATGCTTTCTGCAGTGTTACAGGTCATCAGAAAAGTAGATTTCAGCTAATATTATAGTAATTATTCACACTTTCAAAAATAAGCATTAATGGGGAGCCGTTCTCTGGGTAATGAAGGAATTCCTGACTGACAGATTTGTGTCTTGGGAAGCAACATCCATTAATCTACAAAACACAGACGAGATCCCAACAAAAGTAGCAAACACAAAACCATGAAAACCTCCTTTCTTTCACCAGTGTAACTGTGAACTGAAAATGCAAATCCTAGCTGTTTCATATGTCAGGGTGTGATCTCTCTGATAAAGAGACACAACTTGTATTGAAAATTCAGACCAGCAAAGCTGCGAAGAAAGACTACTTAGAATAATATTGTCTACTGCATAGTGCCTGATAAAGTAATTTTTTCCATACATGTACACTATGACTGTAGGTAACAAGAAACATTTCCTACTTCCAGGCACTTGCATCTGTTTTATACCTGTGGCTCTACAGGTGCTTCCTGTTCTTTGAAGCTTTCAACCCAAAGTTGTTACTTAATTTTGTGAAAAGTGTGTCATTTTATTAGTGTGCATTTTATTAGTTTATTTGCTGTTTTAAAATATAAAGTAAACTTCCCTTGAACATAAAACTTGCTTTCAGGTTAAAATAGAAATGCCTAGAACTGTAAGTGCTTTCTCTACCTGTGGAGAGATTAAAATGCATTTGCAAAGGGCCAATGAGCAAAACAGTAATTTTTGTGTTTAATTTCTTGTCTTTAATTTCTGTTTGCCTTTTCATCATTTGAAATCCTGGCCATAAAATGAAATCGTGAAATAGGAAGCACTACAGAAAATGGAGGCAAGACAAAAAAAGGAATGAAAATGTTTCATTCATGACATTGATACTGCTCAAAACATCTAGACTCTGACTGGCAAAACTGATGAAACTTCAGGAGGAAGCTGATTAAAAAAGGAAAGTAGAGGGTCTAACATGGCCAAAGAGCTAGGGGTTGAAATGAAAATGACACATGACCTAAAGGTCTTACTAATACACATGCCTACATTATTGAATACAGTGGAAGTACTGTGTACTCCTGATAAGGCAGTTGTTTTGACTTAGACTTCCAGTGAAAAAGAGGTACATTTTGAGCTTTTTTTATACGTGCTCTCACCCAAGTCACCATGCTGTCTGCTATATCAGGCCTCAGATGTGCAATGCAAATTATGCATGTTACATAAATTTGAACACAATCTGTTGTCTGACAAAGGTCTCAAGACAATATATTTTCAGTTTTATCATCTAGGTGCTGATTTTGATTAGGATCATAAAAACATGGAATATCCTGGAGCTGGAAAGTACCCACAAGATTATCAAGTCCAAGTCCTGGTCCTGCACATGACAGCCCAAACTGAATGTGCCCTGTCTAAAACATGTTCGAGGAAAGCACACATTTTATAGTGCAAATATCATAATTTATATATCCCACAGCCATACCCCTACAAATCTTTTTCAACACTTCTCTGTTCTTCAGTAGGATCTTATACTTCTAGACTTACAATCTCCTTTTAACCCTGTCACCATCACCATAACAGAGATTAATAACAATATTTTGTTATGAATGAGTTTTTAATGGTCCTTTTTTACAAAACTCAAATTCATCAGACTTTTGTAAATCGGACTCTCTCTTGTTCCAAATCACTTAATCTGTGTCAGCAAAGGCACAGCTGTTGAGTGACAGCTAATTCTGTGGCAAGCTGCCTCTGCAACATCTTAGGGGATGTATGTGTGCAAACAGCCCCTGAGGTGGGAATATCTGCATGCACTGCAAATGCAGTTGTGTCTCTAATTTTTACTCTTTTAATGATACATCCAAAGTATTGAATCCTTCTTACCTTTTACTTACCTTTTACTGTTTTCATCTTTGGGCTTTCCAGAAAAACTTAAAAATCAATTTTCTAACTTGTTTGTCCCTTTTCTTGTTTACAGAGATATTATTTATAACATATGCTGGCCAGTTCTGTTCTTAGTTTGAGGTCCTCTCATGTGAGGTTATTGGCACTAAGCAGCATTCTGTTTGCTTGCACAGGTACAGCTTGTAGGGAAACACTACTCTTTGGTTTGATTATCAGAGACAGTGAGACAAGAAAGTGCAGCCATGGGACTGGTTTCCTTACCCTAATGTTCAGGTTTCTAAGAATGATGCCACAAATAGAGTTAAGCATCCCTCTTCTATTTTCCACCCTAAGATTTTAGAGTTATATGTATTACATACATATGCATTACAGTAAAAGAACTTTTCACCAAATTTGCATCTTATTTATCTTTTTGTTACTCATTTCTGCTGCTTTGAAGAAGAATGTATGTGGCAATGGAAAATATATGGACACAGTTATTTCACCAGAATCTGTCTTCCAGCTCAGGAGCAGAGACAGGAAATCCAGGTGCCAGACCTGGCAGGTAGCATGGCAGATGGTACCATGGCCTCAACGGCAATGGAAGGTGAGCAGAGGGATTGCAGCTGTATGAGAGCAAGTTGGGGGAGATCTTGAACAGCTATAGAGTCAGTAGTATGGATGGCTTGGAGAAGAGGGAAAAGCTTGACTGGAGAAGGAATTTAGCGTCAGGAGAGAAAGCATAAAAGCAGCTGATGTGTTTAGTGGAAAGCGATCTTCGCAGCAGGAAGGTCAGAGGGTGACAGCACAGTAAAGGCAAGACTAACTAGGAAGCTTCTCTGGAAGAGAGCAGAAGGCAAAAAAAATTAAAACATAAGGAAAACTGAGACAAAAATAGAGAGCACTCCTCTGGTTTTACAAAAATCAGGTACACTGATTTTGTGGATTCATATTCAAAGAGTTCTGGAAAAGCCACCTCTATTGATTTTGTCCACCTTTATATACCATAAAATACCCATTGAAATAAAAAAAAACATGGATTAATTTTTTTAACCTACCTCACCCTATTTCAATATTTTTGATATTAAAATCAACATCAAAAGCCTTAGTAGCTCAAAGTACCATAACCCAAGGCAGAAAAAAAGATTAACAGCAGTTTGTTTGGTTGACTTCCTCTCCTGACAAATATATGACATTCAGGGTCACAATGTATTCTGCAAGTCTTCATGACTACTATGCCAAGTTCTCCAAGTTAGTTGTAAGGATTACTTTTTGTGGTAGTCAGCCCTTCTGTTATATTCTGCAGTTTAAAGACACCATTTAATAGCTCATCATGGACAGCAGATGTATATCAGAAAAAAGTCATTGTTGAGAAGTGGGTAAACACCATATTGAGAATGTGAAACTGGCACAGAAGCTGCAAAAAGCAGGGAATAATATTCTCTTCTACTTTGAAAAGTTCTTAATTGGGCAGTTCAACTCTCTTGCAACAGGTCCCACTCTTCAAATAGTTTCACTCAAGTCAAGCAGCGGTATTAAAGTGGATAGAAAGTTTGACGTATGAGATAAAAGGAAGAAAATTAAGTTCATCTTTAGAAGTACATAATAACAATTGCAAAGATGGAGATATAAACTGCCCTCTGTCATAGAAATTATGAAGCTGTAATTGATGCTCACGGTACACTTTGGGGCAAAAAAGGTATCCAAGGTGCTGTGGACCCTGGAAAAATACTGTCTAGTAGATGGTGTCTGAGCAGTCTCTCTTGCTGGAAAGGTTGAAGAATAGTTCAGACATGAGACATATCCTATATAAATACATTTAATCTTCTTATATTGTACAGATATTGCAAAAGAAACCCACTGATGTATAGATATACTCCTGGCCCAGGTTTCAAGAGTAATAAATAAAGTATATTATGCTGTACAAATTATGCACTGACATGACACACTAGGAAAAGAAACCCCCTACATCTAATCTTGAGTACCTGCAGATAATTTATTGTCAGACACTATCTATCAATGAAAAACAGAGAAAGAAATAGAGGTAGTCAAGCAAAATCTTGGTACAAGGCAGCTCTTCCTCTTAGAGTGATTGCAATCTGGGATTTTTCTGAGATGTGCAGGGTGGAATGTCACTTACCAGCATTGTTTGATGGGTGAGAAATCTGGATTATATTAGTAAATGATTTTGTAAATGAATAACTCAAAAGATTGTCTGCCTTTTCCTGATGATTTCCACTCTTTGTATATTCATCTCTTTTCTCTTGCCCAACAGATAATTTTCTTAACTTTTGTTCATCAAGGTTTTTGTCTGTCTTCCTAAATTACCTATTTCTTCTGTAGGTCTATGCTACAGCTGTCAAGTTTCCTGCAAATGTCTTGCTACTTTGTAAGCTTTATATCCAAAGTAAAACAGAAAAGCTGAAAAGTCTAAATCCCTTATACCGGTGATATATCATATGGGTTTTTTCCTGGTTGCTTGGCAATAAAAAACAGACATATGACTCCCTCCTCCATCTCCCTGGCACCACCTGAAGATATTTTGCCTTGGCCTTTCTTCTTTTGTTCTTACTTCTCTGTGGGAGTGTTAGTTACAAAAGGGTTTTCAGCCTGATTTCTTTTTCTCAGAGTCTGTATGTCACTGTTTTCTTTACAAAATCACTATATATGTGTAAAGACATGACTAATGAAGCTGAGGATTAGAAGGGAGAGAGCAGTGGAAGAGCAATGTCACCTAAGGTTAGACACCACCTGTGGCACCTAAGATACCTGCACGCTGTCCCTGTGTCAGTGAGATGAAGATGTCACCAGAAGACAATTCGGTACCCCTGGGACCTGAGTCATGAACTGGAGATATCTGAACATCAGCCGGTGGCCTCTGGAGACCAGGCAAGAAGGGCAGGACACCTCACACTGAGGCAGCTTGGCTAGATGTCAGCAGCCAGGGTTCCCTGCTCAGAAAGGGCAATCCCCAAAGGTACCTACCACAGGCCCTTCCACACAGAGAGAGAAGGCCTTCCGGCAGATAATGCCCATGTTCAGGGGGATCTTCACTCCATGTTCAAGAGGCCATCCAGTTCTGAGCTCTTGAGTTAGCCAGTTTCATTTGGTTCATTTCCACATCTCATACCCTGTGATCTCTCCAAGAAGGCAGTTCTTGGTAACACTTGGACTGGTCTGCTCTTCTTTCTACAGCCATAAAGAGAGCTTTTTGCTCCCTACCTCTTTTCCAATGAGCATGCCTGTCTTTCTGGGTACAAAGAGATCTGTGAGAAGGCAGGCAGGAGCCTATCAGCACCTCTCTGATTTAGCCTGCAACTGCAAGATGGGAGAATAATCAGTCCAAGGAAAAGCAATCCTTGGCCTCAAGGTCATATATATATTGTGCCACCTAGTGAAAACCTCTTCTTGGTGGGCAAGTGGAAGGGCAGGAGCAAGAAAGCTGAGAAAGAAAAGGGCCCCAGGTGTACTTGAGGTGTACTTGAGGCAGCAGAATCAACTCAAAGTGCTTACCCTCATCTATCCCTCTTTCATGTCCATTGTTGTTCCCCAGGCAGAAACTTCTCATATGTTGCAGTTTTGAGCAATGAAGGTAAACATGTTCTTATTTTGTTTTATCGTCATGCACAGCTCTGGAGGCTTTATCAGTACAAGAGCTGATTCAGAAAGCAGATTACATATGCCTGCCTCAAGGACAGAAAAAACGGCTCAAATCCTATCACAAGCATATCAGGGCACAAATTCAGCAGTAGAGACCCACCTGAGAGTTTACAGACATACTCATCACCAGGTAAGTTAAATCCTACCACTTTCCTTGTTAATCCATCAAGGATAAACAACTCTCTTTCACTTCTTCCTCTGTTTGAGAAATGTGTGCAGGCAGATTTCAACCTCTTCAGATATGCTCATTATTCAAATTTATTTTCAAATGGGTTTGCAGAACATTTCCTAAGTGCAGAGCCTGTGCATATTTTCTAACAAAGCAGTGATTATCTGGACATTTTTGGCTGAGTAACTCACGCATTGCTGGGTTTGCCTCAGGATTAAAGAGCACAGTAGAAGGCAAATGGCAAGCACTCATTGCTGTCATCAAATATACCACTGGAAACTTAATGTCAAACATCCCTCTAGACCAAATGTGCAATTTAATAGCCTGTCTTCATTTAGATGTGACTGCTCGAGTGTCTTGAACTCATAAGTTGGTTTTCAGATATTTATTTATAGACATGTGTTTAGACTGTTCACTCATCTCTGGTGGTGCATCTGTGCACTCGTTTAGTTAGGTGACAATGCATGTGGCAATGTGGCAGCTCTGCAGTCTTAATTTATTCATCACAAGGTGCATTGGTTTCTTGATCTAGTTTCTGGAGAAATATTTAAAACTCCAGCTGGCATGATGTTAAGTAACATTTAAAATAAGAAGGTGGCATTTGCAACCTTTCAGTACTTAAAGGGGGCCCATAAGAAAGATGAGAACAAACTTAAAGGAGGCCTACAAGAAAGATGGGGAGAATTTTTGAGGTTTGATTTACTACATATACTACATATTATTCCATATTATACTACATATAAGGAAGAAGTTTTTCACAAGGAGGAACACTGGAATATGTTGTCCAAATAGGTGGTGGATATCCTATGCCTGGGAACATTCAAGTTCAGGCTGGACTGGTCTCGTTGAAGATGTCCCTGCTCGTGGCAGAGAGTTGGGCTGGAGGACCTTCAGAGGTCCCTTCCAAATGGAACTGTTGTATGATTCTAAGTAATAAGTGGTCTGGAGTGGAGCTGACTGCACAAAAAACCTTGGCATAATGCAGGATAAAGAGCCTCTCAGACACTTGCTCCTGAATCTGGTAAAGACACATGCAGGAGTGATTACCATCCAAGACATGACGTTTCAGTGCAAGCTGCTGAAGCCCTCTCACAGAGTGACCTATGCTGATTACTGGCAGAAGAATAGATCAGATTTCAGTTTAACTCTCTGGTGAGAGCCCTGAATTGTCATTTCCCACATTAGTGTGTGTGAGCACGTGCTTGCAGTCCATGGTGATAGATATACCTACAGTGTCCCAGTATTTCCAGGAGCTAAGCCAAGCACAGGCTTAGCACAAACAGCTGTGCAGGCAGTCGAAAGCCATTTTCTCCATAGTCAATGGATACTCATTGATCCACAAACAGTGGCCATATATTTTTATAATGTCCTTTGGTCAAGTTGTGGGGGGGGTATGAAAAAAACTTGAAATGGCTCACACATATTAGACAGAGTCTAAATTGTATAAAATTAAGTTCAAATACATCAAGTAAGTACTGTAATAATTGTATTTTAAATGCAAATATAGGTCATGGAATCATAGAAACTGAGCATGCTTTGAGTTGGAAGGGACATCAAAGATCATCTAGCTCAAACTCCTGTATTGTGGGCAGGGACACCTGTCCAAGATAAACAGTTTATAGTAAAGCAATAATCTCAAAATATTAAATTCTGTAGTGCTTCTTAAGAAGAAAGCTCTCTCCCAGACAAGTTGTTTAGTGTTTTAAGAACCATTTTTGTCAGTGTCTCTAACCTGATTTCTACTGAGTCACTAAAGCACTAATTTTTGAAATTATTGCCAAAAGATCTTTTGAAAATCTGTTCTGGTTTACAAGCTCCATCTATTACTTATTACCTGGGAGGACCATTGCCATTTCTGTCTCACAAATTTCTAACTAATAATTTGCTTTCATATACTAGTATTCCACGTTAGCATGGAAAAAAACATTCTGCCAGTGTGATATTTTTGCATTCACAGAAGTTTTTATTGCAGCTATGGAGACAACTATAGTAGTTGTACCCAAATAGAAGAGATGTGTCTAAAAATGCATATAGCTGCTTCTGCCTCAAGAAAGATAGCAGTGCTTTTCTGTTCTTTTCTTTCATCATCCTTGCAATTTTTTGAGGATAGCTTGGGACTTGACATCTTGCTAAGCACATCACATACCACTATGGCCTTCTGTGGGATAGATTTAAGCTACAGGAGGTGGCCTCCAGGCAGCATAGTCCTATTTGTCCATCCTGAACCCTGTCTGCTTGGTCTCCTGGCATGCTTCTCAGGAAGATGATGGAGACCCTGGCTCCACCCCCAGGGTCTCCCATCAGCGTGTGTAAAATGTGAGAGACAGCTAATAATTTCCTATTCTAGCATTTAGAAAATGAGAGCTAATTGTTTTTACCAATAAGACAACAGAAGATCTTTAATTGGCAAAATATTTTAATCCAATTTGGAATTTGGGTAGGACATGTCCTCTAACACAAGTTTGTCACACGACCTGCTAGGACAATGATACTGTTGTCACATTACAAGCACACAATCTTTTTCACCCCATACTGCAGCTCCAGAGGATAATCCCTCAGGAGTAAAATATCCCCCAACACTGTATTTGGGCATAATACCAAAATGAATTTTAAAAGAAAAGCAGCATTTTCAGGTTCTGCACATCTCCCTACAGCACAAAGGGATTGCTATCATCTTCACATCCTGTTCATAATTAGACACTCCAGGTCTTTCTGGCACAGCAGGAAGATGGTTGTTAGTCATGTGATTAAAGGCTAATCACCAGAATCACAAGGGCCTGGCAAGTGAACAGTGGAGCAGAGAAGCCCTTGAAAGGCAGTAACAGCATGCAGTAAAATGGCTGCTCTGAAAACTATCTAAGGAGAAGCATTCACCCATCACATCCATTGTGAAATCCACCAAGACAATTTAACAGAAGATGCCATCTCCCCAGAAGACCTTGCAGACTGACAGGGGTTATTGCCTACAAGGACATAGGACTTGACTATGGGACACTGGGAAAGGCAGTTGCATGTATCTTGCTGTGTGAGGGCTTAAGGAGACCATGGGAATGTATGAAACTTATGGGATATTTAGGGGATGAAACAAAGGAAAAGCTTCAAGGTAGACTGGAAGGGATAAGCAAGTGAAAGTGGAGATGAATGGTTAAAAAGTAGCTGGTTATATGTAAACAGGTTCTTAGTGCACTTACCCAGCTGACCTCTTTGCTTCCTCACCACAATCTAATTGATATTCTGGTTTAATCCTATCTACAATGATCTTCTGTTCTTAGTAGAAATGTGTGAATGCTAGTGAGCTTCAAGTTGGACTTGCAGAAAAGTAGGGTAAGAGGTGGGTGTATCAGCAACAAGAACAGGAAGGTGAAACTCCACATCTGGGTACCATCATGCAGAGAGACCAGGAAAGCTCTGACCTGCTATCAGAATGATCCAGAAGGTGTTTATATATATATGTACAATATATAAAATACACATGTATTTTCCACTTGTGGACTTCAGTCCTAATCAGTTGGAGAGGCAGAGCAGCACTGGGCAGCCTGTGCTTTTTGTGAGTGCTGTGTGTTTATGTAGGTGCTGGCAAGGCAATGTTTCTGTGTGAAGCTGGCTCATATGTGTGTGTGAGCATGTGTTCACTGGCTGGACTTCAATATCAAAATGCCTTTCTGACTTCACAGTCCAAAGACAAGTGAGATATAGTAAATGTTCACATATATCTGAATACACATAATGCATACATAAGCTTTGAGACATCGTAATAAAAGTAGGACCACAATACAGACACCCCTGGTTGATGCATAATACCAGTGTGCATACTGGTTTATAGCAGCAGTTTTCTCCTGGCCACCATTTTCTGTGCCATTTAATACCATTTTGGAGAGTTTCTTCACTGGAAGGAAAATACTCTGAACCTTGGTAGAGTTGAGATTGGGGTCCTTTGCAGACAAGCAAACTACAAGCAGAGGATGCCAAGAAGCAGCTCTTCAAAAATTTATCTTCATCCTGCTGCAGAGCTGTGAAAACCACCTTCAACTGCTCATGCTCTATTATCTCTATACCTGACCAATATCCTCTTTATGTTAAAAGAGAAAGTGGACTCTTACAAGACTTTTTTTCTTTTGCTGAGGGAAGCCTTTTTTTGACCAGCACTCATGCCTGATTTTATGGATGGAGATGAAGCTCTGATGTGATTGTTGACACTTTATATTCATCATGTATTATCTCACAAGAAAAGTATTACTTTTTCATTATAATCTTTACAATCCTAGCAGCCTTGTGCAGTGATTTCTTATTACAGTGAACTCTTCTGAATTAAGGATGAAGATTCTCCCCTCTGTTCACTCTCTTCATACTAGTTTTACATCTTTGAAAAACTTGGAAAAAAAGTATTATAGGTAGTAAGGCCTGTTAATGGAGTTTCTCAGAGACGCTGCTTTGAAGACATGTTTTTGAAATACTGTCCTTTTTTTCATTAATAATGGAAGCTGTCCAGGAGTAAATCAAAACTTAAGCAACAAGTATGAAAAACACAATTGTCTTTTCCCTTGAAACAAATTGCAAGCCTTCTGGTACCACCCTTGCTTTTCTACCAGCCATCAAACTCTGCTGTTGTACTGTCTGGTCCTTTCAAAACTCTCAAAGCCAACAAGAAAAAATACAAATACAATTTCAGCTCAAATCCAGCTCCTAAGATTAGTCTCCATCAATCCTTCCTGAGCATTAATGGCACCAGCCTGTGTAACCTTTCCCAGTATTCGTTTCACACATATGAAAGTACACAGATGGCCAATTATGCCAGTGATGGCACTGAATTATTATGTCTAATTAGAGATGAGAGAAAGATTCTAAGATGAGAAAAGGAGGTTTGATTCTATCAGACTTGTGGATTTATGGGCTTGGAGAAGGCAGCTGTTTTTTCTCTTATCTGTACATGTAGTGCTTCAGCACAGACATTTGACAAGCCATTCATGTCATGAATATAAGCAGAGGCTAAGGAGGTGATGTGAGGCACAGGAGAGAAGGTGATGCACTGCTGCCAGGAGCGCAAAGGTGGGTGGTGAGCACCTTTTGAGGAGAAAAAAAGGAGAGCTCAGCATGTGGCCAGGGCCTTCAGAGCACAAACATGGAGATGCACAGGACACTATTTTTAACTCTTCTTGACTGTAAGGTGTAGATTGCACAGCTTCTTGACAAATATTTCAGATTGAGAAGAAAAATAAAAAAGCAGCATGAAAAAAACAAGGCAACATTATTATTTATATAAATAAGATGGCTGAGGAGTAAGCCCACTTCTCCTCCTACATGATCTTGGGATGAATTAGTGGCATTCATTGCTACACTGCTAGGTTCTGTGGGAAACACAAGACTGCACTTTTCATTTTAGGGTTGAGTGGAAAGACTTGACTGTGAAAAGTCAAAGCTTTTTAGACAACTGAAAAGTCTGATTTAATGCTAAAATAATTACATGCAGACTGGCATTTTGTTCTCTTCTTTCAAGTTCACTCAAGTAAAAAAGTAATTAATTCTTCAAGTACAGTTGAACCTTGCCTATTTTACACTAAAACTGGGTGACTCACTGGAACCTGCTAAGTTTTTTGAACTCATGATCATGAAATCAATGAAAAGCAGGAATTGATGCTTCACAAAACATACTTATTTTCATTTAATAACTTTTGTTTAATGTAATTTCAAATACTTTGGAACTGCTAATCAGTCACCAAAATAAAATTAGGGTATATTTTGTAAGAAATTACCTCAATAGGTGGCCTATAGAAGACATCCAGTGTGATTCTCTACTGAATGAGGGACAGATTGCTGATTTTATAAACCATCGAGAAAACGTATGGAAAGTGCTTGACAACTACTTTTTAAATCAAATGAGCTACTGCTTTGTCTAAATGTTTTGCAATACTGGCACATATACTTAATGAAGCAAAATTTTAAATATTTGACCAAGCTCACTGAAGATTGTTTTCTTGGTATATTTTTAAAATTTCTATAGCAAGAATTTAAATATATTGTTCTTCACTTTTACAATATTCAGTTTCCTTCCTACTTGGTCAAATAAGGCATTTTTCAGCCAATGGGCTTATCAAAACACTTCATTAAATTTCCTTTCCATTTCTGAGGTCTGATCTTTGAAGAGCCATTACAGATATTTTAATGCTTATTTATGAAAAAGAATTATTATGAAAAATAAAATATAAGGAATGTGCTCATTAGAATTTTAGGGTGATCAAGTTTAAAAAAATCATGGTAGAAGTGAAAACCTCAGAAAAAAGCAATACAAGTGATACATGCGTGTCATGTAATATTTTCTAGCCAATCTTGCTAATATGTAACAACATGTACTTAATTCTTCCTGCCACGGCAACTATAAAAAGAGCAATCTTAAACATTTAACACCCAAGAATCTCCTTATGATACACATCATGTAATAATCACCACAGATAAATAATATATCCAAACCCAAAAGCAATTACAAAAAACCCCAACAAAAAACAAAACAAAACAAAAACAAATAAGCAAATAAACAAAATAAAATAAAGAAAAATGAAAGAACCTAAATTCCAAAACTCTACAGTGTCAGCATGGCTTTTATATGGGTCTAAAGCTTGTTAGAGGCTTTCTGAATTGCTGCTGTTGGTGAGTATTTTCAGAGCTCCACTTACACAGGTTCTGCCTGCATACTGACAATAACCAGTTAAAGCTCTGCTATTTAAGTGTCTCATTGTTTCTCATTCTCTCCCTTCCTGTCTGAGTTTAAGAGCGTGAAGTACCTATTCTCATAACAATAGCTGAAGTAATTATCTGTTCCAAACATCACTAGATCAGCTAAAAAAAGAGTGTGGCCAAAACAGCTTTATGCTACACCTCAAGTATTGCCCACTTTAGCCGCCTTCTTTTATGTAGAGTCATAGAGCCACTAGTCCAGCTTTCACTGTGATCCAGAGATTATTTTAAAGCTCAGTTGGTTGGCTTTCCATCCAGAGATGGAAATCTCAGCCTTAGTTTCCATGAGTGCCTATTGCTTTTAGCTCCCCATGCAGGGTATCCTGGTGGGTATCCAGGTATGGTCCAAAAAGGGAAATAAAATAACCAGAGCTGGTAAGAAGACTGTCTTTTGTTCCAAATTGCTTTCTTTTTGAAAGAAAAGCAAAGCTGTGCTGAGCTGGGACACAAAAGCTAACAATCAGAACATTTTTGTGGGAGGGAAAAGCCTTGGAAGGATTTGGGCATTTTTTCAGCCTGTTTCCTGGGTTGCCCAGCCCCTCTGGCTGCCTGCTATGTAGGCGGGCTCCCAAAGAGCTGAAAGCCTGCTCTGCAGAGAGAGATGGGTGGAGAGCATGAGGGAGAAACCCTGAAAAATGCTGACTACCAAGAGAGACCAACCAAGGTACTGCTGCTTTCTCCTTCACTGGGCTGATATGGAGACCCTGGGCAGCAGATACCCAGCTAACCAGCAATCTACTCTCCTGGTGACTAAGAGGCTCTGACACTAGGAAGGCCAGCATTTGGGATGAGATTTGCAGTCAAGAGAGTCCAGGAACCCCAACTCCACTGATAACTGAGTTAAGTATTGCTCAGACACCAGTTACCTTTTCCCTGCAACTACCAGCTGGGGGACTTGAAAACCCCATCCTATCTCCAGGTCATCAGAAACAAGCAGAGGCTGAATAAAACCAAAGAGAAGGTTGAACTGGCAAAAGAGTTGGCTTGAGGCATTATTTTCCAAAAAACCTGCCATTTCTCAATAGAAACTAATTTCTTAAGGAAGCTCTTGATCATCCCCATAACCCGAGGGGTTAAAGACACTGAGACTGAGTGACAAGCTTAACACATGAACTTTTAAGGGGAAAATGAGCTTTGTTTAGTTTCAGGAAGCATCATTGTGCCAGAACCCACCAGCTGTTTGGTGGCCAAGAACCTACCACGGAAAGCAGATGTGGGCGGTGGGGCATGTAAGATCTCTTGAAGCAGGAATCTGCAACTGTCTGTGCTCTCTTACTAGTGAAGGTGCCACGGTTTGATGAGTTAAAAAGCTGGGGTGAACAGTTTTGTTCATTAGGAACCTGATATGTTCTGGAAGAGTTATCACACAGCTGGTAGCATTCTCTGAAAGTTTCAATGAAACAGTTGTTTGCTGAAGAAAAAGGAGATGACTATGTGTCTGGTCATGTAATTCCTGTTTAAATTAGATCAGCTGCACCTGGATATTTCAAGATTTAAGGTGAATTTTTTCCTGATGCTATTAACTGCCCAAATGTGGCCCAAGATAAAAATTAAGACTAAAGCTTTAGAATCATTAGATTTGCTGCCTGAAAAGAAATGGTCATTCATAAACTATCTAGAAATGGAGATACATTTAGCAGAGCCTGACATCCTTTTGCTATACTTCATACTAGGTAGAAAAAGCTCTAATACCCCATATTTCTTGTTTCCGCTATTTTATATCTATTTATATCTATTATATCTATTTATACATACTTATATCTATTATTTTATTCCTTTCTTTTTTCTCTCTAGGGCTTAGATAAGCATATTGAACAAATGTATTTTTAGCTTAGGCCTCTGATCACATTCTTTTAGGACAAAGGAACTGTAGATCTGCTTGCAAATATTACGTTACTTCTTTTAGTTGTCTTTATGCAATTTTGGATTAGGCTTTCAGTATCTACCTGCAGGGAATTCGTGCTGAGCCATAAAAGCCTATTAAAGGAGTGACTGGTGAGGCACTAAAAATACTTTAGTCTGAAATAGCTTGTTTCAGCTCTTTATCAGGCACTAAGAAAAGTGTGCTGCCTAATATCTTACAAAGAGAAGGATGATTTCCAGAGGACAAACACAATACCTCTGGAAGTGATAGAAAAAAGAGTGTGACAAGCTAAGCACTGGATGTCCCCTTTCACAAAAGCAGAAAATCTTCACAGCGCAACTTTTATATAGCCAAGAGAAGCTACCCTTGAAGAGGTAGTCCCTGTTCAATGTTCTTGTTCATAAACTTGGCCTACACTGGCTGTTCTCTTATTCCTTTCTCTAGTTCAACTTCATATTTCCTCTTTCTCCCTCTGTGCTTCATCATTTCATCCCCCTATAATATCTCAGACATTATTTTTAATGGTTTCTCACCTGTTCTCCCCTCTCACCTTCTGATCCTCTCTCCAACTAATGTGCTGATACATCAGTGATTAATTAAGCTTGTCTTCAGCTTTGGTTCATTTGTCCTTCTCTCCCATCATAAGATTTTCCCTTCCAACTCTGATACCTGTTTCCCTTACTTCTGCTCGCATCCTGCAGAGTGGACTGTCTTCCCTCATGTGTATTTCAATTGACACGTTTCATTTTTACTATCTTCTGTCTATGTCTGTTTCTTTGATTTAACTGACAGCTGATTCAATGGCAACAGCTCAATGTATTTCAACTTCTTAGACATACTCACAAGCAGACCTGTTACATGAAACACAGCTGGTGTTACAGACCCTTCTGTGCCTGTCACAATCCAGGGAGCTCTTCCTCTCATAGTACAGGATTGTTAAACAGTTTTTTGGTCTACAATTTACTAATTCTTCATGTATGTTTATGAGTATTGGTAGGACATATAGTGTCACCATTAGAAATAAATCATGCCTGTAGGCCTTAGCCTTTCAGGAATTACATTAAGTGATAATCAGCTCAAGATACAGATACAACTCCAGATCACTGTTCTCAGTTTTTTGAGATAAAAGTCAGTGTTTTAGAGATGCAGAGTGTATAACTAAATAAAAATATTCAGAGACTTTTAAAGAGAAAACCACCTAGGACTGTCTATAATTTTCAGCTAAGATCTCAAACTTGGAATTGGAAATACCATTTAGTGGGAGTCTATCTACCTTTACTTGCAATTATTCCTTCCAGAATTCAAGCAGTGGGTATGAAATACCACCAGCCATGAAAATCAGTAATTCTGATACAGCAACCCTTTTACCTGGCATTACATGGTGTGACATGATTTAAACCTGAGGGTTTAGCTAATCAGAAACTATTCTCCTCATTTTTTCCCATCATCTGATGGTCCTACACTTCAGAGGCAATGCATTATGCAGTGAACTTTACCTAAAATAATGTGACTGGCCAGGTAAGGTAGCAGCAGCAAAAATGATGTCTAATGCATTGACTATAAGAATTATTCAGAAAGACTGAGCTTTAAACAGCCTAAATTGGTGAATGCTGGGTAGCTGTTGCTCTAGCACATCAGGCCCTTGAAGTGAAAAAAGAGTAGGTTCTGTAATTCACACATTATTATTTATATTATTAATAATCTTCATTTGTCTGAGTATTTCTGGTCAGGAATGTGTCTGGGAGATTTGAATGCTCAAAGTTTGTCTGTTTTGTTACATTTCAATGGGACTTGAGGCCTGAGCAGCCATAGACATCCACTTACCTGCTCTAGATGACCCTGATCTCCAGAGGTCCCTTCCTACCCCAACCATTCTGTGATTCTGTAATTCTGCTTGCTCCTTCTCAGATAGTGAGGCAGCTGTCCCAAGAGCCTTCCTAATTCTCATCCTGAATAACACCCAGCTGCACCCTGGAACTCCTTGTTCCAGGGAAGAGTAATCCCTGAGCATCCACCAAATTTCACTGCTAAAGATACACTCACATACTGAAGAGATCCAATAAACAACTTGTCCTTTTTGATAATGCTGAAGGCACCCTAGAGTGAAATAGAGAATAATAAATATGAGGTGCAGGAGTTTTTAAATGCTCCAGCAGCATGAACTGGAAGATATTAAAAATCATTAGAAAGGAAACGCCAGAGCCTCACACAAGATCTACACAAAGTTTGGACTATACAAGCTAAACATTGTGTAACACCACCAGCATGTTCAGTATATCTTTTTTGAATGAAGTGTAAATAGAGTCAGTTAATTTATTAAGTGGAGTCTTCCTTCTGAACTTATGCGGAAAGATTTTATTTTCTTTTGAAATAGATAAATAAATAAGAGACCATCCCCTCCCCTGTTTGAAACAATTCTTTCCTCTTCCAAGAAGCAGCCCCTGAATAAAGATACTCTAAATCAGTGTAGTGCACAAGCAGCTCTACAGAAGGTGTCTTTAATACAATAAACCTGTTGTATGATATTAGCATGGGGCAATAGTGGAAGCTCTGCTAATAATAAGTTTTACATTATCAATGAAAGAGTTGAGTAAAAAGCAGGGTCTTAGCCTCCATTGTTTCTTTGTTTACAGAGTTACAACCCCAGACCTATTTATTTTTCATGCTGCTTCTAATTGAAGCAAATGAAAAATCAAATCTAAGGGGTCTGGGTGAGCATTAAAATTGAAAAAAAAAGTAAGTTGGAAAAGGATCTGACTTGCTCTCTGCCATTGACCCAGAAGCCCAAAATATTATACAGTCCTGAAAAAAAAATCTGAAGAAGCAAAAAGAATACCTAATACTTTGTCAGGAAGTTTGATAAATATTTTATCTCCTCCTTAAATACTCTTCCTAAATTTTTAGTCTGACACCTATAAACACAGTTACAACAGGTTTGAAACAGCAGCACCCAAGAGATTTGTCAAAGTCTCGCAAAGCCAAGTGACAATGATTATGTTATTATTTGATACCATCATTAAATAATAGACATTGTCACCAGATCACAGTGAGCCTCCTAAAAATGTCCAATTTGTCCTCAGCAATCTGCTCCCTGCATCTAACATAGAAGCATCTACAATGATGAATCTTACATGTAGCAGTTTTCATTAGAAAAATATTTCTGTGAAAACCTATGTTGTGAGTTGGTTTAGTCTTGCCCCAGTGTCACATCTCTTCCAGTACATGTACTTGCAAATGATACTCAAGTGAGTCATTGGACACTCAGTTATGTTTAACAGTCACATTAGGGCTGCTGTCATTCTTCCACAGGAAATTCCTGCAAGCCTGTTCTGGCTCATCTCAATATTTGCCCATTGATCAGACGGTATTGATCTGAGAAAGGGTCCCTAAACACCACATGAATGGTAAATGAACAGCTGCGGTACAAATACAGAATCTTATCTGTAAAGATCAAAGACCTTGAGAGAAAGTTGCTGAACTGCTGTGGAAATAAAAATTTAGTCCTTGATCAAAAGCTAACAAAGGTCAAATCTCAAGCTATAGTGTTCAAAAGAGTTCTAGAATTCCCATAGTGTTTAATGGGCTGGAGAAATGGCATACAAGCTTGAGGGACAATAGGTTCCTTCTGCTTACTCAAAGCTGTTTTCTTTCAGGAATACTATCAAAAAATGACCTTGTTACAACTTGCCAAGTGGTGCTAAGCCATGGTCATTGTGGCAAAGCCATCCTGCAGAGATACCTCGAAATACCAGAGTCCTTTCAAGATTCTGGAACTCTGAATTTGAGTGTGCACTTTTTGCATTCTTCCTAAAGGAAAAATATTTGTCAAAACCCTGAACCATGCTTGCTCAAGAAACTAAAATTTTGAGAAAATATTACTGCCAGTTCAGGGTCTGGGCAAATCCTTCTCATTCAGAAACCACCTTATCACATCCTTTGTACAGCTCAGGAAACTACCTTGAGAACTGAAATTTACTTTGGTAAAAATCTCTAAGCAGGCAAATAACCAGACCCTTTGTTCTAGATCTTTTGTTCACTGTTACATGATACATGCATTGCTTCATTCCTGCAAACTTTAACTGCTTGCAATGAAGAGGCCATAGCAGGAACTTCTGTTAACTGTTAATCTTTGTGGGGTTTGCTGATTTTTTGGTTTGTATTAAGTATATCTGGTGGAGCTCTATCTAACCAGAGAACTTCACTGAAAATGCAAAGACAAGACAACGACTGTTGACCTGGTATTGTTGGAAAATTCTTTGGCTACATTTCTTGTACTGGTTTCATCCCACCTATAATAGTTATGCCTGTGAACAACAGCTGTAATCAGTACCATTACAGACTAGACTTTCAATAGACATACTTTACTCGAAAAGGAAGGAAATCATTGACACCAAAATAGAAAAATGCAAGAACTTCCTGAACTCTGAGCCAGTCAGTCTGCATCATTGACATATACTCATGGACCAGACAATGAAACATTCTTTTCCCTGAAGCTGTCGTCTACTGACTTAGCTCCACATTTCCATACCCAATGTTTGCCATAGAAACTTTGGGTTACGACACTTTCCATCAATCACCTGAGGGGACAATCCAAAGCACTGGGGAGAGATCCAGCAATGTATTGAGGCCAGATCCTTGTTTGAGCTCTGAGGTCAGCTTTTCCTGCAGCATTTAAGTGAAAAAATGCTTGTTTATGCTTTTCCTGTTATAAGCTGAACTAAGTGTGATCACCTGGGAGACAGAATATCGAGGACTACAATTAATTATCTTCAAGTTGTAGTTAATGAAAGATGTAGATCCTTGACTGTTTAGTAAGCTAACAAGGAGATATACTCTAAGGCACACTGCATCAAAGCAATGTAAACTACTATTCTGAAGGGAAAAGAGAGGAGAAGTGAGAAGACCTATGCTGGTACTTGCCCAAGTTACCTGTACACATTATTTCAGCAAAAAAGCAATTTCAGAATACTGCAGGAACCCTGTGTTAAAAACCGGGGCATTGAAAATGCAAGACTAGAATGAATAGTGTGTCAAGGAATAATTTTTATCTTTGGTTAAATGAAACAGCCTGGAAAGGTCATGTTGGGCTGAAGTCTCTTCATCTGCTGAAGGCTGATGTGCTCCAGATCTTGTGACTCCACTAGAAAAAAGGAGGTTTCTTTCAACTTGTGGAATGATCTTGCACCAAACCATTTGCTTTTTTCTCTGAGCTCTTAATAAAGAGGTAGAATTTCCAATTAGTAAAAATAAGATGAAGAACTTTGTCTATACTGGTCTCCTCTTAATGCAGAAGTCTCATAAAGATTACAGTACTCTATACAGGACATAGACACTACATATTTGGCAAAACAGACATGACAATTAGTCTCATAATTCCTTATGGACAAGTTATAAAAACCACATTTGGGCATCTAAAGCACTGCTGAAGCAGAAGGGATGAAGATTCAAGACAATGATTCAAAAAGAAAAAATCCTGACCCCTCCTCTGATGCCTGAAAGTCTGTCTGTACCTAAGCCTTATCCAAAGAAAACTTACTGGGGTGCCAAATTCTGTGTTTGCACAAATGGCCAGAGACATTATTTTCTTACTTGACCTGAACATATGATAAAATCTCATCTCTCACCTAAGATTCCATCTCCAGGCTAAGATTCATAAAATAGGCATGGCTCCTAGGAGACCCATCTGGAGGCCTGGTCTGCACATACTGCATACACACTGAGTTTAATGAAATGGCAACAGCAACTGCTGTTAACGGCAGTGGCAGCAGTGACTGATCACTGTTTATACAATACCTTAGTTATCAGGGCAGCTGCCAAGTAAAGAGGAGACTGAAGATACTTTTAATCACTCAAATGTTCTCAACGAGATGGAAGACAGCCCAGTTTGTCTTTTCACAGGATTGAACCACTTGGTATATCTGAAAAGGTGGACTTTCAAAAAGACAGTCTGAGTTAAGCATAGGCAGGAATCTCCTCACTCAGTACCTGGCTACTGTGACTTTTGTTTTGAGCTGCTGGTGGTGCCCAGGCAGCCTCTGGGGTCTCTGATCTCCCCCAGGAGCAGAGATATTCACTTTGGGTGCTGCAGAGATGGGTGACACAGCCTTCAGCTCCATTCTGGGAGTTGCCTCCAGGATCTCCATGTAGAGGAATTTCTCCATTGCATCCTGCCAGTCAGTTATGGGGGAAAGGCACTCTGAGGCAGAGGTGGCTTGGCAGTAAATGTCACTGGTAAAAGCTGCAGACCATGGCATTCTTTTGCCTGTTAAAATGAGACCAATGAGCCATTGAAATAATCTCCCAGGGAACTGGTGGATGCCCCAATATCAGACACTTCAAAGATTCAGCTGACACAGTTCACACATCTTGTCTAGACTGTGTCTTTGACAAGAAAGATTGGACCAGACAAATCTTGAGGTCCCTTCAAACATGCTCTTCTATGATTCTGTTATTCTGTGATAATCTCTTATTTTTTCCTTCTTACAAAGTTGTCTTGTTCATACAAGAAGCTCTAGTTTCACAGCCTTTTGGACACAGCGTGCTGAGAATGACCATGCTTGGGTGCTTTGGTGCCTCAAAAGACAACACTACATTGACAGGAGGTGTGAAGGCCTTGGGCCTTGCTAAGTTAGCTGAACAGTACTGCCACAAACAAGGTGCCTACAAAAGCCCTGGTGGAATTAGTGTGTCAGAAACCATGGAATTTTCAGTATTTCTGATTAGAAAGCATATACTCAAAGGAAATAATACAGAATTTGAAATATTTAAGGTCAAGCCATATTTCCATAAAAGTCAGTGGGATATTTGACACGGACTTTTAAAAAACAAAGATTTCACTCTAAATAGTCTATTTATGAGGAACAAGTGATATTTTAACATACCAGTACCTTTCCAAACTGTTTCAGGAAAATTATTAATAACTGAAGAAATCTGAAAAAAACCAAAATGTTGAAAAATACTTAATTACCATAGCAACGCCTGTTTTACTGCTGAGTATTATAACTCCAGAGAGATGCAGAGCTACCATGATCAGACGGCTTCTTTTAAAGTTTCCTGATCACTAAAATCAAAGAATTTTACTGCATAATCCTCTTTAAACACAGTAACAAAAACAGCTTCCCTCAGCATTAGTCACAGTGTGCCAAATGGTTTTCCACACCTTTCCATACACAGAGATCACCTTCACTTAAAGCTATTAAAAACCATTTTTGTTACAAAACAAAATATAGAACCATGTTAAATAACAAATGATACTTCAAGATCTGAAAGGAACCTTTTCTTTCATGACTCAGTCTCACTGAGGGAGGCAAATAGTCTGCGTTGTCTCTATATCCTACACACGTGCACTGTGAAACTGACTTACTGCACAGTAGATAAATATTAGGAGCTCCGAAAAGCATAAAAGAAAATAAATTTGTCACAGTCTTATCACCAATGAACTTGTCTTGGTTATAGATCCATAAGCTGATGATCTGCCTCTGAAATATATTTAGCAAAATATGTGATAATTTTAAATGCACAAAAATATTACTGATGTGCTAAAAGCTATCATTCTGCCCCTCAAAGGAAATGGACTACCTCTGACCTCAGCAGGCTTTCAATCAGACTTTACAACTTCTGAGCTGGAGAATTTGTGGCCAGTGGGAGCCAGGCAGACTGAGAGGAATAATGCTGGGCAGCACGTCACTGCTCCTGAGAAAGTGTCCAGTTTCCCCACTGCTCCCTCTGGCCTTGGAAAATGGATGCAGTGGCAGGTACCTATGTGTGTTACCAAAATCTGTTAAGACTGTTCCTATCCTAAGAAGAACTATTACAGAGGACAAGATCCACACATTCTTAGCACTGATCTCTTACAACTGATGACAGGTTTTTTTAAGCCATTGAAATTTTGTCAACTCAGAGCAATTTTGGCACACTTGATGAAACCTTTGAGAAGAAAGATCATGGAAAAGCCTGACATGAATGTATCTGCTTGCCAGCATGAGTTCTGACAAAGCTGAGGACATCCATGCTGGAGGTGACAACAGAGGGTGGAGGCAGAGAGCTGGCTCAGTGGGAGCAGGGCAGCTGTGACATGTCAGGGACACATTTGCACAGGGCAGTCTTCAAACCCAATTCTTCCCCGTTATTTTTGACTGACGATGAACAGAGACCCTATTATAACAAAAGAATCTCCTGATATGCATGAAGTACCATAGAGAAAAATAATACAACTTTGTGGAGGCAGCAAGCTGTTCTACTTTATTTCTGGCTATTTATAGCTCACTTGAACATTTTGACAATTGCAAACAATTCTGTAGACTAGCTATTTAGACGCCCTGCTGAATGTATCCCAACAGAAACTTAAGGGGTTTTGTTACCGCTGAAGATCAATAGATCACGCGAACACAGGTTGAGGTATGGTGCAGAAAGAGCAGAGTTTATTTTCCTTCCCAGGATTTATAGGCTTCTTACCATGGCCAGGGATTGGGTGGTCAGGATAACACTTTCTCACTGCACTGGCCATGAGAGATGCCCATCAGAAGACGTATAACAGAAAGAATGCACACATATCTATGTTTACAGTTACTGTCCTGGGAAAGTCTTTAGAAAACCATGTCAGCAAGCTCAGAAGCTGAGCTTTCAGGGCGACAGGGTTTAATAATTCTCTAGCCAGAGAGAATTAAACTAGTGATTCATTGAAGAATGCTACAAATAAAGTCAGACATTGAATTTTTCAACTTTCACTTTTTGTAAATTATCATTTAATTAGATTGCTACCCCAATTTACTGCCTCACCCTCAAGTGTAAGTCAATTCTTTTATATGCAAATAAACCCCCAAACACCTCACTTTACATTTCAGCATAAGAAACTGCATTTAAAATCTTGAGCACTGGGTTAAAAGGAAAAACTTTTTGCAAGGCTGCACCATACCAGCAGTTTCATCACACTATAGGAAAGCTTTCATTCAGCCATTACTGTCACCAAGGAAATTGAAGTTAATTCTAGCTTCCACCTTCTCAGATACAGACTTCTGGTAAAAATGTATGGCCTATTTTTGAAACCTCTGTAAATATCTCTACTGTCTTTTGTTGCTGCCTAGATCAATTTCCTGACTAGCAGACTCCAAATAGACTGAATTAAAATATGTTTGATATTATGTGTCATTAGTAAGTGAGCACTCTTACCTTCTCAGATAGAAGACATCTTTACAACATTTGCATTTGAAAGGGATGAGTAATTGTCAGCTTTGAAAGAACGTAACTTACGTGTTTTCTGCATAATTTTGCATACCACTTAAAAATTCTCTCTCCTGCCATATCTTTCATATTTATGCTTAGGTTTTCCAGTACCTCCTGGCCTGCCAGTTTGTCCATATCTCTCAAGAGTACTAGTTGGATACTCCCAGAAGAAAGATGAAAGCTCAGTCTTGCTCTGTTTTTCTTCAAAACATTTCACCAATGTCTGCTGGGGATTATCCATGGAAAATAATTTACAAAAAGAATTTATTTGCTACATAAAAGGCAAAATAAAAATAAGGTTTATCTTCTAACTAATTTAAATTTGTGCAAACTCAGCATTAGACACCTTTCTTTTAAGCAAATACTCATTCTCCATCTTTATGGAGTGCCATACAAGTTTGTTTCTATACAGAGCAAACCAAAGAAAAAGTATCCTGGACCTTCTCCTGCACATTTTAGCTTTTGTTAGTGGAGTCATTGCATGGTGCTTCTTCAGCGATGGAAATCAACATTGAAAAAACATAGAAGTAAGTCATCTCTTCCATTTGGGTAAACAAAAGCTACTCTTCAAGAGGGATCTTATGAACCTTTTAATAGTGGTGCCACTGAAGGGATGTTCTCTGTACTATGTACAGGATCTAAAGGATATATTTTGCTGCCCCATCTCCTTTTAGTCTGTATGTAATGACCTACAGCAAAGCAAGGCAATGCCCATGAAGTGATGGTGAACACCACATACCTTTGTCGTGTTTCACAGACTCATCATTATAATTATTTGCAATAGTGACCTTTTATTTGTATAAATTATGTATTTGTCCCTTTTTCCCCCATATTTTCCAGTTGTGATTCTGACTTCTTGATTTCTCAAACTTTCATTTTAATAGCAAAAAAGATAATGCTTTGAGTAGGAATTCTCATAAAAGGTTGTAATGTAATGTACTGTCTGTATTTTAGCCTGTCCATAATAACTAATACTAAGTATTAGTAGTATCTGTAAAGATGGTTTCTTTCAACATTAATTTTCCTTGGTCAAGGTTTGATTTAGTTAAGTTGCCAGTGAAACCATACTGACTCACAAAGATCTAAAATTAGTTTTTATTAAGTTCTAAGCTTATCTAATAATCTCAACAGGTCTAATAGAATTATTATCTTCTAATTCTTCTAGAATTTATACTACTTCATTTAAATTTACATACTTTACACAGTTCCTTAAAAGTCATGAAGTTTAAGCAAAATGTAAATTCAACCCAAATCTTATTGTTTTGATAATAAATTTCCATGAATATTGTTGTGCACTTCCTAAAAGAAGGGAGGGAAAAAGGCATAAATAGAAACAAAAATGACCAGAAATAATCAGAATCCTAGAAAACACATATGATTTTAATTCAGAGGTTTATCTGTTGAGATCTCTGCTTCCTCTAGTGCTTTCAGGTGATATCTTTCCAAGGCATTTGCAAGACTGTTTCAGGCCTGAAGTCTGATTTACCATTGCTTTTTTTTTTTTTTTTTTTTTTTGTCAAATAATTATGAAGCATTCAAATAAAAAATTCAATCTTACTTAACAGAAGAGGGGGAGTGGGGGAAAGAAGGAGAAAAAAGGGACATTTTCTTTGTAATTTTATTTAACAAAAGCGGAGAAAAAAAACCAGCATAATTTTGCTTTGCCATCATGGAATAAACAAATACAGAAGTTTTCCTGCCTTGGAGCCTCAAAAGGTCTCAGGCTTTTATTTTCTGGGTCGTATTTATAGGTACTTTCCTGACATTGCCTTCAACTCAATGTGCACATGGATGCTGTGTATACACACACAGGCTACTCTGAACAAGCCATCCTAGTTCCATTAAGTTTATGATCAAATTTAACCCCATGAGACCACTACTGTAGGTGATAACAGTCACAGTTTTTATACATTCTGTCTATCAACACTGTCTATCAACATCTACTTGTTCTTCTCATTAAGCCTGAAGTAAACTTTAGAGTAGGTTTTGGTAGTATTTTTCTATTAAAATCTTCTTTAAGTTAAACTCACACCTCCCAGAAAAGGAAAAAACCTTCAAATTAACTCCTTTTATGATTGCTTCACTTCCTAAGGTTTAGACTACATAAAGTAATCTGTGGCCAGGCTCATCTGTCAGATCCCCAAAATCTTTATAAACCAAACAACATTACCAGATCAGTTGATAAGCCAACATTTGGTTCTGTAACCACAGCTCCTTTTGCCCATACTGACCAGAAACACCAGTGCTCAGAAGGAACAAGATGGGCTGCTTCTAGACTAGTATTGCTTTTAAAGAGTATTTTGATCTTATAAGAAATATTACAATGAAGTCTTTATTTCACTGATCAAATACTATTTGTTTTCACAGGCATTCTGAGGCATTCAGTGCATGCAGTCTGTGTTGTCCTATGTCAAATGAAGGGTATGAACAAAGGAAAATACTGCACCACAACACCTGCCTCTTTCATTCCAAATCTGAGTATTAGCATCCAGAGCTGGGATTGTGTCTCTGCATTCCTCCTCAAGCTCTGCACGGTGCTGAGAAGGTCATCCAAACCACAGTTTTCAAAAAGTGGCCACAAGTTATGCTTTCTTCATTTTCTGGGTATCTAATATGAAACAGCTGTGGATGAATTTGCATGCATAGTGAATACTCACAACTCCAGGTGGGGGTGGTTCCCACTGCATAAAACTTCATAAAAAGGTCTCTTCATTAAAAAGCGCTTTGAAACATGATTTTCTAGGTGGCTTTCTAAAAGTAGCAGACATCTCCGACAGTGGGATTTTAGCACAAACCATTTCTACAGGAATGCAGTGAAGGGAAGTTCACTAACAGTTGAGAATCACTGCAAATCTGCAGAGATTCTGGCAGTGGAACAGATAGCCATCATAGTATATGGACCCACAACTCTGAGTTAGTAGTCTGCAAGAAATCAAAAGGTTTTGCATAAAACCAGTGCCAAAACTGAACTACATCTTCCCCTACATGTAAATATAGTGTTACATACACAAGCACACAAGCAAGGAGAGTGGAAGAAAGCAAAAGGAATAAACAAACATTCCAAGCTAAACTATCTGTATTTATATTATTTAGGTATTTATAAATTAAAACAGTTGTGGCAACACTGCAAGACAGATGTCTTTCCAAAGAGTTAGCTGTTTCTCCAGTTTAAAAAGCTTGTGAAACTGCCTTCCATACAGCATGAGGAAAGTGGGGCATCTTCCTGAGATTCCAACATATCAGGTTATTTAATGACAGCATCCCGACCAGGTAAAGAGTGACCACTTTCACATTTCTCAGTCTGAGTATATATATATATATTCTGCTCAGGTAGAATGCATGCTGTTTTCACTGAAAGGAAGCTCAGCTATGCATCACAGAGGCCATCATGTTTATTTCATAAATGACGAATACTATTTAAGGAGTCAAGAGTTACATGTAGACACAAACTAAGCCAAGGTAATCAGAAAGATATAGCAAAGAAAAACTTGGGTACCCACCTGTCCTAGCAAGGCTATGGGAGGTTTGGGCTAAATTTATTTTGCTGCTTGAGGGAATCTGACCTGCTATCTCCCACCTGGAGGTGAATATGCTGATCATAAAAGGTCGGCTATTTTAAGACACAAGGGTGAGGCATTCCATTATTTCTGTTCAAACTGTTCCACTTTGCATGGAATGAATATTCATCAGGTTCCTGAGAGAATGAAAGTGCAGAAATATGTCTATAACTGGGCTGTTAGGGTGCCTAGTGGGAAAGGTGGGTGAGAGGAACACATTCCCTTGAAATATGCGGGCACCCCTGGCTAAGCAGCAGCACAGACATGATGTTAATAATCTGTGTTTGGAACTGAAGTCTTCATACTGGAGATTAGATGGAATTTGAATGTTCAAATCTGGTTGTAGCAGCAGCCCTCAGACACACTACTGAAAAGGCTACCTGGAAATTAATAGTTGTCTATTTAGTGCTGGATAGTGAGGATAGTGAGGAAAATACAGTGTGAAACTACTCACAGAATGATGAAAAGGCCTTTCCTAGAGCTGCAGGGATAAAACTTCTCCCTCCAAACTAGCCTTATATAGGCATCTGGGAGAACAAATGATCCTGGCAGAGAAGTAATTAACTAGAATGACTGCAAAGAACTGATAATAGAATGTCCTATATTCATCAAAAAGTCATTCATCTAGATATTCTAAATAGCAGATTAAATAACTGTTCACATGAACTCTCGTATTTTCACCTTTAGACTGTTGCTTTAATGACTGTGTAATTATTGGAATTAATTGGGTTTGAAGGAACACTAGTATTTTTAACATAGGTTTTATCAGGTAGTGACAGTATTTTTTGTCTTATGGTAAGTTTGCACTTTCTCTCTCAGATGCCTTATTATTGGATCAAACTTCCCAATTGTGTAGCTGGTGACAAAATCATCTGTGGTAAAAAAGGTGCTCATATAAGTCTGCTCACACTGACTTCTGCTGGCTTTCCTCAGGAATGAATCTGTCCCACAAAGCTTATTATGAAATTAATTAGAGAGATATCGATAAAGTTACACTGTAATGAGTAAAGAAATTTCTGTAAATTGCCCTGAAATGACTGCTATAGGGAAAGGCACTTAGGGATGGCTTCTTTTATGGACAAAATCTTCAGAATTTAACAAAAGGGAGCAACACTGTTTTAAGATTCAGCAACAAAAATGCTTTCTGGGATCTGTATGCACTGTATATTAGGCCATTTGGAATTATACTTTAAAAAATAAAGAAAAGATTAAATTCCTACATAGTTTAAGTTCTAGTGAGGAACAACACAGCATCCACAAGAATGAGTGGCCAGCTCACACTGACTGAGATCAGTGACTGCTCCACTAAGGAGATGTACTCCTGCTCTGAGTACAGCCCATCCAACTGGAAAGAGAGAAAGGTTTTAGCTAAGGAACACCCAGGGACGCTTGTGCCTTTTCAGTTTAGTCAAAGTTCATTTCAGATCTTCCGGCTGACAAAAAGCAGCAGGTTTACTTCTGTTTGCAGCTGGTTTGACACTGCAGCTGCATTTTCTGTGGGAGAGCAGTAGCAGCCATTGCCTTCACAAGAACTCTGCTGTGTAATTAAGTTTTACTAATAAAGGCTGAATGTACCAGATTAATAATCTTGTCTCTGCACTGCAAACTGGTAAATTAGAGTTGGATTTCTGTCTCTCTAAGAATTGTTACTAGATTCAGAACACTGCTTTGATACCTTTAATTTAATTACCTACTAAAATATTATGCCATTCCTCTTCCACGAAGTGCACCTTCTAGCCAATAGAGACACGCTGATTTACACCAGGTCTGGGGTCTGTGTAGGAAAAATTTAGGTTATATTTTTTCAGGACACTTGAGAAAAAATATCTGGGGCTTTTGTTCCTGCTTATAGAGCCTTATCCTATATATAGACTGTGGTAAATGCAAACCTTTCCCCTCCAAGGTGTGTTCTTTGCCAGAGACAGAATTTACGTTTGCCTGTTATCTCACTTTGAGACTCATTGTCCTAAAATCAGAGATGTAGATCTGGGAAGGACAACAGGAGTTTGTCCTGTCCCTTCCCTGCACTGTCCCCAACAGGTACTGGTATGAACTGTCCTTAAACACATCCAATAAAACGCATTCACACATATTCTTAAATACTTCAGTATTAAATACTTCAACAGTCAAAATACTCCTTCTTAAAAGACTGCACTAATTATGCAATTTAGAAATTACAATATTTAGTTTCAGTGGCTTGTTTTTGTCCTTCCTTTCTGGTCTTAAGTAACAAGTGACCATTATTTTATTTATAATGATCTTTTTTACATACTAGATGATTTAAACTTCCCCTTTTAATGTTCCCTTTTGTAACCTAAAGGACTGGGATTACCTTTCTTTATGGATTATGTTTGCTAAATTCTTTAGCATTCCTTGCACCATGCTGTGGATTTTTTCCAAGTCATCTTTTTTAAAATGTGGTGCGTAAAAGTGGACACCTGGTCTGAGATCCAGTTGGCTCCCAGGCAGAGCAAAAAAGTTACTTCCCAAGGGTTGCATACAATATTCCTAGGAATGTATTTTTGACCAGGACTTTTTCTTGGAAAAAACACCATGTTGTTAGTCATAGTCAATTTGTGATTCACCACAACCCTCGAATCCTTCTCTGTGTAAAGTCACTCCTGTTACATGTCTATTTTCATATCTTTTATTGAATTTCATCTGCTTTTAATTTCAGAGGATGTCTTATTTTTTTAGACTCGTAAATTTCCTGTTTTGATGCTGTCATCTAAGTCGAAGCAACTTCTCTGTTCATATTGACCATAGATTTTCTAAACATATTAATTGAACTTCATCATTCAACCATTAATAAAACTACTTAGAAGAAATGGGACTCCACATGAGGGTTCACATTCTTAATGTGAATCACTGAAAATTATTCTTGGCAGTCACTCCATAAACATGAAGAGGGGGTTCAGCACTCACTTTACTTGGGTATGAGTAAACCACCATGGTGGCTGTGGAAGTGCCTAGCATTATAGTCTATTATGACACTTTTTCCCAACATCCACCTTTCCAGCAAAGTTATACACTGGGAGGAAATAATGAAGATGGATGCAGACCCTTCTCAGTCATGTCCTGATAGGCTGAGGAAATGATGACAAGCTGAAATGTAGGAAATTACACTCAAACACACGAGACTTTTATTCTTTTTTTCCCATGAGTGTGGCCGAACACTAACAAGTTTCCCAGAAAGTGGAGTCTTCAGCTTGATGACACGCAAAATCTGAATGGACATGGACCTAAACAACTTGCTGTAGCTGACCCTGCTTGGGCTGGGGCATGGATTACAGACCTCCTGAGGTCTCTTCCTGCCTCAAACATTCTGCAATTCTAAGAATTTATAAGACAGTGCTATTTGTTTTACATGTCCTTCCTTGAATTCAGAGAGTGTTTTGCAAGCAGTTTTAACTTTTCATAACAATAATGTTTAAAAACCTGAAGTCGTGGTCTGCTCTGCAGCTGAAGGTCAGTCTGGGAACCAGATTAGACACTTTGCTAGTCTTTGCAATATGACATGAATGACATGTAGTTTTTCAAACAGTATTTGAAACTCAGTAGTTGACTTCTCTCGATACTAAGAGCATATCTTTTTAACCCTAGATCAAAGTCCTTCTCCCAGCTTGAGCACTGGTATTAGACAGTTTCCCTGTCACAGTCTCCCTCTTCCCACCAGTCCACCTTTAAAAAGCAGTATGTTATTTTTAAGGAAGTTGAAGCTCAGCGCTGCTGACAATATTAGTAAAGATCTGCATCCAAATTCATGACTCATATGACCCAGGGCAGGCCTCTGCAGTCAAATGGGAGTATTGGCAAGCGTCACTTGTGACCTGGACTCCATTCCCTGTGTTCCCAGAACCTCACAGTCACTTCATTAGTGCCCACATGGATGAGTAACATGAATAGCATGAGTCACAGTCAGGGACTGGATATGCCTCAACAGTCTTTCCACTGTGCCTAAGGTTTTTGAATTAGTCAAGAAGCCCATGTCCCAGCAGGATGGTCAGACGGGCAGATGGATGTCTCTGGCCCCAAGACAGAGAGTCTCTAATCACAGTCATCCACTGAGAAGTTTGTCACTGGAGCAGCACAGAAATTAATAGGATTGTACCTTACAGCTCTTACTGAAGAGCTGAACCAAAATGCCTTTGTCTTAAAGCAGGAAATTTTCAACATTTATCCCTCCTAAAGGAGTTTACCTTTCTTTTCTGCTGCAATGGGGAATCTCTGGCATCTGAATTCAGTAGGCATGGGACCTGACTCTTAAAAGAACCTACAGCTTTTCCAAATTAAGGACTTGGAAACTGATGGGGTGGACAAAATACACTCAGCTAGTCTTGTAACCTGATTTTGAAGCTTGGCAGGAATTTTAAAATTATTCATACTCCTTTTTGTTCTCTTATTTAACAGGTTGTTTTTCAGCACTTTTCTACTTTCTTGACAGTTTCTGGTTGTGAAATAAGGTAAAATACACTTAAATATAATGGAGGGTTTAAAACTATCTGTTCACACAGGGTACTAAAACACAGTACAAACACATGTCCTGAACAAGAGGGCTATAGCAGAGTGTGAGAAAAAAACCCAACACATTTAACACAACTCTCTCTATGCATATTTCTTAGTTATATAGTTGAAATCCACACTATGTCAGGTATAATTCTAAAACAGTAACACTATTTTTTCTTTGTATGTTATGAACACCAGTGTTTTTTCTATTATTGGTAAACCTGCTGATAATTTCTTTAAAAGGCTAAAGGGGACTATTCTGATAAATCTTCCATTGGAATTTAGGTGTCCATAAAGGTGTCTCTTCTACTGACAGACCTTCACATTTCCTTGTTACAAATGAGTGATTCTCCTATAAAAATAATTATATATAAAGACAAGAGCACTTTTATGCTACAGGTGAAATACAGATAGGAAAGGCCTCATTTACAAGTCTTACCAGAGCAGGAGGTATGAGGTGGACACTGGGTAGTTGAGCATTGTTTCTGCAAAAATATAAGAACTTGGGGCAACTTACTACTGGAAATTGAGGTGCCAAGGGGCTGTAGATAAAAAGAAGCTCAAGAGGGGTTTGTGCAACTCTTAATATGTGATTTAGGCACTCTGAATTTTATCATCTTGAGCTAAATGGGGAAATGGTGAACCATTACAGCCTGACCGCTGAGGGGAAGTAGTAATCATACAGTATTCATACCTGCCACTGTTTGTGCCTTCTAAGAATTAATTTTGATCCTATGATCTCACTCTTCTAAAACTTCTGTGTGCCCTACCAAAGGTTATTGAAATGTTAGTTTTGCAAAAACTGTCTACCTAGAGCTCGTTTTACTAGCAGCATGACCCTCTAGTGAAGCTAATTCACATGATTTTCACCTGACTTGAAGACACAGAGATTCACATTATTAATTAATGTGAATAAACACATAGCTAATTTAAGAGCTTGAAAATTCAAACCCACGAGAGAAACACAAAAGCTTGTGTGTTTTTCCCCCTTTACTTGACAAAGGTCACAGTACCTGTGAAGACAGAAGGATGTGTGTGGACTAGCAAAAAAAAAAAATTAAATAAAAATCTAACTAATTCCTGCGAATATTTTTTTTGTTAAGATGCTTGTTTTACTGCAATAAGCTCTACAGCTAACTCCTTCCCAGTTCCCAAAAAAAGCAAGCAATCTTGCACATTTTTAACTGCAAGTGAAGATTTCCATGAGGCATGTCTTTAAGTGCTCATACGCCATTGGTTTCTTGTAAGTTATATTGGGCCAAAGCAATTGCGCATTTCTAAGATAAATCTACTTCTATAGCATTGAAGGTACAGCCCCACTACCACGTAGACTTTACTTATTTCAGGAACCAGGAGTTTTTAAGAGCTCCCCAAGGTTAAATACAGCATCCTGTGTGCAAGCCAAGTTGCTATGGTGACATTGCTTCATACTTGCATTACTTACTTGTTAATATAGGCCTTTGGCCTTCTGTTTTCTAATTGCTGATGGATGAACTATCAAACTGTCTCACATTAACGATACAAAGGTGATGTGAATCATATTTCAAAGCACCAAACTAAACATGGTGCAATTAAGTCTGAGAAAAATGCATGATCTCAAGTAAAACTCTGTTAAGAGAGATTTTAGATTTAAGCATTGCCTTTTAATTTGAAGCAATATTGTTTCAACCCATTAGACTCAAGATATGTTGCAGGAGGTAAAGATGGAAGAAGGAGTTACATTCAGAAAACCAAGACATTAAATGTCAGGAAAGTATATTATTTCTATTAATATATATAATATTATATTATATTATATTACAAAATATATATATATTTTGTATCCAAAAACAACAGCAGGAGAAACTAAATATTTCTAAGGTTCTGGTCTCAGTCCTGTGTGTTGTCTCGGTCTCCACACACTGAGAGTTGAATCTCTCTGCCTACTACTTGTAGGATACATGTATCCACCAATACATAAAATAATAATATTTTTCATTTGTACATTGTTTGTTTATATATTTATTTACAATTTGAACATTATGATGCTGTTGCAGGAAGCTTTCCAAGAAAGCCTTATAATCCTTGTCTATGGCTCTAATAATGACATTGTGAGAAATAGAAACCTTCTTTAGACATTAAATAAATATAAAACTTCTGGATAGGGATCTTAACAGAGATCACAGCTCTTATCACAGAGGAAGTTTGGGATATTTTTCATCTGTACTAGAAACAATCAAAGATATGTGAAAAGTTAATATGTTCAAAAACCATTAGGCCTTTTGTTTTAGAATTTGTATACAGGCAGATGGAGCAATTAAGTAGTCCTAGTGCACTGTCAAGAAGCGAAATATAACCAGAGTAGATGCTTCTCAAAGATCCTTTTATCCACAGTGAAGAAAGGCTCTGATTGCATTTTTACAAGCTCCAGAACATGCTGCAAGTGAAGGTTTCTCTTCTTCCTCTTTTCAGCATTTGGGCTTTTCCCTTAAGATTCTGCGCCACTCAGCACCTTTTGCTACCCAGTGACTTCTGACTAAATGCATGTCAAAAGAGAAAATCTGAAATACATATTTCATTCCCTATCACTTGACAAAAATTATCCTGAGGCAACACTTTTTTTTTTTCCTTTTTTCTGATATTCAGCATGTTGCAGTCGCACCATCAGCATGCAAAACCATTTTGTGTTCAACTATATTTCACCTGATTAGGCATATGCAGGCATACTTTTCATTTATAACAACAAGTCTAATGTTCTAAATATTTTTCAAAAACTTTATAATTACTTTTCTTCTGAGGAAGCCAGAATTTAGGCCCAGAATAGTAAGTGCTAATCTTTGGAAGAGGAACAAAATGAGATAATTTATACAAAAAACCCTTGGCTATTCTGCCAAGCTCATTGAGGTGAAAAGTGGCCTTAATGACAATGAGATCAATATATTCTTATACTCAGAATGCTATCCATTACTTTTGCTGGGAATACTCAGCTGAAGGTAAGTTTTTTCTTAATTTCAAAGTTTCTGTAGTTAATGGTTATAAGAGGATAACTTAATACTGTCCTCTCTGTTGTGCTGTTGAAGTAGTCTCTAATACATTTGAAGTATTTTGGGGGTTTTTGTTAATGCTTTAAGTAGGGAGTGGAATAGACTGAGAGAGCTGATTCACAATAGATCAAGAGGCACATTTTTAGGAACTAAATCTTTCAAATACTGCAGATCTCAACTTTCACAAGAACATCTAGTTTTATCCTTTAATATATGTTCCTATGGAGACCTAAGAAATTTGCAGTTCAAAGACCAGAAAAACATGTTCTGTGAAATATATGAGTCCATAGATCCTAAAGAGGAATAAATATTTCTTACTTGAGAAAGGAAAAGTAATTATGATAGTTACAACTTTCAGCTGCTGTCTCGAGTGTCTTGATGCTTGTACATCACATGCTTCAATCGAACACTCAGATTTCTGAAAGCTTCATAACCTTGGTTGCATGTACCTTGTCGTAGCAAATTGAAGGGGATGCTTTAAAAAGTTGAGGCTAGTTAACTAAGAAAAGTGTCAGGCAGTGAATGGGCTATTTGCCAGGCAGGGAATGAGCACATGTATGCAGATGCAGTAGTATCACCGTACCAATTGAGGACAAAGTTTGGAAATTAGCCATCCCAAACTGATCATCAAACCCTCTAGTCACTAGAATCATAGTAATGAGACACCACTCGAATCCCATGTTGATACATGTCCACAGTAAATTTAAGGTGCCCTGTACAGAATGGCTTCAGAATGAATTTTACAGAATGCCAGGGTAGGAAGAGCATTTTACCTCTCACTACAGTAAAGATTTGCTAGCAGGTCAGATAAGCAATGATAAACAATCCATGTTTACCATAAGAGAGGAGATGACTGCAAAAGGGGAATTAACATTTCCATACAAGGAAAAGCAGTCTATGAGGATCAACCTCCATCTTGATAAAGTTTAGGATCTGTAGTCAAAAAGGAGGTAGAAATCTCAGTGGAAAACCCAGTCCCATTCCTGGTCCCTTGCAGGCATCATCAAAAGGAATAAAAAGAAATACACTCACTCTTCCACAGTCCAACATTAATACACCACCTCCCAGAAGTGCAGTATTTGCAGATATTGTGTGCAATTACTACTTCACAATGGTCATATGGACTATGCAACTATTAGTGTTTATGGCTTGTGAACTAGATGACTTCTAGATACAAGTTTAGGATCAATTGATGGTTTCCTTTAACATTTGTAGCTAGGCTGTCATTAAATATTTACAATAGTAAATAGTATTTATTTGGGCTTTTTTAATTGAGTACTTTTGTTTGCTTGAAATTTAATTTCCCTTGTATTACAAACTCGGAATATCTAGGTAAAATTAAAATATATTAATCCTATAAAAATACATGACTCATTAGTACCAGTGTCCTGGGAAATACTCAGAGAAATACTGCTCCAGAATATTTAGAAAGTACTAAGGCATTCCTCTTGTACAGTATTTCCTGGGGAGAGAACTGAAAACTTGTGAGTTAGAAACATAGATTCATAGAATTACTTACTTGGAAAAGACCTTTAAGATCTTTAAGGACCCAACCATTAATGTAACACCTCCAAGCTCCACTAAACCATGTCCCTAATTACCACATCTATTTAACATGAAGGACACAGTCCTGTTGGGGTGAGTCCTGAGAAAAGCCACCAATATGATAGAGGAATAGAGCAGCTCTCCTATGAGGTGAGGCTGAGAAGCTTGGGATGGTTCAGCCTGGAGAAGACAAGGCTCTGGGGAGACAATATTGTAGCCTTTTGGTACTTGAAGTGGGCCTACAACAAAGATGGGAACAAAATTTTTAGGTTTTCAACTAAAAGAGGGTTGATTTCAATTAGATATAAGAAAGACTTTTTCACAATGAGGTGGTAAAACACTGGTTTCCCTGAGAGGCACTTGATGCCCCACCCCTGGAAGCATTCAAAGTCAAACTGAATGGGGCTGGAGGCAACCTGATCTCATTGAAGATGTCCTGCTTATGCCAGGGCGGTTGGACTAGGTGACCTTTACATCTATTCAGTGGTTTTAAATATCCCCAGGAATGGTGATTCAACCCTGGGCAGCCTGTTCCAGCACAGGCTGGGAAATCTTTTCACAGCTTCTAGTGGAATTTTTTCCCAATATCTAATCCAAACCTCCTCTAGTTTGAGGCCATTTCCTCTTATTCTATCAACTGTTTCTTAGGAAAAGAGACCAACTCCCATCTCAGTACAACCTCCATTCAGGTAGTTTAGGAGAATGCCTAGAGGTAATAACTTTCAGGGCCTGTAGGGAGACTGGTGGGTTGAGCTGTAAGTCTGTTGTAGGGATACTCAACCTTCTGCAATTTGATGAGTGTGGAGTGACATTTGAGATTTGCTGCTCCTAGATTTAGGCTCCAGCTCTGAATTTTACTTTGGCAGAACTGACCTCTGTATTGACTATACAAAAATTAAGGAGCAAATATCTTTTTTCAATGGACTTAATTATCTTCAACTGGTACCAATCAAGACAGATATAAATAAATATGGTGTAGTGAGTGTCATTCCAACAGAAGATTATAATATTTAGAAGCTCTGCAGAACTGTTACTGTTTTTCAGTATGAAGTCATGAAGGTTGTCTCTCTCCTATTTATGGGTGGGCCTTCTACATCTGCCTGGAGTAGATAGCAATAGAACAATGCAGAACAAGCTTGAGCAGTCACTGCCAGCATTGTACCCATCCAACAGATAAAAACAGGATGCCAGTCTCCAGAGTTGTCAGTTCAGTAACTTTCAAAAGCATTTCAACCACTGGCAAAAATAAACCAGCCTTTTTCAGATTAATGCCAGAAATCCTGCACTGTGGTGAATAGGTAGTACTAAAATAAGACTCCCTGCTGTCTTCTAATGTAAAAATAACTCAGTATGTCTGAGTATGCTACAGAAGACAAAGCACCCTAACAGTTTTTTGGCATTAACTAGACAATTACTGGATGTTAGATAAAGATGTTTTTAACAGTGTACTTAGAGGAAAGTCATGGAATGGATGTGTACCTGTTCTACATTTTATCTCCCAAAACAACTATTTTTAAAAATTATGTGAACTTAATTGATATTCATGTAAGTTCCTTTTCAGTCTCATTAAATAGATAGATGCATCTTAAAACAACTGAAAATGCCATTTAAAAGCTACAATTAAATCATCACAATTATACTGCATTAAAATTTTATAGTGGAGATTTTATTACCACGGACTTTGAAAGATTTTTCCATGCTTTCGACTTTCTTACTTGCTAGACCTTAAGTAACAGAGGACCATTCTAACCTGGTTATGTTATGAAAAGCTCCTGAGACCTATTATTGAAAAAAGGCAACATGACACATATTTGAAGAATACTATCAGGACAGCAGAACTTTGAAGTCATTCTCATCTACAGTGATAGTCCTTGATCAAAATATTTCTTCTCTGAAAAAAGTAGACACAGAAAAATAAGAGTATTTACACAGATTTTCTAAGGTCACCAATGAAGACTGGTAAAGACCTTGGAAAAAGACTTCATTAGTCATTACCCCATCCTTCCTCTCTGATTATGACTTTCTGCTGATAAAGTCCTGCTCTAAATTGAATTACGAGTTAATTAGCTTTCAGAAGGCTGACTAAGAAGACTCAGAAGCTGCAGCCTACCAATTTGAAACAGAGGTCTTAAAAATAGCATATTAATGATAACACAAAAAGAAAGATTAAAAAACCTCAGCCAATACTATTTTAATTTTTTTTAAAGACTAAAAATTTACAGATGAAGACATGTAACTAGCTTCCAAAGCAACAGAAACTAAGAGAGACCAGTCATAGGTTTTGTTTGTTGTTTGACAACAGGGTTAATGTTAAAGAAGTATGAGATACTTTATCTAAACCCATAGCAGGATTGTCATGATTGATACTTAACTATTTTATGCTATAAAAGGAATTGCGAGAATATCATTAACCTAAAAAAAGTTTGATGCAAACCACTGCTCAATTCAAGCAAGTGTTACAAAAAGAAAAATAATATATACTTTGTTGCTGATATAAATGGTGAAGTTGAGGATCAATTATAGTTTAATATTGACAGGAGCATCTTAGTCATGAAGTGCAAAAAGCTTCTTATTAACTCAGAGAGAGATCAGGCAAAAGGAGAGTTAAGAGCTGGAAGCATATCTCCCAGGTATTGCCTGGGAGTAAGAGCTTTCTCTTAGGAGTTCAAGGGACTGACATCTTGCATGAAGACAAACTTCTGCAACCTAACTTGTATCTTCAGGATGTATGCAAATGTCTAAGAATCCACACTCATTTTTCCAGTTCAAAGCAGAGCACTATATCAGCAGGTGGGCTCATGCTTTTAACAGCTTGATGAAAATATTTCTACTGAAGCAGTTTCTTGCAGAAAATTAGAGCTTTGGTTAATTTGCCAAGGCCTGTTTTTTCATGCTCCATTGATTTTTCTATGAAATATGAAAACGTGGAAGACAAAACATTTTCTCCAAACCTCAAAATTGTATGTTTGGAAATAAAACCAAGTGTCTTGTGAGTTTCATTATGCTGTCTTTTCTTGGAATACTGTCCTGAGAACACCTCCACTGGTGCACTGTTGTCAGGAACTCCAGTGATCAGCATTATTTAGAAGTAGGTAGATCACCAGATACAGGATAAATGGAGAAACTGGACAAAAAAGAGAATTAATCATTACCTGCAAAATTTAATAATAAGTCACTGAAAAACTCTCACAGATTATTTGTGTGCATGTGTCTGTGTATACTTCTTTTGAAAATGTGACTAGCTGTACTTTACCCAAATAGCTTTAAAGACCATCGTTAGATAACACTATCCTATGTAGCTACCTAATGTACTGGGCACACAGCTATTCAAATATGCATGATTAACAGTGGTAATGCAAACTTTTATAGTGAATGTTTCAAATCACAGAAACTAAAGAAATACTTTTATCCAAATAACTTGGGAAATTTCATCCACTGAAGAGTCAAGCCAGGTAATTGTGCCATGCACCGTCTATTACAGATTGTCGTGGTTTAAAACCAATAACTACGAAAATTACTTATTTCTTGCTGTGAGATATGGATTAGAATAAGGGCAAAACAGGCATAAAACTTAAAAGGAACAAAGAAAGTTTATTGACAAACAACAAGAATAAGAACACCAGAATAAACTTCTAGAAAAACCTTTTCATCCCTTATCTATTTACTATTCTCTCGTTCACATGACAACAG